>NC_140590.1:484908246-485483246 GCF_964204655.1 Triturus cristatus | reverse complement strand
TATGAATTGCGACCTCCACAATGCACTGCTTATGACCTCACATGTTACATCACTCATGACACGGTCAGTGAAATCACTCATGACATCTCAAATGACATCACTGATGAAGACATCACTGATGACAATCACAGAATCACTGTCACACCCACTCACACTCCATAGAACATTTCATACACCCACTCCCACATAGCTATTCACAAACTCATTCTCAGACCCATACCAGTACTTACAAACTCACTCATTGATTCACAGATCTACACACACATCCACTCACTCAACCATACAGTCACTCATACACCCACTGACATATCCACTCATACAGTCGTTCACACACTGAGTCAGTCACCCATACAGCTACTCACACATCTAGTCACTCATCCATACAGTCAATCACACAGCCACTTACTTACCCGTAGCTACACACACACCCACTTACCAGTGTCTCAATAAAACTTGGGAGAGTCCCCCTGCAATGTACATGGAGGGGCCCTTCTTAAGACCCGCTAAGGAGCTCTCATGCTAGATTACTGTGCTGAGGTGCCCCCTGGAGCTCGGCCCCCCTTGCACTGTGGGGGACTTTGTTACGCCACTCTCACTCACTTACTCATTAAAATAATAACACATACTGACCCACCTATACAGTCACTAACACAACACACACTCACCCATACAGCCACTCTCACATTCACTCACTCACACATACAGTCAATCAAATACCCCATCACTCACCTATACTGCCTTTCACATACCCAGTTACTCACCCATATACCACTGACACATCCACTTACCCACACAGCCATACACACACTCACCAATACAGCACCTCACACACGCATTCACTCAACCAATCATACATACAGTCGGTCACACACCGTCTCACTCACCCACAAAGACACTCAGACAATCAAACAGGTACTCAGACAACCAATCACTCACCAATACTGCCTCTGATGTACCCATTGCCGCAACTTAGATGCCAAATGACCGACTGATAAAGAAATTCACACAACCAGTCATGCACCCATACATTCACAGAGACACCTGATCTCTCACATACAGTCAGTCATGCACCCATTGAATCATCCATACAAGCACTCATACACCCACTGATTCAAGTCTAACTAGAACGTCTCTGTAACCTTTTTTTTTCTCCAGAGAATCTCTAATGTTTTTTTAGCAGTGCATTGCATGGGCATAAGTTATAGTTAGCTCAGCTAACTAGAACTGCTGAATTTCACTGGTTTTGTATGAGTGAAATCTGAGCATAACTATAACATCCCTGTAACCTTTGTTTTTCTCCTGTGAATATATATATAAAATACTGCTACGACAAACTGCATGTTGGGAAACGTAGTACCAAAGTACTCAGGCATGTGACATGACTAGTATTTAAACACCTGGGACTTGGCTGAGTTGTAATGTACCTGTGAACAAGGCATTTTCGCTGAAACGCGTCAGGGTAACAACGAGCTACTGCAATCTGTGTGCAATTATAATAAATGCTACTATTTCCGGATCTGGGCTATGGCACTTTTTTCGTTTGGATTCTAATTACGGGAATCTCTGTCTCCCGCAGGCACGGCCGCCCTGTAGGGTTGGTGGCCCCTGACGATAGGGGATCTGTGTGGAAGTTTGATGAGGGGGGCCTGACCCACTTGCCTCCAAGTGAACCTAAGGATTACTGATTATTGCCACTTCGGAGACGAGGCAGGATGAAAAGCGAGGTGATCTCCTCTGCTTGGTAAGATCCGGACTGTGTTCATTTTAAAATTGTGGCAGCAGCAGAAATTAAAATACATGCAAAGTACCTTTTAACATTTCACAGATTTTGCCTGGGTACGAATATTATTAGTCAAATCATTAAAGCAGCGCATAACGCTATTGGAGCATAACCAACATTACACTGCTACGACAAACTGCATGTTGGGAAATGTTGTACCAGAGTACTTAGGCATGTGACATGACTAGTATTTAAACACCTGGGACTTGGCTGAGCTGTAATGTACCTGTGAACAAGGCATTTTCACCGAAACGCGTCAGGGTAAAAATGAGCTACTGTAGTCTGTGTGCAATTATAATAAATGCTACTATTTCCGGATCTGGGCTATGACACTTTTTTCGTTTGGCGATGTATATTTTCATTCACAGAGACTGTTTCTTCACATGGGCGTGGGGGCGTTGCCTCCCTGCCCCCAGGCACCACTTTAAATGTTTTTATTTGCTGCAGCAGTGTGCGGTATAGTGAGGGCAAAGTTTGCCGTTCTGCACTAGTCAGAGAGGTGAGGGCAGCAGAGTCGGACGTGGGTAGGGGTGTAGCTGAAATGTTTGAGTGACACGCACAGCTGAGGGTCCTTGGGAGGGAAGGACGCATGTGGGGATGGACGAGTGCCTTCCTCCGCCCAGCCCTGACATGCGCACTTGAACCCTCTCCTATCTTCAATGATAGGAGCACAGAGTGGATTGCATCCACAGCCCGCAATTGTCCAAAGGAGTGTTGCAAGCCCCTGACCCAGCCAATCCTTATACTGCTATCATCAGCAACGTGACAGTGCGAGGATTGGCTTAGGAGGTTGGGGCGGGACTGGAGGATCTTCGTCGGTGAACAGTAAACCGTGCGTGTGAGCATCCAGTGTTTTCAGTCAGTGTTTCTGTGGGGCACTGTTCTGTTTATGGATACATAGCCTGCACCCCGTCCCATGCCGGGGAGCTGTTTCTTTTTAATATGCTCCCTTAAACAAACGTTCCCTTTGAAGAGTCGTTTTCTGCCCAGGGAGCACCATTGACAGAGCGTGCGCAGGGCTTCCTGCAAAAAGAATTGTACAAAAAAGTAAAAAAATGTATTTTGTTGTGGGTGATAAAGCCGCATGGGAGCCACCAAGGGAAGTGGTGGAGGCCAGGAGCTTGGGTGCTTGCTAAATAGGCCAGGATAACTTTACTGCCACCTAAGTTTACAGCACTTACGGCTCTTGCTGCAAAAATTAAATAGAGATGCATTGGCTTGCGTCTAATGGGTGAGGAGATAATAGACTATGCAAGGGTAGGCAATTACAAGCATTTGACATTTTCTGGTGACAAATTAAAGCCAATTGAAATATTTCAGAAGTGAAACTAAACAACTTAAAATGTTCGCAAACATCGGCCGTGGACCCATTTCCTTCCTTGCCCCCGTGAGGCACTGGCTGCGCCTCTGCATGTGTGGTGCTCTGAGGCAAATGATGCCGTTTTAGGCTCCTGCAACTAATTTCGTGCTATAAGGTAGTGGCCAGTTGTATTTTAGATAATGTATGCGAGTAATAAATGCTGTGAATGTGCTGTTGTGAAATGAGTGCATGCTTATAAGACTGCAGTAAAATACTCAGTTGCTAACCATATTTATATGTACAACATTTTGTAGGACAAATGTGAAATTGTTTAATGTGAAAAACATCCTTTTTAAAACGTGACTGCGCCATAAAGTTTAGTGGATAATTTACCTAGATAACAACCTTCCAGTAAGCAGTTCTACTGCTCCTATTTGTTGCTTTTACGCCTTCCAGTGCTTATTTTGCGCAAAAAAACAAAAAAAATTATTGTCAGGGTTCCCGTCAGGAGGCCACTGCAGCTTGCACCCCACACTGCCCCTGCCAGCTCTGCCAATGATAGTAACAACACAACTACTAACCATCACACTCCTACAAGAGTGACAATAAGGACCTTTCAAGCACCTTAAAGCTACAACAATGGCTTGTGCGACAGGTAATAGAAATTTTCAATGACTTTTGAATTACATGCCCACTATTTTAAAATGGCACCAGCTGCCCCTGTATATTTATTGAAAAAAAAGACAAAGGTTACAGAGATGTTATAGTTAGGCTCAGATTTCACTCGTACAAAACCAGTGAAATTCAGCAGCTCTAGTTAGCTGAGCTAACTATGACTTATGCCCAGGCAATGCACTGCTTATATCTTCACATATTACATCCCTCATGACATGGCCAATTAAACCTCATTGATGACATCACTGATGACCTCTCAAATGACATCGACAGGACCACTCACACCACCACACCTCTCATACTCCCACTGACCTACGCATACAACCTCTCCAACACCCAATTTCTCATCCACAGAGCCACTCACACAGCCAATGACACACTCACCCACTTACCCATACACCTACTCACACAGCCACTCACTCAAATATACAGCTTCGCCCACTGCCACTTTGACAGCCAAAGGCAGTGATGATTGGCTGCCCAATGTGGGTCAGTCTGGCCTGCTGCCAATTCCTGCAGTGCGTAGTGTGGTATGGCCACCCACGGCAGGTTAGGTGCAGGATGTGATCAAAACTCAGGCTCTGCAGTAAAACTCTTACATGTATTACTAACGGCCCCTGGACCAAAGCCTGTCTGTAGGCCAGGGCCTGAAGCCAACTACCACAGAGTACAATCAAAGGCTATGCGCATGGGGGTTGGCCTTCCTCATCGTAAGTTCAGCAGGTTGGGTGAAAACAACTGCTGGATGCAGTATATGATGAAAAAGCAAAAAGTCACTGAAAGTTAAATTAAAGCTATTGTGGGAAAACTGAAGCATTTTTCTTACACAAAACATGGCCCTACAGGTCGTTAATGGGATACAGGTATAAAGTGGAGACTAAATTGTATCAAACAACATGTACTGTATTAGAGGTGGCAATTTAGCATTGCCTTCTAGGCATTATTCTGAGGTATATTGCACTGGAAATGCTATTATTAAAGCACAGAATAGCGATACACTGGACACACTTTCGGGGGACCTGCACAAATGGTATCGATCAGACACATAATGGAGCAGGCATTGGCAAAGGAATCTCAGCTAAGTGTAATCAGTAAAGATGAAAAAGCGCCAGAACATTTAGCCAGGATGGTGGAACTGATATGTATGGTGGAAGAGGTTCTGGGTGCAACACCGTAACATAGTCATTTACACTAGAACAACAGTATGTAATATGAACAAACATGGATTTTTGGGTGGTGGAGGAAACATGGGTGCAAACTGTAGAAAGAAATGTTATATGCTGAAATGTGGACAGTGTTAATGTAACAGGAAAACTAGGTTGCTACATCGAATTATTACAAAACCTGACGAACACGTTCAAGGGATGAAAAAAAGCAGATTTATTTTGGGAAAATTCAAGCTCATTACTATCTGGGGGTAAACAGCCTTTAGTGTGCGGCTGCTACTGCGCATACCATTACGTCGCAAGCGTTACTACGCTTGCGATGTTACAACGCGTACCATTAGTACGCAAGTTGTTACTACGCTTGCGTTGTAATGGTATGCTTGAAAAGAAATCGATCCATGTCGTTGTAAAGAAACTGAGGCTGTTTCTTCACAACGACGTGCACCGCCCCTCGGAGACGAAGTGAGGAAGGTCCCATGAGGAGAGAGGAACCACGAGGAGAGTGAGGTAAGGGGGATGTTGTGTGTTTTTGTAGAGTAGGGGGTCGTGCTGGGGGTACAGTTTAAGGGTTGAGGGTAGTGTTAAGGGGTATGTGTAGTGTTTAAGGTTTGAGTGTAGGGTTTAAGGTAGTGTTGTGGTGTATGTGTAGAGTAGAGTAGGGGGTCGTGCTGGGGTAGTGGTTTAGGGTTTAGGGTAGTGTTGTGGTGTATGTGTAGATTAGGTTAGTGTTTTAGGGTTAAGGGTAGTATAGGTGGGTCGAATGGTATGGTTTAGGGTAGTGTTTTGGTGTATATGTAGTGTAGGGGGTCGTGCTGGGAGTGGCGTATTAGGGTTCAGGGTAGTGTTGTGTTTTTGTAGTGTAGGAAGTTGTGCTGGGGGTAGTGATTTAGGGTTTAGGGAAGAGTAGTGGTGTGTAGTGTTAAAGGTTTCTGTGTAGTGTCGTCATGTATGTGTCGTGTAGGGGCATGTACACATAGTAGTGGAATGCAAAGTATTATTCATGCTTTTACGAAGTTAAGGTAAGCGTAGTAATATAATGCGTACTAATGCCGTTTGCGATGTAAAAAAATCGCACTAAATGCATGCGTAGTAATGGCATGCTAAGTATCGTCATACATTCCTATCTGGGACCACTGAGAATTAGTATAATGCATCAGCCAGTTCAAGTTACTGACTGGCCGATTAGTACCACTGCCAGAGACCATTACCGGTCATTCCACCCGGGGACATTAATGCTCAATTATGCATAACGACTGCACAACACATTCCTGCTGGGGGATACGGATTTTTTTGTTTAAATCTGTTTTTATTGATTTTAATTTTTGTATATTTATGATGGGCTACATACGTTTGGATGTACATTTATACATGAGACTGTCTGCCAGCGATTTGGTGTACATTTCCATTTTTTTGTGTGTGGACGCTGGGTATACCATGAGCACCTAGAGTGTCGTTCGTACAGGATCAGGTATGACCTTGGCGTTCGATCCATATTACAAATTGCAGAGATTACAACTCAGTAACAATGTATTATCATAATGACATTGTGTAAAGTCCTTTCAGTTCATTCACCTTGGGCTTCTAAACAGATGGTGCGATTAAGAACAAAGAAAACAATAACAACAGCAGCACTGACCGGTACATGTACATTTACCCCCCCATCCCCTCTCCGCACCTCTACCCCCAGTGTTTACTCTCCACCTGGTGAATACTTCTATGCATTAGCAGCGACTACTTCTGTGCTGGGTATTAACTAATTGGTATGCCTTCTTGGAATATCATGGCATTGCGCTGGTGGGGCTCGCGTCTTCCACTATGTATTTGTGATCTGTTCTCTCGGGTTGCCCCCCAGAGCCCTCCTCCTCCGTCTGCTGTAATGCACGGAGTAGTCCCTCCCATTGGGTTGCTATGGGTTCTTTCCGCAGTCCCAGTGTTTCTTCCCGCAGGATGGCGATTCCCTCTGCTTTGGCCCATGCTAATTGGAAGCACCCCTTTGTTAGGAGGCGCTTTGCAACCACCAGCCCTAGGTCTAGGAACCGGGATGTGACCATTGTGGCGAGGGTCCTCTTAAAGTGGTGCAATAGGTACACAGTCCATTCAAAGGGTATGTCGGGGCCTGTGCATACCTGTAACAGTCAGCTGATTGTGTGCCAACATGTGCATAGTCTAGGGCAACTCCACAACATATGTATCAACTCAGCCTCTTGTTCGGTACATCTGGGACATGTTGCGTCGGTTCGGTGAAAATACCTGTAGATCATTGCAGGTGTAAGATATGCTCTATGGACGATAAATAGCTGTATTTGTCGAAATCTCATGTTTCTGGGTATACGCACTGGACTTTTAAGTAGTCTTTCCCATTCTTTATCTGCCAATTGCTGCCCCAGTCCAGTTCCCATTTGCGGCGGAATGGATCTAGACTTATCGCTACATGGGTTCGGAGTGACGCCGCAAACCAGCGAACAAGGTGTCTGCCTCGTCCCATAACGTGTAGGTAGTGTATGGTTAGGTGCTGACTTGGCTCCGTGGTCATGTGCTCCCATCTGCAGTCAGTTTCGCTACTAGTGAGTGGTGTGTTAGGAATTGCCCCGGTGGGAGTCCCTAGTCCGCCACCAAGGACTCATACGGTATGAGTGCACCATCTCGGTACAGATCATTCTCGCCTTTCTGTGAGCGAAAGAGACTGCTGTGGGATACTGATCCTCGTGAAGGCCTAGCTAGGTGCGTTCATACCAACAGAATGAGTTTTCATCCAAGAACAATGAAGTTCGGGTAAAAAAAAAAAAAAAAAACAGTAAACTAGAGAGAAGTTAAAGATGACTGCAGTTCAGTTAATACTGGTTAGAAGAAAAAAAATGCATGTTGTCCAAAAGCTATTGGGCTGCTTAAATAGATTCTTTCTTTTGATATTGCAATAATTTTGTCATAAAATTCATTCTCTAAATAAATTGAAATGCATACAAAAGTTATTATACTACCTTAATCATAAATCTACACCATTACATAATCAATAACAAACAAATAATCCAATAATTATCATACATGGGCAGAATCAGACATTTCAATGCAGAGAAAACAGTATGTATTGTATCATGCACTCGAATGGAAGGGCATTTAATTCCGTAGGATAACATGTCACGAGTATAACGAGCCTACACAAACCAGATCCTCGATGTCAAGAGCTTTCATGGAATACTAACCCATGCTGACAAGAAACAATTCAATTCAGGTCTCACTCCGTCAACCTAGCAAGGCAATCATAAAAACCTATACACAAACCAAAATACTCAGTCCCTCATTGGCATCTTTCTCGTATGATGTCAGGGGTAAGAGTTGAGTAAGCGTAAAGCAGGACGTTAACTTCCGAATTTCCTTAATTGTGAGGATTTATATTGCGGCCAGAATTTATATCTCACAGACAGACAAACACACACATAATTACCACACACATTACATCACTTGTAATACTTTGTGATATCACATTTATTCACTGATCAATTACTGTCAAGTTATACTTCAAGAGTGACTTGTGATATAGGGAGTCACACAACCCCTTTAATAACTAGGCTGTGAAATAAATCTGATATTACCTTTTCAACTTGTGAAAATCAGTGCTTATATTTATCTCAACACTCTTGCAGTATCACTCGTTGGGGTTTGTTCCGCCAGTTCCCTGACACATGTCTCCTTTAAGTAGTCTTGGTAAGCAGGCACATTTTATGAACATCTAGGGGGTCTTGAGCTTAGGTATTATTAAATAAGCAATAATTATATGAGTCACTTCCCAGAAATCTAAAAAGAACACAACCCACACTTAATACGAGATTTGAAACACTAATAAAAATAACTCAACTTTGGACCCAACGTCCAGGTGTGAAGCGCACGCAACACATAACATAGGAACACGAGGGTGGTTTACAGCCCGGCATACAATCCCGTGCTTGTTCTGTTTATGTGCTATATAAGGATGGCAATCATCAACCTGGAGCCAGGCATGCCAGAAATATCAGTGCGAAGAGGGCCAAAACTGGTGCAAGCACGCGGCCCACAAAGGTGCAACACGTGCAGGGCCAAGTGACTTAGTCAACATTGCTGGCTCATGCCAATAAAGAAAGAGAATGCTCACCCTGCTAGCCCTTTCAGACTCCATGTTCAATCCCTCCAGAGTCAGGTGCCCCAACCATAGATACTGCTCTCTCTGTCCAACAGTTACACTTCAGAACTGGCATCTTCGAATTTGCATTGCATTACGAATAATTCAGGTTTAGAGTCGGGGGTAAAGAAACACACCCTATGGTAACGCTTCAAAGCAGCCATCACCTGGGAGAGATGTCCGATGCACTGCTTCGATTAGACACTAGGAATAATGTTGGCTTGCCATCTAGAGAGGTGGTCTTGATCGAATACTTGAATTTACCTACCAGAAAACAACCATAGGTTTTAATTGCCAAATGCGTATAAAGGTTAAAAAAAATCTAATTTTAATTAGAAGGTGGGTGACAGCAGCAGGGTATTCTAAATGGTGTTTTACTAGAGGCATCAGCTAGTTAGCTCCACAGGATAGGTCTATCACCTGTGGTTGAACTGCACCTTGCCCTGAAGTGCTGGGGTATGGATCATCGGGTGGGTGTGGACACTTATTGTTCAGTTATGGAGGGGAGGGTCCCAGACGAGGAGGACAGTTTGGCAGGGATGCAGTGGAGAGTGACAGAGATAGCAAAAGAATGGCCCAGCTACTGTCCTTTTCCAATAGCATTCATGCATGCCCTGAACACACACCTCCCCGTATGGATCCAGTTACAACTTGACCTAAGGTACTGGGGCCCCTTGATATGTGCAAGGCAAGCAATGGGTGGCAGTGTGCTGAGGGCAGGGTGTAGAGATTTCATAGCGAGATGGAAGTTTCAGTTGTTTAGGGTAGCGGTTGGACGACCGCCTGTGGGGACTGGAGAACTGTGTACAATCTCCTCCTATCTACATCTTTGTTCCTCTCAGTGTCTTTCACTCTACCATGGCTGGACTTGTGTGGTCTAAACAAACCTCATGCCTGTACCAACCCTTGCAATCACTGCACTAGCTAATGCAATCCTCGCAATCTACCTGCTACTTCCATTGCTCTCCCAAATCCCAGTGTTTCTGATTCCATTCCCAATAGCCACACCTTCTTCAATCACTATTTCTCCAAAGACACTTGCTCAGGAGCGGCCCTGTGCAGTTAAGACCGGTGGACCCGGGTTGGGGGGGGGGGGGGGGGGGGAGGGGGATGGAGGGTGGTTATTCGACAGAAGACCACGAAGGAAAATTAAATAAATAATTATCAGTCGTCGTCTGTCTGACCTGACCCCCCACCCTCACCGCTCTTACCTGCATGGGCCGCAGCTGCACTTGCTGGGTCTGATCTGATCCCAGTAGTCGTTTTCTCCCCTCTTCTTTTTCCGACTCAATGTTACACCACCAAGCACCCATGGACCTGGGCCTTTTGGTCGCGTCCACCATAGTGGACTATTGAGCCTATTTTTCAGCCTCACAGTGCCTCCAAACACTTCCGGTCTCCTCTGCAGTCCCCTAACAGCCTCCAAATCGTTTTGTCAGTTGCTCCTCCAACCTATTGTTTGCCACTTCAGCAGAAAATCTGTATTGAGTTATAATCATAGCTTGCTCTCCACCAAAGGTACACTTTAATCACAACTCCTGACGCTATCACAAGCACAACACAGCTCCAAGCACGGTAGCTGAATAAGCGTTTGCCATCACAAAATCACTTCTTTATAATCATAATTTGCACTACACCAACCCATTACATTAAACACAACTTCTAGCACCATCCTGCACATAACATAGTTCAAAGCCATACCGTTGGCTAAGCGTTTGTCAGTTCAACAAATTATCCATTTCCTCTCCCCAATCTAACATCAACTGTCCAGATGACATTAGGTTAAATGTATTCCCACAAGCATATCATACTGTATCAAAGCTATATAATGGGTAAAAATGACGCAAAACAGCCAGAGGATGCTGAGCAATTAACAATATACACCATCAGAACCAATCAAACCTTAATGTCCTTCAGCATATATATAATGTCCCACACTGATCTTTTTTTTTGATAATCAAATTTTTATTGATTTTAAACACTTACAAACAGTTCAGCAAAATCACGGATAGCAGATATTCATTTATATCTTCAAAAACCCTGTGACCCCAATTCGGGACCCCTCGGGGAATACAACCACAGGAAAACTGGAAGCATCATTAATTTCCCCCAACAGCACCCAGCCATTTACCCCACACCCTTCTGTATTTCTTGGGGCATCCACGCGCCGTGTATAAAGCCTTCTCCTGTGTCGCACACCAGTCCACTCCTTTACGCCACTTTCCCAGAGCTGGTGGATCAGGACAAATCCATGCAGCCGCTATATCGCGCTTGGCAACTATCATTGCTGTGTTAAAAAAGGTCCTATCGTTCCGGGAGCCGTCTAGCCCGTCTGTTATCCCAAGTAATGAGTGTCGTGGGTCGTGAGGCACTGTCCACCCCAAAACCTCTGTAAGTTCAATGGCTCTCCAGAAAGCTGCCAGCCGGGGACAGGTCCAGACCACGTGAAAGAAAATTGCTGGGGCCTGGCCGCACCTAGTGCAGGACGCATCAGAGCGAAGGCCCGCTCGATGAAGGCGTACCGGAGTGAGGTACGCGATGTGCAAGTAGTATAATTGGATGAGTCTAAGTTTGGCGGAGGCGTAATGGTGTTAGGCGCCATGAGCGCGTCGCGCCAATTCACCTCATCCAATGGCCCCACCCAGTCTACCCATTGTTCTTTCAGTCTGTCCAACGAGGTGGGAGTGTTGTTGATTAAAGTACGATATATCCGGGAGATACCCCCCTTTCCCAAGTCCCCCAGCAGCGTGTCCCACACTGATCTTAATATGAAGTATCCAACTCAACAAAGTTTATTTTGGGGCTATTTCCCACTAAAAACATATGATATAATACAACAATAAAATATCAAGGTGCATACTGCAATATCTATAAATATAAAATGTCATTATATACATTAAAAAATACAGTAGATGATTGCAAAACACCATTCGAAAACATTTCTAAGACGTGCCGTGAGAGCTCGCTACTCGGGTTCAAAGACAGAGTCCTAAATCTGATCCCCAACAACCAGTTAGTCTAAGCACTATTTGTGATACTCAATATTATCCTAAAATACTAACTCTAACCAGTTCCTCACTAACCAGACACCAGTGCAAAAACCTACTTTGGGAGAACACAATAAGGGGAGGAGTGTGAGATTGTGGGACTCTCAAGGTAGGTAGGAAATGCCGTAAACCCAAACAGAGCAATAAAAGGCAAATCCAATTCCTCCTCGCTGCAGTATAGGAAGGGAAGAAGAAGAATATATGCTCTATTTTTTCTGCTTCCCGGCTATTGCAGAATGAGCATAAGGTGCTGGTGCCTTGACGGGTATTCCACCTTGATGTAGAACTATTAATACAAAGGGTTCGGATTCTGACCTCATAAAGAGTGCTTTAGCTAATGGAAAATATATATCATCATTCACAAATGTCTCTAAAAAAGGTTAAGGGTTCTAAATATTTGTAACTACTCTCATTACATTCGCAAAGCACCAAGGTGCTGAAGATAGGCCAAATGGAAGGCACTGAATCTGATAAAGATGCTTCCTCCATCTGAATTGCAAAACCTTTTGACTCTCCTTCCTTATTGGTACCGATAAATGAGCATTTTTCAGATCCAATTTCACTAGCCAATCTTTTTCCAACAATAATTCCCCCAAACAATGCATTCCTTCCATTTTGAAATGTCTGTATTTCAAATATGTGTTCAGCACTGTTCAGAGTTATTAATGGCCTCCATCCTTTGTCCTTTCTTTTGGATCAGAAGAATGCACTTGAGCAGCCCCATCTATTGTCTTCGTGCTGGGACGACACTCACTACCAACAGTAACTGCGCGCCCCTACGCCTCCCAGATGCATGCCACGAGACCCGTTGTGATTGGCAATAAAAACAGCTGATAAAACGTCTGCGTTCATTTGAAAACCTGCTACAGTACATTTCTGTTATGCCGCATACCTACTGCTTCATTAAACACTCTGTTTGCACACAATCCCCACATTTTAAATCTAATGATAATTTAGTTACTTAATTCCTAAATTGTCTAATTATATCAAACAGATAAGTAGAACTTGCTTCCAAAACTTAGAAGCTGGAGTTCTGAATACAATTTACATATAACTTCATACAACTTACTCAAAATATTAATCATAACTAAACAAACGCCTCCTATATAAATGCAAGATACTGATCTCTCATGGAGCAGCAATTAAAAGAGCAGGAGCGTTCTGTTAAAGGACTGTTTATGGACTACAGTGTTCCAGGTTCTAGATTTATGTTATTGCTATAAGGTGCTTTAAAGGTCCTGCAGGTGTGGCACTAAAGGAAGTAATGCATAATGTTAGCCTCGTTGTCTTTAAGGTAATTTTGATTCTCTATTCATTCCATTCGGAGAATCGCCATTCTTCAGCCTCAATGTACCTAGTCAGAGTTTTGAGGTATCAAGGTTTAGAATTCCGATTAGACTGGCCTTATATGAGGGAGTTCAACAGTTGACCATAATCTAGTCCAAAATAGAAGGAGTCTCAAAACAGCTAAGTTCTCAAGATTGTTTAATGCAATATCACAAAATAAAGGAATCAAAGGTGTACTTTGCAGTAGGTGCAAAAGAGGTATGACAAAAGTGTTTTCCCCTACAGACAGTGCATATGCATTTACATGACCCCAAATCACTGCTCCATATTGAGCAGCAGATTGAGCCTCAAATGTATACACCTCCTAAGTTGGGAAAACAGATCTGGAAATTGTTGCATCATTTAACTTTGAAAATGCAGCAGCCCTACGCTGGAGTACTGACTTGCCCATCTCTATTTGGGGGACCCATGATAGTCTGCTATCAACCTTAATTTCCAAGTAATCAAATCTTTCCGCCTTCTCCAGACACATGGGCCCTATGAATATGTTGCCCCTAAGGCACTTGTGAGAGTTAATTGTCATGTATTTCGTTTTCTGTATAATAAATTCTAAGCCCTTGAGATCAGAGAAATCGTTGAACTTAGAAGATTTTGAAGGCCAGTAGGATTTCTAGATAGAAGGAGAGTGTCATTGGAGTACATAAGAACTGGTATGGGTGAATTGTCAAGTTTAGGAGAATTGTGAGTGCAGCTCCAAATAGAGGTGAAAGCATCGTTGTTATAAAGGGAGAAGAGAGTGGGGCCCAGAAGGCACCCTTGTCAAACCCCTCTGGATACAGGGAAGCGTTCTGTAAGCTCCCCTGTTACTCCCAACACACGAGCATAGTTATTCTTATGAAATTAAACTGTAATAGTCAACGGTGCTATTGCCTTGCCCATTGACTTAAATGATTCCCACAGTAACTGTCTCGAGACAAGATCAAAAGCTGCCCTCAGGTCAACAAACACAACATACAAATGATCTTTCTTGATGGCAAAATATATTTGCACTAGATAAGGGACAATCAGACAATCAAAAAACGTGATCAATGTTCCCCACTTCACTCTAAATCCATATAACACCTCATTATCCTCTATCCATTTGAGTTTATTACGAACTTGTCTGGCAAATAACTTCTGAAAACTGTCCAGTAAGCTTATCAGTCTGTAGTTGCTAGGCATCACTAAACAACATGCCAGCCTGTTCTAACCTCGCAGATCACTATCCAATATGACTCGCCTCTAAACAACTCAAAACACAACCCGTTACAATGTCAACAGACCAATTTAATTCCTTTGAAATAATAGCCCAGATCTGTAAAGGGTGCCACAGTTTAAAAAAACCTTACTGGACTGATCATACAAATGGTACTAAAGCACTGCAAAAATTCACTAACCTAATAACATAACGAATAAGCCAAGTGGATTCTATTTAAATTTTGGAAAAACTCTACAAGGCATATGAATGATAATTCTATCATGGGGCGGACTCTTGCCAACACCAATAGTGGCAGCCATATCTCGAATGTGCGCCTGCCAAAAGTTTGAAGATCAGGGGATTATTGTCTCTGAGACAAGCGATCAGACTGTAAATGACCTGGACAGACACAGCACATGGAGATGAACTATGGCCTTTGTGGTGGAGGTCTCGTAATTTTGGCGCAAGAAAGACAATGAAAGGCAGCTTCCCCCATCTTTCCTGTAGAAGCTAATTCAAGTGATCTGGACTAAGGTTAATATGACTGCCCACACAGCTGAGTGGGGGCAGGTGGTGATCTAGGCCTGTCTCATTTTTTTTTTTTTTTTTTAGGTAAAATGTGGACTGGAGTCGAGTGGCAGTGCCAATCACCGACTGACCAGAAGTAATGAACATACGAAGCTTGGGAACTTGGAGAAGGGAGACACCACTCCACTAAGGATGCTGGCTAGGATGACCCGTATGTAATGCCTATGAGGACCACAATTCTAGTGGCTGCACAGCAGTAAAAGTTCACAGCATGAGTAATGCGAGTAAACTCGCTGGTGTTTCAATGTTGTTTAGCCAGTGCAGCCTTTGTTGCAGAATGTATTTATTTTTTTAATTAGGAGGTACAAGTCAATGCTTTCAATGTTTACAGTTTATCTGATTGCACGATGTCTTTGCGATATCTACAGGTGAAGCACTTCTGATGTCATTAATGGTATACCTATGCTGAGGAGTGTGTGAGGCACTTTGGAGAAGAGGACTGAGAAGATAGGAGTCAGGAGATCAAGCAGAGAAGGATTGGAGATGAGGAATCACAGATTTTTCAGGTGACCCTTGTAGATAGCCCCTGGTGCAACATGTTTTCAGTTACCAGTGGCCTCTTTCAGGCTATCCTCTAAGGGGTCCCAGGTTCTTGAAACCTCCGTCCCTCGTATGAGAACTTTCACAATTTTACCAATTAAGTAGCATTAAGATAACGGAGTCATTACACTTTTTGCCTACAGTAGAAGAGAAGATGGTGACAGAAATGACGGTGTTAGATGAGTGTGAATAAGAAACAGGGAAACTAGTAGAGACCACTGGTTTAGTCCATTCACTCATAAACCCACCACAGTGATGAGGAAGTAATAGCCATTGACCCTTTGGCAGGTCGCTCCCCACGCCGCACAGCACCGCCTGTGTGCCCGTGCCCTTAGCCCAGCTGCCGCCGCTGCTGCTGCTGCTGACAGGGGTTCGAGACCCTCCCTTGCTCTCGCTCGTACTCTCGGTATTTTTTATTGTATTTCACTGAATGTGTTTGTTGACTTTGTTTCCCTCCTTCCCACCTGTGCCATCACTGTGCCCTTTTGCCTTTGCTCATTTTTTCCTTCGGTATCCCTCGCCGTCCTTCACTCCCGTTTCCTGCCGCTGCGTCCCCTGTGACCCCGCCCTCCCGCTCTCCCATTCGTCCGCTCCCACCTCCTTCTCCCTCCCACGTCCCCTTCTTATGGCGGCCGCTGCGTGGCCGCACGCAGCGGGCGCACCGCTGGCGCACCTAAGGCAAGCTCGTCTGCGCCCGTCTGCGCCTGGACCGCGCCCAGCGCCAGAACCCGTGGCCCCCGCAACCGCCACGACACCCGACACCGCTACGACTCCAGTACGCTCCACGCACTCCACGCCGGTCGATCACGCAACTACTGCCTGGCCACTCCGAAGCGCACCCAACGACCCTTCTCCTGCCGGAACTGCAGCTTCATCAGCATCCGGGCCGCCAACCCACCGACCAGGAAAGAACCCAACTACCTCGGATGCATTCTTCTCAACACCCCCTCCGCCCGCAAACACGTCATTGAACTCTGGGACCTACTCGACTCAACCTCCCCAGACGTCGCCTTCCTGACGGAGACCTGGCTAAACCCCTCCTCGGCACCCGACATCGCCCTAGCCATCCCGTTAGGCTACAAGATCACCCGCAGGGACTGCACCAACGGAGTAGGAGGAGGAATCGCCATCGTCCACAGGAACACTTTCAGAGTCTCAACCCACGTCGACGACACCCTCAGCACCGCCGAACACCTGCACTTCCAGATCCACACCGACCCCAACACCACCCTCAGAGGAACCCTCGTCTACAGACCGCCCGGACCCCGACCACAGTTCAGCGACACCATCGCCGACTTCGTCAGCACACATGCCCTCGCCTCCACGGACTACATCCTCCTCGGGGACCTGAACCTCCACCTCGAGAACAACAACGACACCAACTCCACCACCCTGATCGACCACCTCTCCAACCTCAGACTCAGATAACTAGTCACAACACCCACCCACTCCACCGGCCACACACTTGACCCCATCCTCTCTGCAAGCCCCCAAGTCTCCTTCAACCACACCACCGAACTCCACTGGACCGACCATCGCTGCATCCACTTCACCTTCCGGAAACCCACCACGCACAACCAACAGATCCCTCGCCGCTGCTGGAGCAAAGTCACCGAAGACCAGCTAACCACCACCCTCGTCCGGAGCCCAACCGCTGACCCCACCGACCCAGACACAGCCGCCCGCAACCTCACACAGTGGATCGACGACTGCACCAACACCCTCGCCCCGTTCAAGAATCCCTCCAACAGCCACACCAGCAAGAAAGCCAGCTGGTTCACTGAAGGCCACCAGGCCTCCAAGCAAACCTGCCGAAAGCTAGAGAAGAACTGGCACCGTGAACGAACACCGGACAGCTACGCAGCCCACAAGAACGCCACCCGCAAACACCATCACCTCATCAGATCCGCTAAAAGGGCCTCCTTCAAAGACCGCCTAGACAACAACGCACACAACAGCAAAGATCTCTTCAACATCGTGAAGGAACTCTCCAACCCCAGCTCCAACAACAATGACACCCCACCTTGCCACCTTCTTCCATCGCAATATCGCAGACATCCATGACAGCTTCGACGCCACGACTGCCCCGACTACCACTGAGACCTCCGCCCCCACAACTACCACCCGCACCAACCGCCTGCTCCCCTAGACCAACATAAACGACGACAACACCATCAAAATCATGAACACCATCCACTCCGGATCTCCGTCAGACCCAGGCCCACAGCACATCTTCAACAAAGCCAGCACCGTCATCGCACCCCATCTCCGGAAAGCTATCAACATTTCCTTCGAGACAGCAATCTTCCCGGAGAGCTGAAAGCACGCCGAGATCAACGCCTTACTCAAGAAACCCAAGGCGGACCCCAAGGACCTCAAGAACTTCCGGCCCATCTCCCTGCTCCCGTTCCCGGCGAAAGTCATCGAGAAGACCGTCAACAAACAACTGACCCGCTACCTCGAGGAAAACAGCATCCTGGACCCGTTCCAGTCCGGGTTCCGCAGCAACCACAGCACCGAAACTGCCCTCATCGCCGCCATCGATGACATCAGGACCCTGCTAGACAACAGAGAAACCGCGGCCCTCATCCTCCTGGACCTGTCAGCTGCCTTCGACACGGTCTGCCACCGCACACTATGCACACGCCTCCACGACGCCGGGATCCAAGAGAAGGCCCTGGACTGGACCACCTCCTTCCTCTCCGGCAGAACACAGAGCGTCCGCCTCCCCCCTTCCGCTCCGAAGCCACCAAGGTCATATGCGGCGTACCCCAGGGCTCATCCCTCAGCTGTTTAACATCTACATGGCACCGCTCGCCCACGTCGCCCGACTGCACTACCTCAACATAATCTCTTACGCCGATGATACCCAGCTGATCCTCTCCCTCACCAAGGACCCCCACACCGCCAAAACCAACCTCCACGAAGGAATGAAAGCCGTCGCCAAGTGGATGAAGAACAGCTGACTGAAGCTGAACAAGACGGAGGTCCTCATCCTCGGATCCACCCCCTTGGCCTGGGACGACTCCTGGTGGCCGACCGCACTGGGACCAGCTCCAACACCCACCGACCACGCACGCAACCTAGGGGTCATCCTCGACTCCACCCTCTCCATGACAAAACAGGTCAACACCCTCTGCATGCTCCGCAAGATCTACAAGTGGATCCCCACCGAAACGAGAAGAACAGTCACCCAGGCCCTCGCCAGCAGCAGCTTGGACTACGGAAACACCCTCTACGCAGGAGCCTCGGCCAAACTCCTGAAACTACTCCAAAGCATTCAGAACGCCTCTGCACGCCTGATCCTCGACATCCCTCGCCGCAGCCACATCACACCCCACCTGAGAGACCTGCACTGGCTCCCTGTCAACAAGAAGATAACCTTCGAGTTCTTCACTCATGCACACAAGGCACGCCACAACACCGGACCAGCGTAGCTCAACAGACGACTCAGCTTCTACACCCCCACCCGCCAGCTTCGCTCCGCCGACCTTGCCCTCGCCACAGTCCCCCGCATCCGAAGAGCGACCTCCGGTGGAAGATCGTTCTCCCACCTCGCCTCCAAGACCTGGAACACCCTGCCCATCTACCCACGGCAGACCCAAGACCTGCTGACCTTCAGAAGACTCCTCAAGACCTGGCTTTTTGAGCAGAAGCAGCATTCCCCCCCCCCCCTCCCCCAGCGCCTTGAGACCCTCACGGGTAAGTAGTGCACTTTGCAAATGCTATGATTTATTGATTGATCCAAAGACAATAGATCAGTCCCCATAGTGTATAAGTGAAATGTAATTTTCGTCATACAAGTCATGTAAAAGATTAAAACTCAAAAAGAGTTTCTAGACACTTATTTAAGCACTGAAATAGTGGTGAGTGCTACTACTATTCAAGGTGCACTTAGGAGTGGACAGAGAGGTTAGTAATTAATTATTGAACCAGCAGAGACTGTAACCCAGCAACAGGGTTTGACCAGTTGTCTATTGTAGCTCATTGTGTAGTGGCAGCTCCTCCGTTGGAGGAGCGTCGCCCCACTTAAATTACTCCCAAAGCCCCAGAGATGAAAAATAAAATGGCGTTTTATTACCATTTTATTTTTCATCCCGCGTCCTGAAGAGAGCGTCAGGGTGAGGGTGGGCCGCTGACGAGTGACAGCAGCAGGGCGGAAGGTGGGCTATCTAGGCACTGTTTAAAGTGTGCATGTCTTTTTGGCCGGCCATCTTGCGATGGCCAGCCACACAAGCACACTTTAAACATCTCTAACCCAGCTGTCTTGAGACAGCTGGGTTAGAGCAAGTGCAGGCCTCCAGAGCACTGTGGAGCACTGAGTGAGGCCGCTCCCTCCAATCAGGGCGCTGCTCTCATGGTATGAAAGCAGCTCCAGGATTGGTCAAGGGAGTCTCCTAGTGACGGGGCTGCAGATGAAGAAAGAAGAGGAAGACGTCCGGTTTGCCTCGGTAAGAGTTTCATTTTATTTTATATTTCTTTATTTGTGCTCGCACCCCCCGCCCCGTAGATGCAAGGGCCACTGTGACTGTGGACCATCTGATCAGCACTGATGTCTTTGCCCATCTTGCATAGCAGGAAGTAGGCAATGCAGAGGCACCAAATGCACTGATTTGGGACCCTACTTAGAGTCTAACCGATGTGATACTCTGTCCCAATAGTGGCAGATAACCCTTTCCCCTATGTTGCAAGTGCATTAAAGTCTATGACACTTGTAATATGGCGCACAGGCTTTTAGATATGTTTTGACAGAGCATCCTGTCTGCTAAACCCTAAATAAGGAACTTGATTTTAATACTTAGCCTGTATACGCTCTCGGAGTTTTCGAAAGATTCAATTTGATTTAGCCTCAGCCAAACTGCTAAGAATGAGATCCCTACTGTTAACCAAATCACAGCATGAATAAGATGAAAAGGAGAAAATTCACCTTTCCTGCATGCTCACCCCTAATTTTTCAACTTGTTATGGACCATATGTTTGCTTCCTTTTGCTTGCTTTAGGTCGCTGTTCACTTTACCACTGCCACACTGTAGTAATACGCCTGTCCTTCCTCAATAAATCATGTGTTTGCATTGGATGACCCTATTTGACTTCTCTATAGCCACTATAAACGGTGCATTAAGTGGACCTAGGAAAGGAAAGATAACTGTCATATGCACGCGGCATTGTGTAGTTACACCAGCCATATTGATGACAAAAATATATTTTTGTCAGAAGCACCACTTTGTTCTGGCTAGGCTGCAGGTTAAATGTGCTGAAAAGACACATGGCAGGGAAAAATGCCTTAGCCATGCCGACAAAGCCTATTTTTATACACTTTTATCATCCTTAAAATTGCTTTGTAAGTCCACATGGCAGGGTGCTAATATATGAAAATAGGGTACAATACATATTGGGGTTAGTGTGCCCTCACAGTGAAGTAAAGCCAAAAAGCGATTTCACAGAGTAGACTTCTCCCGAACATTCTTAAGTGGGATTTAAAATGTTGATTTTCTGTTTAGGAAAGGACTAGAAAAATGTTTCAAGATAATTTCCTGTATAGTTTTTATAGTCTGACATACCGGAGAAGTTAGATTTTTGATACCATAGGAAGAAAAGTAACTTTGTAAAAAGTTCTTTAGTCTGTCTGAGCCAGTTCTGCTGCTCATGACACATCTAGCGCTGGAATATATATGCTTGGTTGGGAAAGTTGATGGATTTGAGTCAGAGAATAATGGCGTGCCCCTGAGCCCAGAAAAGTTCAGTGTTGTTAGCTTCTGACCACTTAGCAAAGATTCGCTATCTTGGAGCGGGCAGTAACACTTGGAAGAACAAACAGCAGATTTAGCACCACCTCTTTTGGATTGGAGATGCCAGAGAGGGCTTCTATTTTTTTCTAGGGCCCGTCTAGACAGCCATCCCCTGTCACAGTAGGAGGGAAAGCCAGTTCTCCATGTATCACAATTCCAGAGCTGGAATACACATCTTTGGTTGGGAGAGGTAACAACTCTGGTTCAGAGGACAATGACTTACCTCTGGGCTATGATCATTTAACAGGGCTTAACTAGCTGAGAGTGGACAGGAACAGTTGGAAGAACAAAGGGCAGCTTTAGCAATGCCTCTTTTGACTTGGTGATGCCAGGGTGGGTGTGGCATCTTGTTGCAGTGGCATTGCTTAGCATACTATGGGACAGACTTGCATATCTTCTCCAGTACATTCTATCCTGGAATGTTTGGTATTGAATGGCTGGAGGTGTTCCTGCACAATTGAGAGAGAGTACGATTTTGTGAAGGTGGGTGAAGTTTCTCTGTGGAATAAATACTATAAAACCCACACTTTGGATGTTCTTGTGCCATTATTACCTTGAGATACACTTTTACAGCAAGCTTCTTCAATTTATCCCCAGGATCCTCCTAACCAGTTAAGCTCATGCCACAATGAGAGGGCAAAACTGTTTTGACCTTGTCAGTTAGAAGAGCGGCCAAGAAGCTGAAGAAAGGTCTGCCTGCTAAAAGCCGCGACATCTTGAAACAAGGGCTCCTGAATAACATTACAATAAGGTAAAGAGGAAGTGCTGCAAAAGGAATTGGAGGCACTGAAAGGAAATTGTGAGGATTTGGAGATAGGTTTCCTTCCATCGCTGGCTAGTGAAGAGATAATTATGGCATCTCCAACACCACCTACTGAGAATATTCCAGGACATGGGAAGAGTCCATCTGAAGAAGACCTTGCTAGAAGAAGAATCTTGACTTCTGACTTCTAGCTCCAGCTGGAATAAAAGGACTCACACAAGTGCAAAGGACTTCTGAATCCTGCTGGCACCTCTGGGCTGGAACAGCTCTCCAAGGATCAGATGGTTGACCTCCAATTTACCTACTTCAGGGACACAAAAAGTAAAGGACTTCTGGCTCCAAGGAGACCCAGCTGGCTAAAGAGGACTAGACCCTGAAGGAGACCTGGCTGGAGAGAGACCTGAAGTAGGGGTTGCAGGACTGAGATCAAGATGATTTCCAAGGAGATGGACACTAAAGGCCAGATGCATCAAGATAGCATTTTGAGATCCCCTAATTGCGAATCACAAGGATTCACAATTAGGGAATCGCAAAATGCAATGTATGAATGTGTATAGTACACCATTTGCGATTCCTGGGGGTCGCAAATGACTTACCTCATGAATATTAATGAAGTAGGTCGCAATTTGCAACCCCCTAGGATTCGCAAATATCAAGGGGATGGTGACTTGCTGAGATCCGCAGGCCACCATGTGCATGATTGCTTATAAATAAAGCAATCTTTTTTTTTGTAAAACAGCCTGTTTTCTTTAAAGGAAAACGAGATGCTTTTCAAAAAGAAAAATGAAAAGTTTTCTTTTCATTTTTTAAGAGCAGGTAGGGGTCCGTGGGACCACTGTCTGCTCTTAAAAATGGTTTTACAAACATTCATAAAGGGGAAGGGGTCCCTTGGGGACCCCTTCTCATTTGCGAATGGGTAAAATGCAAAAGTTTTCCGACCGCAATTGCGGTCACAAAACATTCATACATACCAATGCGATTCGGTATTAGGAAGGTACGCCCTAAACACGCCCCTTACTAATACTGAATCGCAAACCCATTTTGCGATTCGGTAACAGGTTATTGAATTGCAAAATTGGGTTTGCTACATCGGAAAAGCAATTTTTGCATTCGCAAACGGGCAGATTCTGAAAATCTGACTATTTGCGAACGCAAAATGGCTTGATACGTGTGATCATAAGAGCCTAATTTAGAGTTTGGGAGACGGAAACTATATCACAAACATGTCAGATATTGTGTTCACCTTATTATAAGCACATTAGGATATAATGCACATGCAATGAGGTGGACAGGATATCCACCATGTTTGTGACAGAGAAACCCATTTGCCAAATTGTAAATCAGGTCTTTGGTCTAAAGGCAAAATCCTTGAATGGGATAAACCACTTGCTGTAGCCAACCTCCGCACTCTATCGCAGTCGACCTGGAATCGCGCTTAGATCCTGGTCCACCACAAACTGTTGTTCTTCATTAGTGCTTGACTTTTCTAGGGGCTTTTTTGTCAAAAACATAAAAAAATCCATATCTACCGTTGCCCATAAACCATTCTGGAGACTTTTGCATTTTTGCTCATTTTAGTATTTGATGACCTGGGAGTGGTGCACCAGGAATAGATATGTCATTAATAAAACAGGTTTAGAAGCAAGTTTAGAGGCCTGAACGAAGATATGGGATAAAAACGATAACATCATAAATATCCTTGAACCTATATATAACGAGCAAAAACATGTGTTGGATTGAATTGGGCAAAACACTAGTTTCTGATATAGGACATTTGTGTAATTGCTTTACAGAACGCCCAAAAGTATAATAGGGCGTTGTCGCCTGGTCGAGGGACCTGAGGAGACCCACGTACAGGACACAACTGACGGGACTTTTACACCTCCCCTGCAGGGCGCTGATGGCCCCTTTAACGTGGACTGGATCGCTGAGGATGGAGGCGCGGCTCGGATGACAACATCGGGAGAGGACCAATCAGACGGTCGCGAGTTCCGTAAAGCGGAAGCTTGGAGACCTGACGGCGCGAAAGCCCGAGGAGGAGATATCGGAGACCTGGAGGAGAGCGAGGCGAGGAGGGAGACCGAGGAGAAGAGAGGAGAACGAGGTTCGAAGGAGCAGAGAGGAGCGGGGAGAGACAGTGAGCCAGGAGGCCAACGGAACCACTTCTCGCCCCGCCACACCCCAGGAGGAGTGTGGCTGGGAAAGGTACGGGGTCGTATCCTAGGGTTCTTAAATCACCGGGAGGGCGCTAGGGGAGGGAGTTCGCTGTCGGGAGGGCACCCGGGCTGAGGACGTTGTCTTGTGTTTCGAGAATCCCTCACTCACTTACATCCTTATTCTCAAACACGAGTGTTCTTTTGGTGCTGGAACCCCGGTGACCCCTCACACCCCTTTCCCCCTCAACTTTCGGTCGTGGAGGGTGGTATATTAATCCCTACTTCTTTCCTTCCTTTTCGGACCCCATCGGAGGCATTCCCCTACCCAGGAACGGGCCGAGGAGAAGGAGGACCTCGAGGAACCCGACCTATCCCTATCCTGGAGTACAACAAGCCGACAGACCACCTTTATCCCCATAAAGAACGAGATAACTCTTGTATTACACTGGAATAAAGCCTCAATCCTGTACTTCAGTCTAGTGGCGTTATTGGTCTAAGCAGGGGAAGACAGCGCATAGGCGACAAGTGGCGAGCCAGATAGGAGAATCACCGAACAACCACCCAATACAGGATGGACGCCCTTATCCACCAAATGAGGGAGGGGCAGACGAAGATGGAGTGGGCCATAGAACGGAATTCCTCCCAAGCAGAAGCCGATCGGGCCGTCTTTACCTCCGCCATGCAAACGCAAGCAGACAACCTGGTCAAGTTGGCTGAGGGACAAGCCCATCTTCTGGTCTCTCTGGGTCAGACTAGAGCGGCTGCCCCTCCTGGAACCGTGGTCCCTCTTCAGAAGTTCACCCCAGGAGAGGACCCCTTAGCGTTCTTTTTGAACTTCGAGAGAGCCGCTCGGGCTAGTGCCTGGGCCGGAGAAAGATGGCCCTTCTATCTAGCCCCCTTGTTGGTGGGGGAAGCCCAAGCAGCCTATCAGACTGTCAATAAAGACGGAACCGCTACCTACGCCATCATAAAACAATATATACTAGATCGCTTGGGAGTGGATGACGAGACTCATCGATTGCGATTCCGGCAAGAGAGGGGAACACCTGGTGACTTACCTAAGGCGTTGTTCTTCAAATTAAAGGAAGCGGCGGACCAATGGCTGAAACCCCAGGACTCCAGCATGGAAGAAGTAATGGGGAAAATATATCTTGAACAGTTCCTGGAGGCCCTCCCCTATCCGAGTCAACGCTGGTTAAAACAACATGCCGGCTTGACCTTAGAACAGGCTGTGGATATGGCCACATCCTACGCTCGAGCTCAAATCCGACCTCAGAAGGAACCAGAGAGATCGTTCAAACCCACCATCCCAGGGAAGGGAGACCGAAAGACCTTCAAAGTGAACCCTGAGCCAGTACGCAACAGAGTACCCCGACCTGAGCAAAACCCCTTTTCTGGTCCCCAGTGTTTTGATTGTGGGGAATGGGGACACATAGCTCGATATTGCAGGAAGAAGAGGGATAAGGAGGAGGAACCAATGGACGTGAGCTACCTACCCCACTCTCTTCTCTACGCTCAGGAAACCGGACCGGTCTTTTACGTGAGTGTCAAACTTCAGGGTAAACGGGTTAGGGCCCTCTTAGACTCAGGTTGTAAGCATTCTGTGGCCAGACAGGAACTCATTCTCCCTTCTTGGGTCCTACCAGGTAGAAGGGTTGGTATACGGTGTGTTCATGGAGAGGTGAGGGATTACCCTTTAGCCAAGATCAAGTTACAAACACCTACAGGGACCGAAATGATTGCAGTCGTAGGGGTACTCCCAGAGCTTCTCGAACCCGTCATTCTAGGAACCGACAATCCCTGTTTTTCCTCTATGATGAGAGAAGTGCTGTCTTTCCCTAAACAGTGGCCCGTCTCGGTATTGACCCCCGAACCCTGGGCTAGGGACACACATTTTCGTACAGCCCAATTAAATGATGCAAGTTTAGTGAACGCGTGGTCTAAAGCCCGGGCCGAGCAAAACCAGACGACCAAGTCGTACCCCACCTTTGTGGAACAGAAGGGTCTCCTCTACCGCTTAGCCAAGGAAGACGCTGTTCCTCAACTTCTGGTACCCTCAGAATTCAGGGATCAAATTCTTTTTTTTGCCCATGCCCACCTTTTGGCGGGGCATGTGGGGGCGGAGAAAACAGGACAGTCCATTTTGCAACATTTCTTCTGGCCTGGGGTATACGCCCAGGTCCAGAAATACTGCCAAGAATGCCACATATGTCAACGGCGTAATCCCTATACGCCTCCGGCGGTCCCCTTGCAACCGCTCCCCATTATAGGCAAACCTTTTGACCGGTTGGGAATGGATCTCATTGGCCCATTACCCAAATCGAGTCGGGGACATCAGTACGCCCTTGTTTTAGTGGATTACGCCACCCGCTATCCAGAGGCCTTTCCCCTCAGAGCAGCCACCACCAGCGCCATAGCGCAACGTCTGATAGAAGTGTTTTCTAGGATGGGCTTCCCTAGGGAGATCGTCACGGATCAGGGCACCCCCTTCGTGTCCCGACTGATGAAACAGGTATGCCAACAACTCAACATTCAACACATCAAAACATCAGTATATCACCCCCAGACAGACGGGTTGGTTGAGCGCTACAACGGGAGCCTCAAACTGACCCTAAAAAAACTTCTGTCTGGGGATGGGAGAAATTGGGATCAAATGTTGCCTTTGGCTCTCTTTGTGTTACGAAGTCAAAAACAGTCCAGCCTAGGGGCTTCTCCTTTCGAGCTCCTTTTTGGACGACAACCCAGAACCTTACTCGAAATAACAAAAGAGAGTTGGGAAAGTGAGGGCACAAAAGAAGCGGAGGCTCTCCTTGACTATTCTCGCCAACTACAGTCCAGATTACATAAATTAAGGACTCTAGCACATGAACACCTAGCAATCGCTCAAGTCAAACAGAAACATTTCTACGATAAGGGAAAGAAATGGAGGGAGCTTGATATAGGGGATTGGGTCTTGGTTTTACTACCCAGCTCTGCTCAAAAGATGAGAAAGGAGTGGCAAGGTCCTTTCCACGTAGTAAAGAAAGTGGGTAAAACCTCCTACGTTCTCCAGATGTCCCGAACCAAAACCCAGTTGTACCACATCAACATCCTAAAAAAATGGCTGGGAACCCCTCCGGTTCCCTCTCAAACGGTTTCCTTTTCCACCCCTATACCAAATACCATTTCTGAATTGCCTATCAATCCCGACCTGTCAGTCTCTCAGAGAGACGCTATTGCCACCCTCCTACAACAATATTCTCGGGTCTTCTCGGACCAGCCCGGTAGAACTCACCTCTCTGTACACTCCATACCAACTCCCGAGGGGGTGGTCGTCAAACAAAAGCCGTATAGGATACCTGAGGCCCGGCGAACGGCTTTCCAAGGGGAAATCCAACAAATGCTAAAAACAGGAGTCATTGTCCCTTCCCGAAGCAACTGGTGTTCCCCGGTGGTTTTAGTGCCTAAACCGGACGGGAGTATCCGTTTTTGTATTGACTTCCGCGCGGTCAATAGGGTTTCAAAACAGGACGCATACCCTCTTCCCCGGGTGGACGAGTTGGTGGAACGCCTTGGTGAGGCCAAGTACATCACCACTATCGACCTCACCAAGGGGTATTGGCAGATTCCCCTTGCTCCGGGTGACCAGGAGAAGACAGCCTTCTCCACTCCCTCGTGGCATTATCAGTTCACTGTCCTCCCGTTTGGGTTACATGGAGCCCCGGCCACCTTTCAACGCACCATGGACACCCTTCTCCGACCCCACCTTCCGTATGCTTCGGCATACCTAGACGACATTGTCGTCTTCAGTAAGACATGGACTGACCATCTTCGACACTTGAAGAGTATATTAGACAGCATTTGTCAAGCTGGGTTCCACATAAACGCAAAAAAATCCCGGGTGGCTTATCAGCAGGTTAAATATTTAGGGTTTCTGCTCGGTAATGGAAATCTTATGCCTCAGGAAGAGAAGGTGGCAGCTGTGCAGGCTTTGACCTATCCCAAGACGAAGAGGGATCTCCGGGCCTTTTTGGGATTAGTAGGCTACTACAGACGGTTTGTCCCACACTTTGCTAGAATGGCCAGTCCCCTGACCGATCTCCTGCGCAAATCCCAGGCTTCGCCCCGCTTACCACCTCCCGGTGAGCAGGAAGCCTCGGCTTTTCAGAGCCTCAAAGACGCTCTTACCTCCTCTCCGGTGTTAATCGCCCCTGACTTCCAAAAACCGTTTATCCTTCAAACAGACGCCTCAGGGGTTGGGATAGGGGCAGTACTTTCCCAAGAGGATGACAGCGGTCTTGAGCGCCCCGTATTGTACATCAGCAGAAAACTATTTCCTAGAGAGCAGGTGTATTCCACCATAGAGAAGGAGTGTCTAGCTGTGAGGTGGGGGGTGGACAAGCTGCGCTATTACCTGGAAGGCCGGCATTTCACCCTCTTTACCGACCATGCCCCTCTCACCTGGCTCCAGCGGAATAAAGGCCACAATGACCGTATCCTACGCTGGTTTCTGGCCTTGCAGCCCTATCGTTTTGAGGTGAAACATCGTAAAGGATCGGAACAGGGCAATGCTGATTTTCTCTCGAGGTACCCTATTTCCCCCGATCGGGAAAATCCGGGGATGGGGATGTGTCGCCTGGTCGAGGGACCTGAGGAGACCCACGTACAGGACACAACTGACGGGACTTTTACACCTCCCCTGCAGGGCGCTGATGGCCCCTTTAACGTGGACTGGATCGCTGAGGATGGAGGCGCGGCTCGGATGACGACATCGGGAGAGGACCAATCAGACGGTCGCGAGTTCCGTAAAGCGGAAGCTTGGAGACCTGACGGCGCGAAAGCCCGAGGAGGAGATATCGGAGACCTGGAGGAGAGCGAGGCGAGGAGGGAGACCGAGGAGAAGAGAGGAGAACGAGGTTCGAAGGAGCAGAGAGGAGCGGGGAGAGACGGTGAGCCAGGAGGCCAACGGAACCACTTCTCGCCCCGCCACACCCCAGGAGGAGTGTGGCTGGGAAAGGTACGGGGTCGTATCCTAGGGTTCTTAAATCACCGGGAGGGCGCTAGGGGAGGGAGTTCGCTGTCGGGAGGGCACCCGGGCTGAGGACGTTGTCTTGTGTTTCGAGAATCCCTCACTCACTTACATCCTTATTCTCAAACACGAGTGTTCTTTTGGTGCTGGAACCCCGGTGACCCCTCACACCCCTTTCCCCCTCAACTTTCGGTCGTGGAGGGTCGTATATTAATCCCTACTTCTTTCCTTCCTTTTCGGACCCCATCGGAGGCATTCCCCTACCCAGGAACGGGCCGAGGAGAAGGAGGACCTCGAGGAACCCGACCTATCCCTATCCTGGAGTACAACAAGCCGACAGACCACCTTTATCCCCATAAAGAACGAGATAACTCTTGTATTACACTGGAATAAAGCCTCAATCCTGTACTTCAGTCTAGTGGCGTTATTGGTCTAAGCAGGGGAAGACAGCGCATAGGCGACAGGCGTGTGAAACACAGGATCACTGCAACGTTTACAGTACCTGTCGATACGCTGTCGAGCCGGTATGAGACACATTGGCTGACAACGGGTAATGATAACTCATGCTTCTTATATATACAATCAGAAGACTATAGATCAAGTGTGATTGTGTCCTGGCACTCAGTGAGTAACTGCAAGAACCCTTTGCTGTTTTTATGTTTTGTAGTCACAAATAGTTCAGCACGAAATATGCTGACATGGTGAATGAAGTCCTGCTGCCCTGAAGAAATTGCCGTACAAGTAAGGCAATGAAACATGTCGGCTTTTTGGCTTCGTGTCTGTTGAAATACAGCACTTTTTACTTTTGAATTGACCCATGAGCAGAGAATAAAATTGTGGTAGTCATGGCTCTCTATCAATTTTAAATCAGGACTTTGGTGTGTAACTTTCACATTTTTTCACCTTTGGTTTTCTCATGAATTTTGTTGGTACAGTTATCCATTTTTTCTTTGAACAAGGTGGCAACCTATGATGAGAAACGTGGCAGTACTGGTGATGATCTAACCAGTTTCAGCCCGCTAAGGTGTTGCGCATGTGAGGTGCTACCTTGTTCTGCACACATTTTTTCACTAACCACCACGGTGTGGGATGTTATATTTTTGTGATAAAAAATGTTTTCACAAATTGAAAATAGTGATTACTAATTCAGCTGAGGGTCCTTGCAAATTTTTTTTTGAAAAAACAACAGTACAGATATTGGTAAATCGGGAATCCACCCCATGAATCTAGATAATTGGGAGTGGTTGTGAAGAGGTTAGTTTTGATACCTCTCAAATCCTGGTGTTACACAACAATTAAAAATATTTCTGTACTTATTAGATTGGGTCTGTTTTGTTATAAAATTAGAAGCAACATCGCCTGAGAGTGAGCACTATGAGGCGGTCAACTAACTGGAGGCCAAATAACTAATTTGAGTGCCATCCTAGAGACCACTGGTCTAGGAGGTATGATCTTAGGACAAAGGAGACTTACAGGCGGGGCATGGGTGAAACTTAGAAAACCCACTGCCCCTGAAGATCTGAAAGCCTGTGTTATGGTGATGCAGAGAACTAGAAAATTCTCAAGAGTTGTTATCCATGCACCCACAACATAGCCCACCTAAATTACCAGATTAAATATATTCATGGTTTAGATCCTGTAGGATTGTCAGGTTCCTGTGATTTCTCTAACATAAGTAAACTGGGTACACCACCTCACCCTCTGCAAAGGTCCCCGTTTAGTCTCCGTTCTCTCCCTAAGTCCGCCGTATTTCACATTCACTTCCTCCGTCCACATAAATGATGAGACCACCTTCCAAATCAAAGGCATGTCCGGTCTAAGGTCCATTCCTGTTCTCTTAACTCACTCCTTTTCCTACTATCTTTATTTAATAAGCAGTTGTATACAGTAGGGCTTCATGGCAATGCAGAAAAAACAGAGAGCAAGAAAACAAAGAAGCATGCAACAGAACAGATAGCACAAAAGCCGAAAAAACTCACACGTGAGTGGAACATGAAAGCTCTAATGGCCTTTATAAAATAGAGATAGCTCAGAATTTTCCCAAGCTCAACCAGTATATTATTCTTAAGCACCTAAGATCAAGACACCGAAAGAAGCAACCACCTTAGCTCTAGCCTGATCCTGGGGTTGCAGAGCAAGAGTTAGAGACTGTTGCGTGTCTGGGACTGCCAAAAGTGTAGCGGCTGAGAAGGCCAGTGAACTCAAGACTTTTCCTGCACATACAATATTTTGTGTGTCAAAAGCAAGACATTTTTTTACGGATTCTTTGAAAGCCAATGCAATAGCTGGTGTCTTGCTGACACATGATGAAATGTGCTTGGGTTTTTAAAAACTCTCACAGCAAATCTCCAAATGCACTGCAGGGAGGTTAGAAGGTAGATGTGTAGCCCGAAAAAGGGCTACTGCAGTAGTGTAGTCTGGAGTGTATACAGGGCGCTCTAATTGAGACCTGGTGCATTTTCGGCAGGAAATGTAGGATTTTAGTCAGCAGCTATAGCAGGTGTAAACACGAGCCTTTGATTTGGTTTCTCCTTTTTTAGTGAGACTATATCCACTCTTATGGTACACCATGTCGTAGGCACATCCGAAACCCAACATGATCTCTCCAGCCGCATCAGTGATAGACATTTTCTCGTCCAGTGATCATTATTTCATCCAAACAGATTCGGTTTTATGACCGGGAGGACAGCACAACTGCCAGGTGTCTAGGCTTCCGAATTTTTCCATGACTTGTCTTATAGCATCGTCTCTGATACTTTAATCAGTCTCAGAAGAAGGATTATAGGATGGAGTCAGTCAGGTACAAAGCAGCTTTCGTTAACAGAGTGGTCACTGCTACAATTTTCATTATTTTCTTATTTCCATCCAGAAGCAAGTCAGAATGTAGCACCTCAACTCTAACTGAACTTTTAGCCATGTATCATCATCACCCTCGTGTGCCAGTCACTGACAAACCTACATACTGAATTTCTACACTAACACACTTACTCATCTTCAATGGTCAAAAACTTCTTGCAGGTAGAGACACTGCAGCAATTTGCCTATATTTTTCCCAGTGGTCCTTTGTAAATTTGTTTCTAGCTGCTCTGTCCTACTATTAAAAGATGGCGGTGGTCTTATATTCACTGTTAAGAAAGAAACGTTGCAAACACAAGGAGATAAAGGACGGAGTGCTGAAACTTTTCAGACACTCACCCCCAGTCACAGATCTGGGTTGAAACCATCATCATTCTTTAGCTCACTTCGCCACCTCATCTCAGACCCAGCTATATGCAAATCAGTCTTGACCCTGTGCCTCATGGGAACAGTCCAGCCCAAACTGCCAAGCCATGTCTACCCTGGACTGGAAACAAGCATCCTGGGACTGGTTTCGGGCTATCAGCCCTCATCAGCCAGGCTAGCTTGAATCCAGTGGCAAAGTGAGCAAGGGACCCACGTCTGGGCATACCCTGCCAACTTGGAGCGAACAAAGCAAACACGGTGGCGGCTGGACAACGAGGCCATTCCCCTCACGGCAGACAGCTGATAGATGAAGCTGTTTCCCTCACGCCAATCCGCTGGGCAGTGCGGCCGGTCCCTCCAATGGGGTGGCAAAGTCATCTAAAGAACGATGATGGATTCAACCCAGATCTGCGACTGAGGGCGAGTGTCTGAAAAGTTTCAGCGCTACGTCCATTATCTCCTTGTGTTTGCTTTGCTCGCCCTAAGAAACGTTGTAACTACTCTCCTAGAATCCACTGAAGATCCCCTGTGGTTGAAGTGCTTACTGTTCCTTGTCTATAAAAGCCAATGTTGGCCATGTCTTGTGTGTTGTAATCCAAAGGCAACCATGGTGCTGCCTTTAAGTTACAATGACAGTCTGTCCTTTAGCTTTACCTACAAAAACTGATTGCTCCTCTGTGAGCATGTTCTTACTCATAGAGTCTCCCTGTGCTTCAATTCTGTGATTAAATGTCCTGAATAATGGTTGTGGGACTGTTTGGAAGTATGATCTGGAGGAATTTCTACTTTTCATTGTGAAACACTCATTAACAACAGGTGGGTTTTCATATTGCTGATGTCGAAATGGACATTCCATTTAATCTGTGATCTATGATCAGCCATAGAGTTTAGACTTAGGAGGACAATGAGCAAGTAAGTGAGCACATCAGCCAACTGCAGCAATGAGTGTTCATTTTTGAAGATGCTGCATTACATGGGGGCACAAGACATTGTTCCATGGCACATCTGAATGACTTCAAACTGAATGTGTGACTTAAGGAAGTAGCAAATGACGGTGTGTGCTCAGGAAGGAGTAGAACCAAGGGCAAACATGCACAGAAGGGCGAGTAAGCATCTGTATGTGGATGAACACGAAGGAGGGAGATCCACAAACATGAGAACCAGAGACTGTTTCTGCTGCCTAAAGGTGACTTGACACACAGGTCAAAGTGGAAGATAAGCTGCTGTGGATCATGGTCATAGTCCCCCTAGCAACCATCCGTAGACCCCTCACATTTTCTTCAGTGAGTCTGAGCCGGCAAGCCGCCTGTGGTCCCAACTACTCCAAAGGCAGTGAAAGAGACAAGTACATCAGACAGTGAGAGGGGAGCCTGTGATTCCAACTACATGTGAGGCAGTAGCAGAGGCTACAGTGATCCTAATTACATCAGAGGGAGCGAAACAGCTGCATGTGATCTCAAATACACTAGTAGGAGTGGGGGGGGGCACTGGTGATCCCACCTATATTTGAGGCTGTGGGAGCACCTCCTGTAACTGCAACTACACCGGAGGCAGTGGCACAAGTGACCCTAACTACACTTGCGATCTTATATGGCTTTCCCACAGTCTCAACTACACTTGAAGCTGGGGAAGAGCCCACTTCACATAATGCAGTGGGAGAGTAACCTGTGATTGCAACTACACCTGAAGCATGAGGAGAGCTTCTTGCAGTGGACAGACACTAGTGATCCTAGCTACACTTGGGCAGTGGGAGAGCAACCTATGATCTAAACTACACTTAAAGCAGTGAGACCTCCGACCATGACCCCAAGTACGTCTCAGGCAGTTTAAGAGCCTCCTGTGATCCCAACTACATGTGAGGCATTGGGAGAGCCTCCTGTGATTGCAACGATCTCTGAGGCAGTGGGAGAGACACCTGTGATTCTAACTAAACTTGGGACAGCAGAGTGGGAACGCCACCTGATTCAAACTAACCTTGAGGCAGTGAGAAGAGCCACCTGTGATCACAACTATACCCAACACGTTGGGAAGAGCCACCTGTGATCACAACTATACCCGAGGCGGTGAGAAGAACCACCTGTGATCACAACTATACCTGGGCAGTGGGAAGAGCCACCTGTGATCACAACTATACCTGGGCAGTGGGAAGAGCCACCTGTGATCACAACTATACCTGGGCAGTGGGAAGAGCCACCTGTGATCACAACTATACCCAAGTCGGTGGGAAGAGCCACCTGTGATCACAACAATACCCAACGCGTTGGGAAGAGCAACCTGTGATCACAGCTATAACCGAGGCGGTGAGAAGAGCCACCTGTGATCACAACTATATCCGAGGCGGTGGGAAGAGACACCTGTAATCACAACTATACCCGAGGCGGTGAGAAGAGCCCCCTGTGATCACAACTATACCCGAGGTGGTGAGAAGAGCCACCTGTGATCACAACTATACCCAAGGCGGTGAGAAGAGCCACCTGTGATCACAACTAACCTGAGACAGTGGAACAGGCACCTGGGATCCCAACTATACTTGAGGTAGTGGAAACGCTCACTTCACGTGAGGCAGCGTGACAGCCCTCTGTGATTACAGCTACACCCTAGGTGGTGGTAGAGCCTCCTGTGATTCCCAACTACACATGAGGCAGTGGGAGAACCCCCTTTAATAACAACTACACTTTGGGCTGGGCTCCCAAAAACACATGAGGTCGTGAAGTAGTAAGAGAATCAGGTGTGGGCCTAACTACACCTGAGGCAGTGTAAGAGCGGACTGTGAACCCAGCATTGCAAGGCAGCGGAAGAGTGTCCTGTAATCCCAACTATACCTGGCACAGTGGGAGACCCGCCTGTGATCCCCACTACACCCGTAGTAATGGGAGAGAGAGCTGACCATGATTTCAACTACACCGAAGGCAGTGGGAAATCCCACTTCACAGGAGGCTTTGGAAAAGCCCTCTGTAATCCCAGCTTCGCCTGGGGCAGTGGCATATCCTACAGTGATCTAAACTACACCTGAGGCAGTGTGAGATCCTTCTGTAACCCGAACTGTACCTGATTTCACTAAATGTGATCCTAACGGCACTGGGGGTAGTGGGACAGAGTACATGTGAGGTAGCGAGAGAGCCTCCTATAATCAAAACTATACCTGAGGCAGTGACAGAGTCGCCTCTGACCCAAACGACAGGTGAAGCAATCGGAGATTCAACTCTGGATCCCAAGTACACCTAAGGCAGTGAGAAAGTTTTGCATGATCCAAACTACATGTGAGGCAGTGGGAGAGCCCCCACTGATTGCAACTATAGCTGACACAGTGAGAGGGCCACCTAAGATGCCATTTACACATAAAGCAATGGGACAGCCCACTTGACGTGAGACAGGGGAAAACCCTTTGTGAGCCATGTTACACCTGACATGGTGGCAGATTCTCCTATGATCCCAACTACACATGACGCAGTAGGAGAGCATCCTGTGATACCAATAAAACATGAGACAGTGGTAGAGCCTCCTCTGATTGCGACTACACATGAGACAGCGGGAGATCCTTCTGTAATCTCAACTATACCTGAAGCAATGGGAGAGCTGACGTGGGTCCAACTACACATGAGGCAGTGAGAGAACAGACTATAATCTCAATATATACTCGAAGTAGTGAGAAAGACAACTATGATACCAACTAAACTGAGCCAGTGGGAGAACCACAAGTTGTCATAACCAGGGCCACTGGAATTATGCGACAGAAGAGGGCTAAATTAGGCGGCATGGTTGAGTAAATTATGTGGCAAGAAAAGGCAATTTATGCGGAATAATGTGGAACATTTTGCAATAATATTGCTTCAATATTTCGACATTTTTAAATTGGTCACACTCTCTGGGTATTGGTTGCACCTCCTTAGTACCATTCTAGCACCCAAATATAGCAACATGCAACAGAAAGGTGACCAGTCCAGCTTTGATAAGAGCCTTCCACTGTGTGGCAAAACGTGTCATCGCATTTAGTAACTTTTGAACCGTATGAGCTAGAAAACTATTTTTTTAGAAAAAAAATCTGCATATTATGTGACAGATGACAGATTTTGTGGCAAATTCCGCAAATCTATAATTATGCAAAAATTGCAGCGGCTGCACAATCGCATAATTCCTGTGAACCTGGTCATAAAACTGACCTTAGGCAGTGAGAGAGATATGTGAGCTGCTAACTATACCTGGGGTAGCAGGAGAGCCTCCTGTGTTCCCAACTACACACCTCATGCATATTTTAGAGCTGGTCATGCTCCTAACTACACCTGAAGTAGTAGCAGGCGTTTATACATTTGTAAGATGACTTAGTGAGTTAATGCTTGCCAAAATGTACTGTGTCTGTAGGTCACATGTTGGAATGCTGGCAAGGCAGAATCAGCCATTCATATATCCGAGATTGGTAAAAGAAGTACCATAAAATTGAGTAATCTTAGCAGTTGTTGTTTATAGTACTGAGAAATAAAAGTGCTACAGAATAAAAATGTGTTTTCGTTGTGTTCTGTTGCTTATCATGTGTGTATATGTGCATGCGTTTGAGTATGATGACAAAAACTGTTAAAAAATTGAGTTTAGGTAATACGTAAAGCCCCTGTTATTAGTCAGTTATGCTGCACTGCACCCACAACACACCATAACTGGCGTCACCCACCATATTTTCTTTTGCTGGACTGCAGTTCGTTCCTGTACCATTGTTGTTTTGAGCGTCGTATGCACTGTTAGGTATGACATGCGTTTTGTGTGTTATGAACGATAACTGGAGAATTTAAGTGATTTTCTGGATTTGAGTCAGAATCATAACTCAACTTTTAACTGTGTTGGTTTAAGTAAATTTCATTTTTTTTTTTTAATAAAACTGTATTCCCAACCTCTATGTCCTGACCCTGCGTCCAACCATGGCTGGCCAATGTCTGCTGCAGACCCACCATGTGCACCCTTACACTCTCCATGTGCACCCTTGCACCTTCTGCTACCCATGCCCGTTGTCTCTCTTCCATCGTTTTTTTCTTTCTCTGCATCTCAGTCGGTGCTTCACACCCTTTCTGTCTTTTTTTCTTTCTTATTCTTTGTGAAAGACAGGAATCGAATAAGAATCAATTTTTTTCCATAATATTCACTACTTATGAGGGCGGCTCGCAGTTTCGCTCTGCGACTCCAACATTACACGCTGATTTCTTGCTGTGGTACTCAAGTTTTCCATGCCTCTGGGCCCTCTCCGGCAAGCATCTCATCCTCCAGGAGTTGCTGTGGAATTTCTTTTTTCCAAAGCGCCAAAAATTGCATATTGGAATCAATTCGCTATTTTCAAGATAGCAAAAAAAATTCTACAGAGTCCTTTTCGAGACAATCACATGAGTCAAAAACTTCAAATGTGATTAAACGAGTCCTGAGTGGGACTTTAAACGGCAGAGATAAACAAAATCGTTAACCTTTTCAAGCCCAACAAGCACCTTTTTTAAACATTTATGTAGCAAAAACTACTGAATAGATTTCAACAAACCAACGAAAGCAAGCTTTATAAGCAAAGATTTACTTTCATGCCAAGTTTGGTGTAAATTCGTTAATCCGTTTTGACTGTAGGGACAAGCAAAAAAGCTATGGGAGTTCAAATGTGAAAAGACATATTTTTCCAACTGACATTCACTTTTTTTCCCTGCACGAAATTGGTCAATCTGGACATTAGCTGAATACACGAAGAGAATGTCAAATGTGTTGCATATCTTTCTATTATGTCTTAAGTTATGAGCAAATGAAAAAAAAATCATAACTACACAGTGTTATTGGGGGTAGGTGAGTGTGTGCACTGGTCAAAGTAAGGGGGATCCGAGAGGCACGACATGCCCATACTTTTTTTTTTTTTTTATAAAACTTTTTATTAACAGACATCAGCTTATTGATTACATTACAGAGGAAGTAGTAAGTCAGGCGACATGGAGACAATAGGTAAAATCAGTTAATGTAAAATGTCACTTGGAAGATCTAGGGTGAGGGGGGGGGGTCTTCACAACTAACCGAGAGGGGCAGCTGACATATGTCCCCATGATAGGAATTCCACAAGCCCCATATGCGAGTCCACTTCTTAGGGCAACCCCGGGCCACATATACTGTCTTCTCTCTGAACATGGTCCAATCCAGATCTTTCTCCCAGTTTCCCACTGTGGGAGGATGTGACGCGCCCCAAAGCTGTGCGATGTTTCTCTTAGCGAGCATAAGCCCCAGAGAGACCCATTGCGTAGTGTAATCATTCAAATCAGTCGGCTCCCAGATATTCAATAAGCATCTACGAGCTTCAAGGCTGAGTTGGGTGGATAGAACCGTGTTAATGATGTCATGTATCTTACGCCAGTAGGGTTGAATACTGTCGCTTTCCCAAATCATGTGCATAAAAGTACCCACCTGGCCACATCCCCGTCTACAATCCCCCCATCTATTTCCCCATCCGCACCAACTGGGGTTCCATCACATAAACCCTATGGAGGATTTTAAGTTGGACTAGTTGGAGTCGCGCTGGTATTGCCACGAATCTAGGCGAGGAAACGGCCTCCTGCCATTCCTCGTCATCCATCTCGATTCCATCTCCTGACCATCTCTCCCGAAGTGATTGAAGAGGGTCTGGCATATTATTTATCATTTTTTTATATATCAGTGAAATAGTTTTGTCAGGGACGTGGCCATCTGGTATCCTATCCTCCAATGGGGAAGATTCGGGACGGTGGTACCACGTTGCAAGTGGGAGCGCAAAGCATGTCATATCTGTGTGTAACGGAAGAATTCCGAGTCAGCTAGTTCTAATTGTTGTTGCAGGGCGGCGAATGGTTTAACATCTGTATTGTCCCACAAGTCACCTATACGCGAGATACCTATAAGGTCCCACTTGTCAAACCCCTTGCATTTTCATAGATTACCCAGCTGTTCTGAGTCCCATAACGGGGTCGCAAGGGTAAGCCTGCGATCCCAACCAAGGCATTTAGTTCCAACATGCACCAAATGTTTGGTGGGGCCTGTGAGTTTAAAGTGTTGAGGTTTGGAGTAAAGGGCTCTATTATAGTTCTCACCAGAGAGAGGCCATCTATCCATGCTACAGCCTGGATCCCCGGGACAGGTGTAGGTGCCATGATTGATGGCAGTTAGGTGAGCTGCCCAGTAATACTTTTTAATGTCAGGGAGGGTAATGCCCCCGTCGTACCAATTCAGGGTGAGCTTACTGAGGGCGATGCGTGGCTTTCCATCCCATAAAAAGTCCAGCTGAAGGACTTCTATCTCCCTGAAATAGGACGATGGGACAGGGTCTAAGGAATTCTGCAGGGCATATAAAAACCAATGTAAAGGCATCATTTTAAAAAGAGCCACTTTTCCCAGTAGGGAAAGGGGGAGTGATTTCCAGTTGCTTATGTCTTTCCTCAGCCTGATTAAAGGCGGGAGCAGGTTCTGGGTGTACCAGAGTGATGGATCTAAGGAGAGAAACATTCCGAGATACTTGAATCCCTCCGTAAGTATCCGTATCGGGCACCCCTTCGGTGGGATAGGCGGCTCTCCTGCCAAAACAAATAGCAGGGATTTACTCCAGTTAATAGAGTATCCGGAAAATCTACAGAAGATGGCAAGGATATCCAAGACAACAATCAGGGACCGTCTCGGGGATGTCAGATAGAGCAGGATATCGTCCGCATAGAGTGAGATGCGGTCTTCCCACTCCGGGGACCAGCGCTTGCCCCGTATCAGCGGGTCTCTGCATATCCGGGCCGCTAATGGTTCCAATGCTCGAGCAAACAGGAGGGGGGACAGCGGACATCCTTGCCGGGTCCCCCGACCCAGCTCAAAAGTGGCCGACTTTTTTTATTATTGACCACCACTTGTGCTAGAGGTTTAGTATACAGGTGCTGAACCCATTGGATGTATTTCGGGCCAAACCCCATTCCCTCCAAAACTGCCCAGAGATACGGCCATTCAATGGTGTCGAAGGCCATGGTAGCATCAAGGGAGACTATTATAGCTGCTTCTAGGATGGAGGCTGCTCTAACTAATACTCCATGTGCCCTACGCAAGTTAAGCGCTGTGTTACGATGTGGAATGAAACCAGATTGATCTGGATGGACCACTCAATAACAGTGACCAGACGGTTGGCCAGGAGCTTAGCCAGAATCTTGGGCTCTGCATTCAAAAGGGAAATCGGTCTGTATGACCCACACTCAGTTTTAGGCTTCCCTTCCTTATGGATAGTGATTATGGTGGCCGTCCTCTGGTCTATTGGTAGGAAACCCCTGTCTCTGGAGCCTTCAAACATGGACCGGAGATATGGGGCCAGTCTGTTCGGTTGAAGTTTATATAGTTCGATAGGAAGTCCATTAGGACCGGAGGCCTTCCCTGAGTTAAGGGACCTGATTGCTTTCGCTATTTCATCGTTGAATATGTCGCTATCCAGAAAGTTACGGTCGTCCACTGGGAGCTTGGGCAGCGTTATGTCAGCTAACAGTTGACAGGAGTCCTCTATGGAATAGGGAGAAACTGAAGAACAGACAACGCCAAAATGGTCCGCAAACTTGTCAACAATGCCTTGGGGATCTGTGAGGGGGCTGCCCCCCTCCCCATGAAGTTCCGGCACCAGCCGGCTTGCCCACACTTTTTTGTCCAACCACGCTAGTAGTTTCCCCGCTTTGTCTCCCACATCATATAACCGTCCCTGCGTGGCTCTCCCCAAGGTTTTGGCCTGCTCCGTCGCCAACGCCCAATACTCCTGCTGTCGGAGCTTGAGATAAATGGTTTTGTCCAGTGTAACCTCTGATTCCAGGTCAGTTTCTAATTGGCGAATCACCGCCTCAATGGCAACTCTCTCTCTCTGGTGGTCTTTCTTCTTTCCAGAGATTAAAGATAGGGCCTGACCCCGAATCACAGTCTTGAAGGCCTCCCATAGCGTCTGTGGGGAGTCCACTGATCCCTCATTGTCAATAAAATAATTATCTATTGCTGCGAGAAGTTCCTTACGAATTTTGGGATTCCAGAAATACCATGGGTTGATGGGGGCCACCCGTCCCACCTGTTTATATTTAAGAACTACGTGAAGCCAAACTGGCGAATGGTCAGAAATACCCCTGGCCAGGTGTTTAATCTCGTGGTTGTGCGCGACCTGAGATGCGGGAATTAAAAAATAATCTATGCGCGAGAGGCTCCTGTGTGCCCCGGAATGGAAGGCGTGCTGCACTGTGTTTGGGTGATAGGTCCGTCAGCCATCCACCAGCCCCATTGTCTCAAGGAATTCAGGAAGCCAACATGCCTTGGGGCCCATCTCTCGGGGGGGGGGGGGGATGACTATCTAGCTCGCCCGAGACTACAGAATTTAAGTCCCCTCATAGTATCAAAAGGCTCTCCAGAATAGCTAGCAACATAGTCCCTAGGTCCCTAAAGGTGGTGGCTTGTAAGCCAGGCGGTACATAGAACGATAGAAGTGTGATGGGGTGTCCCTCCCATGTACCCGAGACCCCAATGTATCTACCCCGGTCGTCCGTCCAGGTTGCCTGTACCACCAGAGGAAAGGATTTTCTCATCATAATACCCACTCCTCGTGAGCTAGAGGTGAATCCCGCATGAGCCAACATGGTGTAAGCTCCTCTGTGTAATGCTTTGCATGCATTTCCAATGAGATACGTTTTTTGAAGCAATACAAAATCAGGGGCCTGACACTTGATGTATTGGAGGACGACACTGCGCTTGATTTTATCCCCCAGCCCATTGACATTCCAGCTTAGCAGTTTAATCCCTGTGTCCCACCTTGTAGCCATGACAAATTAAAGAATATCTCTACTTCTGCTATGGAAATTGCAGCATGTGTTACTACTTCCTCTATGGGAATTTCAATAGAAGTCGCTAATTCAATGATTACAACTAAAACTAAACAACACACCCCCTCCCAACAACCCCCGACCCCGCTGCACTGCACTCTGGGCCTAGAAGTGCCCATCGGAAACTTGCAGAGTGCTGGTCGCCCTCGTAGGGAACTAAAAGTAGAAGAAAAAGGGGGGAATTGAGCGCTACGCCACCCTGTCCCCAACCAAGTTAAGTGTACATCCTCAAATAAGTATATGTGTCAAGTCCAAAACAGTCCACCACCGCAAAGAATCAGAAAAAAGGGGGAACCCCCCTCCCAAGCCCACCCCGCTCCAGGCCCCATTTACTCAGTCCAGATTCAGCTGCCGGCCCGATCTCCTCCTCAAGCAGGTCGATTATCGTCACACTCCCTTCCGTTGCGATCGTTTGGGCTCCTCACTCCACGGTGCTCGATCCAATCTGCCACTGCTTCCGGATGCTCAAAGAACCAAGCTCTCCCCTCCGCCTCGACCCGGAGACATGCTGGGAACAACATTGAGTATTTCAGTCCTCTTTCTCCAAGGTCTTGTTTCACTGAGAGGAACAACCTTCTCTGGCTCTGTACCCTCTGAGTGAAGTTCGGGAAAAAGGTTATGTCAGCATTTTCGTAGCGGAGGGGGCCCCCCGTCCTGGCATTCTGGAGGATGACATCCCTATCTCGAAAGTTCAGGACTCTGGCCAACATCGGCCGCGGGGGAGCGCCCGGCTTGGGACGGCCGCCCGGAGCCCTATGAGCTCGCTCGATGACAAAGAATTTGCTGATGCCTTTAGGCTGCAGATGCTTTAGGATGAGGTCTTCAACAAAGAGGTCGGGGGACTGCCCCTCCAATTTTTCTGGAACACCCGAAATGCGGAGGTTGTTGCGCCGCAGACGGCCTTCATAGTCGTCTAGTTTTAAGGCTGTGAGTTTGCGGAAATCTTGTAGTTCATGGACTTCTCCTTGAAGCTGTGTGACATCCCTGATGAGACTGGTGGCAGTGATCTCCACCTGTTTGACTTTCTCGTTCAGTTTCACCAGATCCGCCCTGATGAGGTTCACGTCAATTGCCATAGTGTCCATTTTGTGTTCTAGGGAGGCTTTGACTCCGGTGATAGCGTCCATTACATCCTTTAGTGAAAATTCCTGCTCTTCTTCACCCAAGCCACCTTGGGAGGCAGCTCCGGCCACTCGGTTCTGTTGCGTGTCCTTAGGAACAGTGTAGCGGTCCAGTTTGTTGGAATACGCCACCTTTAGCCTCCGGGCCCCTGAGCCTTTACTGCGATCCATTACACCGCTAATCAACTACTCGGACCCTTACTAAGATCACACAGGGTAGGAGGCGGAACAAACCCTCACTGCACTCCCCCGGTCGGTGAGTGTGTGGTAGCACAAACCCCAATGTCCGGATGAAGGGGGAACCAACACGGTCTCTGTCTCCCCCAGGGGATGTCCCCCTCTGCACAGCACAGCCGCCAGCGATAAATATGGTGATGGGGCTTAAAATCGAGCCTCCGTAATCCAGATGGGCCCTCTTTTATGGGTCGACACTAATGCCAGGCCATACGTCCTCACAGTCTGTCCGGGGGTGTTCTCACCTGCCTCTCTCAAAGGTGACGGTACTGTACGGTCCTCTTCGCCGCAACTCAGGAAGCAAACTGTCCGGCGTCAGTACTCCCTGGATCCCAGCTGGAACCGCAGGCCACTGCTCCAACACAATGGGTGGGCTCTGATGCTTAGGGCCCAGCAATCACAGCCCTTGACCGCAGCTGCGGGTGGTGGGGGGCAGAGCCATGCGCCACAGGCCTCAATGGAACAGCTCCGCCATCCGCCGATTGTCGGCCCAGTGCGTGAAGATGGTGCGGTTATATGGGCCCCTCCTGCCCCACGGAGCCCCCTCACCGGACCCCTGCTGGCTGTGGGTCTCGGCGGGCCACGGTCCTCACACCGCGATAAGCGCTCCTCCTCCAGCGGCGATGCGCCCAGTGTCCTGCGTCGCCGCGAGCAGTCGTCAGCGCGGCCGAGCCACTTCCCCAGCCTCCTGCGGCACTGTGGGTCCCGGCTTGCGTTCGGCGAGCAGGTCTCACTGTGCCGATCACCGTATCTTCGGCCCCAGACGTCGGATGTGAGCCTGGATGGGCGGGATAGTTACCGCTACCTCTCCGATGTACGGAGCCACCTTCAGATGGGTCGTATAAGGGAGTCGGATAGACGTGGGGAAAAATCGGGCGACGGAGCTTTACTCTACGTGGCCATCATGGATCGATGCTTGGCCACGCCACATGCCCATACTTTTTTAATTTTAGAAAAAACATTCCCCGCCACACATTTATTCTTTTTGAGATGTACTGCAGGGGAGCTACCAGCTAAGCTGTGAAGTGCGTGCTTTTAAAAGAAAGTTATAAAAAAAAAAGTTGCATTGCAAACAGTCTGGGTATTACTGAAATCTATATTTTGAAAGCACTATTTTATCGTAAGCCTTTTTGAGCATTGTGTAGCAGCATTTCTCATACTATGTGTAATGCAAGTTTAAAATAATGACTAACATGTTCACAGTGCTTTCTTTCACAGACTGGGACCTTGTAGCCCTAAACATACTATTCGCCTCCCACCAACCAGGTTTCAGTTCTGTGGCTCTCCAGTGCAATAAATTAACTAATAGAGGTTTCATAATGTACAATAGTACATTCCCCATTGATTAACATTACTTGCCTTTAATTTTCATTTAAGCTGTGTATTATTTTATGTGTAGTTACCTGAAAGTGAAAGACAGAAACAAGTTGCAGAATATTTAGTGTTTTAGCCATGCCTTTGACCACGCCGCAATGGTCATTCACTCTGCCCCATCGTGTGCAGCATCACATTTCCCATATTTTTTTTAATGCAACTACTGGGTGGGTGTATATGTATGTATTGTATTGTAATTGTAATTGCATTTATATAGCGCTTACTACCCATGACAAGGCGTGGAAGCGCCTTTTCGGCGAGTAGCACGCTACTCCGGAACCCATAAAAGGTTAGTGGTGAATTGGTATAGTGAAATATGAAATTAATTTAATTGGTGGACATGTTATACCGTTATTTGGACTGAAAAGGATAGTGGAGGGATGTTTTTGAGCTCATAACAGGAGGAGGAGGCTTGGGATGAGTAAAAGGGAGGGGTGTGTGTATATGTATGTATGTATGTATGTATGTATATATATATATATATATATATATATATATATATATATATATATATATACACATACACACACACACACACATTTTTGTTTATTTCCAAAGTGGCATGACACTTCAGACACCTAGACTCCGAGGCGCAGCACATGGAAGGGATTCCACGGACGTGGGACAGTCAGGCAGGGGCGGATGGGGTACTCTCTGACTGACCTTTCCCTGCCACACTGGATTTTGGCCACCGAGTGATCAATAACTCCCGCCGGCATCGATTTCTCCCTAGTGACTGGGCCCGATCGCTCAGGGGGGCTCCGCGCAGGAGGCTCCCAGGTATCGCCCCCACCCCCTGGGCCTGCTGCATCTGACCTCCCTCACATCTGAGGAGGACATTAGTTCCGCTTCCGAGAGATGTAAGCCACTGGTTACTGACGAATACCCCTGGTCCCCGAGGAAGAATTAGCCAGTCAGGTGGCTTGGTTTGATTTAAGACAAACAGAAGTGCCCTCAATTCAAATAAAGCTCCATTTAAGTGAGAAAACATGCTCGCCCTCTGCACTTCAAGGACTCAGCTCTCAGTATCACGCTACCCTTCTAACGCTTGCCCAGGGCCTCTTTTACAAAGGGCGAAGCATGAGGAACTCTCTCTATTCCTAGCAACTAGCCAAACCCGAAGCCGGGGCCACTTATAAGACCCTTCCTACAGCCTTTCAAAGGTGGACCCCTGAGGACACACTAAGGATGACAGAGCCCCAAACCGGTGCTTTACATGAAGCTGTTCGGGTTGGGCTAGAACGGATAGCATGAACATTGATCACAAGCATACCTATCAACGGTGCAGCAGGTGTAGAGGCACCGGGACCAGTCGGCCTGAGGGGCTTATTGAAGCTGACTAAAACAGACCGGGGGTCCATTTTCCTTTCTTATAATAGGGTGCATGTTGACCCTTGGTACATCACTAACACTCATTAAGCTAGTCCATAGTGCTATTTTCCCAGATGCAGCAGTGAGGCATGCCCAATGTTGATTCCTAGCGCCTTTGCAAAGTTTTAAACCAGAGGCACTTCCAAGGCCCGTCATAGCACCCTTTCAAAGGTGGATCAGTGGAGCCCATCCTTAACTGAGGCCACACCTCAATGCACAAACAATATATGTCAACTACTCCCTTCCAAAGCATGAATCTCAAGGCACTTTAAAGACCCCTCTTCCATCTCCACCCATGGTATCATTTCCATCGCTCGAGCCTGTGACAATGTCATATCCATCTCACCAGAACATCCTAAATAAAGCACAAACCCTAAGGCTTTTTTAAGTGTATTCACTGGGGCAATGTTCTAAAGTTTGAACCCTGAAGCATTCAATCAATCAATCAGGGAATTGTAAGCACGCTACTCACCCATTAGGGTCTCATGGCGCTGAGGGGGGAAAGAGGGGAAGGGGGGGCTCCGTTCAGCCGAAGAGCCAGGTCTTGAGCGTTTTCCTGAAGGTGTTCAGGGAGGGTGCAAATCTGATGTCTGCGGGTAGCTCGTTCCAGGTCTTGGCTACAATGTGAGAGAACGATCTTCCGCCTGCTCTGTGGATGCGGCGGGTTTCAGCCAGTGCGAGGCTGGATGATCGCAGGTTTCTTTTGGGCACGTGGAAGTTTATTCTGTCGTTGAGGTATTTGGGTCCGTTGTTGTGCAGGCATTTGTAGGCGTGGGTGAGTATTTTGAAGGTGACTCTCTTCTCCACGGAGAGCCAATGGAGTCGCTGCAGGTTTTGGCTTATGTGTTCGCCTCGGGGGATGCAGAGGACGAGTCTGGCCGCGGTGTTCTATATTGTTTGGGGTTTGCAGAGTAGGGACTTGTTGATGCGGGCGTAAAGTGTGTTGCCATAGTCGAGTCTGCTGGTGATGAGTGCGTGGATGACTGTTTTCCTCGACTCGGGGGGGGGGGGGGGGGGGGAGGGGAATCCATTTAAAGATCTTTCGGAGTATGCGGAGGAAATTGAACCAGCTGACGGTGACGGCGTTGATCTGTCCGTTCCATGGTGAGTGAAGAGTCAAGAACAATGCCAAGGTTCTTGGCGTGGTCTGAGGGGATAGGGGGGCTTCCGAGGACAGGCGGCCACCAGGTGTTGTCCCATGCTGAAGGGGTGGTTCCGAGGATGAGGACTTCAGTCTTATCGGCGTTGAGTTTTAGGCAGCTATTGGTCATCCAGACTGCGACTTTTGCATTCCTCTTTGGGAGCGGAGTTTTGCGGTGGTGGGTTATTTGGACAGGGAGAGGATGAGTTGGGTGTTGTCGGCGTAGGATACGATGTTAAGGCCGTGCTGTTGGACGATGTATGCGAGGGGGGCCATGTAGATGTTGAAGAGGGTCGGGCTCAGAGATGACCCCTGTGGGACTCCGCAGGTGATTTCCGTGGGGGTGGAGAGGAAGGGCGGTAGTCTGATCTTCCGGTGAGGAACGAGCTGATCCAGCCTTGGGCAGTTCCTTGTATGCTGGTGTTGTGTAGTCTAGCGGCTGGTGGTGGTGAGAGACGGTGTCGAAGGCTGCAGACAGGTTGAGGAGGATGAGGGCTGCGGAGTGGCCTTGGTCCAGGAGGGTGCGGATGTTGTCTGTGGCGGCGAGTAGGGCAGTCTCGGTGCTGTGGTTGGCTCAAAATTCAGATTGGGAGGGGTCGAGCATGGCGTGCTCTTCAATGAATGGTGTCAGTTCCCGGTCGACTGTTTTCTCTGCCACTTTGGGCACGAAAGGGAAACGCAAGATGGGCAGTTCGTTTTTGAGGTCGGTGGGGTTGGCCGTGGGCTTCTTGATCATGGGCCTGACTTCCGCACGCTTCCAGTCATCTGGGAAGGTGCCTGTTTTGAAAGTGGTGTTGATGGTGTGTTGCAGTTGGGGCACGATGGTGTCTGCGGCTCTGTGGTAGACGTGCGGGTGGCAGGGGTCGGAGGGGGCCCCCCTGAGTGGATGTCTCTCATGGCCCTGGCGGTGTCCATGGTCGTGATTGGTGTCCAGTTGGAGATGGTGGGCTGGCTGGAGTCCTGGGGGAGCGGTGGGCTGGCTGAGGTGTCATGTGTGAGGTCGCTGAAGTTGTCGTAGAGTGTTCTGATCTTGAGGTGGAAGTTGGTTCTGGGCTTGTCGCAGAGGTCGTGGGACAGGGAAATTTCTGTGGCTTCGCTGCGTGGGTTGGTGAATTCCTGAATTACATTGAAGAGTTCCTTGGAGTTGGTCGAGTTGGTGAGGATCTTGTTACGGATGAAGTTCCTTGGAGTTGTCCTGAATTGGTTGTGGTAGTCTGTCATGGCGTCCTTGTGGGTGGAGTAGTTGTCGGTTGACTTGGTGTTCCTCCAGTTCTTATCTAGGCATCTGCTGGTGCGCCTGGCTTCTTAGTGGTTGGTGGTGAACCAGGCAGCTTTTCTGGGGCGTTGTTTGCCGGGGTTGCGAAGCAGGGCGAGCTCGTCTGCGCAGTTGGAGATCTACATGTGTAGCCCACTGGCTGCGGTGTTTGCGTCGGATGCCCAGGTGTGGTTGTGTCGTGAGTGGGTGGAGTTCAGTTGCTCGTCGGTGACCTTGCTCCAGTTCCTACGTGGCAGATGGGGGGCTGGTTTAGGTGCTTTGGGTTTGTTGACGGTGAAGTAGACGCAGTGGTGGTCGGTCCAGGGTGGCTGCGTTGTGATGCTGAAGTGGACGCTGTTTCCTGCAGCAAAGATGGGGTTGAGGGTGTGTCCTGCTCTGTGTGTCGGTGTGTTGATGGGTTGGTTGAGTCCGATGTTGGCTAGGTTTTCACGGAGGATGATGGAGTTCGGGTCGCTGGGGTTGTCGAGGTGGAAGTTGAGGTCTCCAATGAGTATGTAGTTCGTTGATGCAATGGCGTGGGGTCCAATGAAGTCGTTAATGGTGGGTGCAAATGTTGGCTGGGGGTCTGTGGATGAGTGTCCCCCGGAGTGTGGTCTTAGGGCTGGTGTGGATCTGGAAATGCAGGTGTTCGGCGGAGGGGAAGGTTTCGCAGGAGGAGGTGAGGCGAAGGGTTCTTTGTGGACTATGGCGAGGCCTCCTCCCGGGTGGTTGGGGCGGTCCTTCCTCTGGATCTGGATTATAGAATCCTTTCCAAAGGTCATACCTTGAAGCACTTCTGAGGCCCTTCAATGACATCCTTATTAAAGTTCAAAGACGGAGTGTCCACAATCAAAAATCTATTGGAGGTCAAATGTTAAAATACATCTTTTTCCAACTGACCAAAGGCCAAAACTTGAAGCATCTACAGTCACAAATATGGCTGGGTTTTCTCCTGCGACCTCTATGGTGGAAGGCAGGTTCCTTGGTTCAGAAGGCAGAATGAGAAGAGCTTTTAAAACGACCACCTTTCTACAGTGACCTGCATGTCTAAGAGAGTGAATGTCATCTTCATAAAGGAGTTCATTAACACAGAGGGTGGAGACGCCACAACAGCTGTGGAATCCACGAAGTCTTCGGTTCAAGTGTAGGGCTAAAAAGATTAACAAGTACTACTGCGACAGACTTGCGACTCTAGAGCACCGCAAATAAGAGATGCTATTGTCTTTCATCAATGCTCAGGTCTGGCGGCTCAGTGGAATACAGCATCCACTGTAGGAAACTGTGTTTAACAAACGTTGTTGTCTTTTTGATCAAAGGTCTATTAAAATGATGATATGCATTGATAGAATGTACCATCAACATTAAATAATATATTTCAATATGTAGATATATAAAAGCATATCACAATCTTTTAGTTTTTCAGTGTGGTCTTTAAACCTCATTCTATTGCGATTTGAAATTAACGGTACTTAATTGGTAGACCCTGAAAGGATTTAAAGCTGAATCATCTTCTCATATCTCCCAGATGCCAGTAGAGAGTCACACATCTCTGCAGTGTCACCCGCTCAACTATTCTATAAGCAGATAAAGAGAAGGACAATGACACTGACGAATTAGGTCCAACTCCCAAAGGCATGTTGGCCTCTTCGCTGGTCACAGCTTCCCGACGCATCTCTCCTGGCTGCCACTTGTTGCTGTGAAAGTGCTTGTTGCTGGGTTGCTTAGCAACCGCCCGCAATCACCGATCACGTATCGCTGACGCCTTCTTTTCCCACCAGTGCTGCCCCCACCCTCCATGCCGGCCCCTCCTACCTACTAAGACTATTAATGGAGGCCACAGCGAGGCCTATGTGAGCAGTGCTTGATCTACTGGCCAGTCACAGCTCCCCTGCCACATCTCTCCTGCCAGCCACTTGTTGCAGTGAGAGTGCTTGTTGCTAGGTTGCCTAGCAACCACACGCAATCGCTGATCCCGTCTCGCTGACGCCTACTTTTCCTACCGGTGCTGTACTCGCCCTCCCTGCCAGCCCCTACCACCTCCCAGGACTAATAATGGAGATCGCACCTCAGCCTCTGTGAGCAGTGCCTGACCTCTTGGCCGGTCACAGGTCCCCCCTGCTGCATCTCTCCTGCCTGCCACTTGTTGCTGTGAGAGTGTTTGTTGCTGGGTTGTCTAGCAACCGCTCACAATCGCGTCTCGCTAATGCCTACTTTTCCCGCCGGTGCCACTCCCGCCCGCCTGCATCCCTTCTGGCTCCTCCCAGCTCCCAGAACTAATAATGGATGGTGCAGCGCTGCTGCGCAGCTGACACATGCAGCGGGCACACCAAAAGCCAGCCCATCTGAGCCTGGACCTCGCCCAGCACTAGGACCGCTGGTCCTCCCACCATTTGCCGATACACCACCGAGGAGCTCCGGGCCCTGGACACTGGACACCGCAACAACAACTTCACGTTCTCCCCATGACCACCAAATGACCCTTCACCTGCTGCCACTGCTGCTTCTTCTGCTAAATGGGACCACCTGCCCGAACTGATACCAACGCCTCCTCCGCACAAAAGACTATGAACAACCCAGAACAGCTCCAATGCATTCTGCTCAACGCCTGCTTCCTCTGCAAACACGTCACAGAAATCAGGGACACCATCAGTACCCTCTCCCCTGACATAGCCATCACCACTGAAACGTGGCTAAACCCCTCCTCAAAACCAGACATCGCCACCGCCGACAGCTACAAGATGATACACCGAGACTGCACCAACAAGCACGGAGGGGGGAAACCGTTATCATCTTCAAGGAAACCTTCTGATGCACCATCACCAATGACGACCCAACGCCACTCATGGAATACCTCAACTCCCGACTACAAACAGACGCTAAGACCATGATACGAGGCACCATCACTTACAGACCCCCCCCCCTGCAACCCCCCACCACCAGGATCTCGACTGGCCTTCACCTCCAGCCTTATCGCCTTCTTTGCCAATCGATTCCCTCCAGGACGGCCTACTCGGCGATCTCAATTTCCATGTCAACGACTCCAACGATGCCAACTCCACCTGACTGCTGGAGAACATCAACAACATTGGTCTCACTCAACTGGTCACGGAACCAACGCAGAAAACCAGACACACACTCAACACCATCTTCACCTCCAGCGACAGAATCAAATTGACCTACCACGCCATTGCTCACTTTACCATCTCCGATGCCCAGAACGCCATTCCCACGCCCCACAGCGCCACCCTCCAAAGCTTGAGAAAGGTAACAGAGACCCATTGTACGCAGGCCCTCGGCACTACACACACTGAAACCATAGCAGACCTTCACCAGGACATCACCGCTGTATCACCAAATGTGCTGACAGAGTCACCCCGCTGAAACCAGCAAAAGCCAACAACACCTCCAGGCCAGATGATACACTACAGGGCTCAGAACTACCAAACACAACTGCTGCAAACTCGAGAAGTGATGGTGCAATATTAAGGACCCCTACGACAAAGCCTCACATAAAGTCGCCCTTAGCAACTACCCCCTCCACATCAAGAAACTGACGGCATCAACACCACAGCCAACCACACGAAAGAACTCTTTGAAATCGTCAGGGAATTCTCCAACTTGACAGCCAAAAAGAACACCATCCACCCCTCCCAAGAACTCTGCGACACCCTCTCAAACTACTTCCACAGCAAGACTGCCACCATCTACAACAACTTCAACCCCCAAGCCACCACTCTCAGCCTCAACAAGCTCATTCAACCAGCGAACACCAGCCGCACTATAACCACCTGGTGTCCAATCACCACACAGACCTCGTCAGCCATCATGTCTTCCATCCACTCCGGGGCACCCACCGATCCCTACCCCGACCATCTCTTCAACTTCAGAACCAACCTAATCAGCATGGAACTCACCAGCATTCTCAACGCCTCCATCTCCACTGCAACTTTCCCAGATGGATGGAAGCATGCAGAGTTCCAACCCCTCCTAAAATCGCCCTATGCCAACCCCAGCGACCTCAAAAATTACCGACTGATCCCCTTTACCCAGCCAAAGTACTTGAGAAAGCCATCAACCAACAGCTCACCGAATACCTAGAACTCGAACCACCTTCTAGACAACTCACAATCAGAATTCAGTGCCAACCACAACACTGAGACCTCACTAATTGCCACCACAGATGACATTAGAACCCACCTCTACCACGGAGAAACAGTGGCCCTGATCCTCCTCGACCACTCTGCTGCGTTCAATACTATCTCCCACCACACCCTTCTCAACACACTCTACAAAATCAGCTTATAACAAAACGCTCTCAAGTGGATCGCTTCTTTCCTCTTAGGACGCAGTCAGAGCATCCGTCTGCCTCCCTTCACCTCCGCACTCAAGGACATCATATGCGACATACCCCAAGAAACATCCCTCAGACCTACCCTGTTTAACATCTACATGAGCCCCCTCGCAGACACCGGCGGATCCCATGGACTCAATATAATCTCCTATGCTGACGATATTCAACTTATCCTCTCACTTACTGAGGACCTTTCCAACGCCAAAACCAACTTCTGCAATGCCATGATCGACGTAGCCAAATGGACGAGAGACAGATGCCTCAAACATGACTCCAACAAGACAGAAGTACTGATCTTTGGGAAGGACACCTCTGCATGGGACCACAGCTAGTGACCAGTAGAACTCAAACAAACACCTGCACCAAACAGACCACGCACGCAACCTCAACATCATCCTCGACAGCCAAGTGACCATGCAAAAAGTCAACTCAGTTGCCTACCCCTGCTTCCACACCCTTCGCATCCTCTGCAGAATCTTCTGATGGATCCCAACCAACACCAAAAAGACTGACACACACAACCTCAATACCAGCTGCCTCGACTATAGCAACTCTCTCTCTGCCAGTATTTCCACACAGCTCCTCAAAAGATTCCAGACCATTCAGAACACCCCAGCCAGACTTATCCTGATACTCCCCAAATGGACCAGCATCATGCCTCACCTCATAAACCTCTGCTGGCTACCCATCCAGAAGAGATGCCAGTGCAAGATCCTCATGCACGCGTACACAGCTCTACACAACCAAGGACCATCCTATATCATCAACCATCAACTAAGCTTCCACCCGCCTGCAAAACACCTGTGCTCCGCCTCGCTCAACCTTGCAGACACACACCTGTATCCATGGCAGCCACAGCGGAGGTGCTCCTTTTCCCACATCGCCACCAGAACCTAGAACAACCTGCCCCTCCACCTACAAACAGCACCCTCCCTGGTAGACTTCAGAAAGAAACTCAATACCTTTTCAACAGAGACACAGCACTCTCAGTGCCCAGATACCCTTAGGGATGACAATGCTGTGCTACACAAATACTGATTGATGGAGTCCCTACAGGAGTACTCCTGTAACACCACTTCTCAAACTCATCAATGCTTTTGTGAGTGATATCAAGAATAGGATAATTTCCCAAAGTTAAGACATTTTGATTCACATGTATGTTAACAACCATAGCTACATACAGAACTGGTGCAGCTGCCTTAGAGCGCCATCATAATGGGCCACAAGAGGGTGTCAGATTAAAATGGTCTTGATGTCAGGGAAGATGGAATCCTCTAACAGCAAAATGCAATTTAACCAGGGGATCCGAAAATACTGGTACTAGCTTGGTCTCTGCCTAATTTATGTAGAGCCAGATCATGTGTAAATGAGGGGAACTTCGTCATATCCTACACTAGTATTGAAAAAGCACATAGCCTACATTATAAGATATCACCCAGGTCAATCTCTCTCTGTGAAGTGACAGTAATTCTTTGGCACAAAGCAGACTTTGATCTCTAACAGTTCGGATTTAGATGCCAAATTTGCATCTAAATAGGTTATGGTCCAAACCACTGATTACCTCCTGTGGATCAAGGGTGACAGATGCTCTGTCCTGCTGGTTTTGGTCCACCTGTCGTTAGACACCTTATATTAAAAGAGTTTACTTTGCATTTCTACGATTAGAATGTTGGATGCTTTGCTATGTGGGTTTAATTCATCTTTCTTGGAGTCAGAGAGTAGTTTACCAGTTACCCTGAGTACCACGTCCTCTGATCCACAGAGAATCGAGAGGTGCTCCAGGGTAAACCCAGTCCTAGATCATTGTTCCACTGGGAACCTTAACAGGGGATGTCATTTTCTGTTTGCGCACAGTTATGTCTCAAAATCTCCGCCAAATAACAGTACAAACAATACAAAGCGAAAGGAATGATATAATATGCTGCCTGCTCGCAATTTAAATAGCATATTAGATCTGGCATAGAGACAGCTTTCGCTCTCTCTCTAGACTCACATTTAAAAAAAGATCATAATAATGTTACATACACATATACTTACAGGGGCTTTTGGTCAACACTCTTCTGGCCGACTGGTCTGGCCATTTACATGTTGCTTCTGCCCACAACAGCATACATCATGGGGCAGCTCATTTCATCCACTGGCTGCCTTACAATGTGAGTGAGTGACAGTATTTATGCTTTTATCACATGTATAAAGCTGCCTGAAATGGGGTGCACTGGAGTGCCAGCTGATGTACGATGGCTGCTGGGCCTCTGCTTTATTTATTATATTTTTTACATTTTTGCATATTGTATAGGTTTACAAAAATATCATACACACTTGCCAAGACCAAAACTTTTGAATGTAGCAATGCTTATAAATAATGGAATCACCACATACATTGTGGGCGGTGGGACTCACGTGTGCCAATCCAAATATTCACAAATCAGAATGTCATGGATATACAGAAAAAACGGTACAATGCATATAATACTCCCTAGTATCGTGTAAAATCTCAAATATGCAGGCAGGTTGGTAGGAAAATGGCGTAGAGTTATGCAGCTACATACAGGAATCAGATTTACAACACAGTGACGTTGATTCACACTTTAGCAAAGTTGGATTAGAGCAATACCAAAAAGCATTTACTAACAATGCAGGAACTACAAGATGGCGCTGCCAGACTGGTGACATTAAACTCTGTAGGCCAAGTCACGAATCCCCCGCAACCGGACACGCCCATTTATTCCCTGTTTAACTCGCACTATCTGCCAGAAGTACAGTCATGGCCCCTTTTGAACAGGAACAAAAAAAATCCCAGATGTGAACTCGTGACCTGAGGATCACAATATTTCAGCGGTGAGTGTTTAACTCGCTGAGCCATCCTGCATACTGAGGCCACAACTTCACTTCTAAAGGCTACAAATAAAGGGGCATGGGCATATCCTGTAATTTGACAACTCTCACCCCATGTCAAGTGCATGACTCTGACAAAAGAAAGCAAAACACGGATCCATGACTGTTGACCATGATTAACTTAGGCTATCAGTCACAGGGACACACTTAGCAAAGTGAGACTGCAGTGGCGGATTTTGAGCTCTCGCTTTTTTACTGAAGTAAACAAATGGCCATTCTGCAATTAAAATTTGCTGTTCAACGGCTGGAGTCTGCATTCTGAATCGGAGGTGAAATTCTGTGGGGGAGCGAAAAGGCAGCTGAATGACGTGTAAAGACCACGAAGAATGCACTCTTAAATGGCACTTGAGAGATGTGCCTGCTTGTACCAGCTGTGGTTAAGGTTGGTCCAGTGGGACACAGAGGTTGGGATGCGCTTAGAACCAAGACTCTATTTTGCAGCGTTTAAGGAGTTGGACCTTCTAGCAGTGACTGCTCAGCATGGCGGTAACATCCCACGTTAACAGAGCGAACGAGATAATCAAATGATCAAGCCCTCCCCTTGTGGAGTAACCCAGAGAATACGAGCTCCCCTGCACCGAGTAACAAGACGGGACGGGGCATGGGCCTGCTTTCTTGAGCTGAGGCCAAATGCGTTCTGTCCATGAGCTCCTTACATCTGATCCCGCGCGCAGGGACTTCCAGGCACTCAGACCAGACACGGTCTTTACAAAATATCCCTGGCGAGCAGGCCGGCCACATTCCACAATCCCACATCCAGCACCGGCCCATTCCACCCTGATGTACAATAACATCTTCCCCATCTTAAAGCATGATTCTTGACACCTGGAACGCGTCCCAATACGTTCCATGCTGACTTATAGGATTTTTTGTCTTAATTTGCTCTTCAGACACCTCCCAGGAGGGGCGCTCCCCTGCAGTAAACGAGGCCTCTTCGCTTGCAGCTGTCACTCTTCACTTTGAGTGGATTTTTTTGCTTCTTTGTCTCTTCCGTAGGTCTGTATGCAGGCAGGTACAGTGGAATCTCACTCTTTAGACGGTGTCTCCCTGCGCTGTGACTAACCCTCAGTCATTCACCCACCCCAAAAAAGGACACCTGGAGCAGTGCGTAACTTGTGAAAGAAAGAGTGCTGGTGCACAACTTTCTGCTCACAAGCCCGTGGACAGGGCAATTAAACGTCGCGTGCCCCAAACCAAGGCTGGTAGTCTTAAATATAGTGCGGCATTTAGAACGGGATTGACCCTGCTTTCTTATTGTTGCCCCAGGCCATGTTGTTGGCTTAGATGCAGGAATAATTAAGGCGTTTTTGGAAAGCTACTGACTAGTGTTCCGTGAAAGTAGCTGGGGGCCTGCTATGAGAAGCTGCTTCCCGCTTTTGTGGCACTTCTTATTCTAAGGTTATGCAGGAAGCTGGCCCGTGGCACAGTTATCTGGGGGCAGCGGCTTTGAATTACATTAGAGCCCACAAGGTTCCCTTCTCATACATGAGCTGGATTACCAGGGTCCATGTCATGTCTTAGTTTAGACAGATGCTTGCATTGAACCAACTGAAGACAATGAGCTGGTATTTGCTAGTCCTAAGTACATGGCTTACTTTGTGCTGCTGGTAGCAGGTCTTGGGCACGGGCACTCATTTTCGAGGACCAGGACTTATTTTTCACCACCAAACTTTTTTCCCAGAGCGAGAAAGACAAAAGGCAGTAAGAAGGAGGAGGAGAAAGTTAACAGTGACTAAGGTTGAAGTCTTACCTGGAAAACAAACTCCAAGAGTTTTATAAAGAGACAGGAATTGTAGATTGGTAGAAGAAATGGGTGTGAGGTGGGATCAAAACTGTTATGGTGTGTCGATTTGCAGAGCACTCTAATCACCCATTAGGGTATCCAAGCGCTTTGGCAGGTGTGAAGGCGTATGGTCCCTGCAGCATTCATTGAAGATCAAGGTTTTCAGCTTCTTCCTAAACTCCACTAGCGAGGAATACGCTTTTATGTGTTATGGGAGCTTGTTCCATGTTTTGGGTACAATGTAGGAGAATTACCACATTGTGCCCTGCTTTTCGGAGCTTGGTCCATGTTTGGGTGTAATGTAGGATAATGAGCAACATCGTGCCCTGCTTTTGTGAAAGCATAAGTGTGTGCAAGCAAGAGTGAGGCTGAGCATAGGTGTGTGGACGGATTGTCAAAGTGTATGCTGCTATTGAGGTATGCGGGTTCAGTGGTGGGTAGGGCTTTGTAGGTGTGCATGAAAAGCTTGAATTGGCTGCATTTGTGAATGAGGAGCCAGTGAAGTACGGTGAGGTGAGATGTGGTTGCGTAGGAGTCTCGCGGAGGCATTCTGAATGGTCTGAAGTCTGTTCAGGAGCTGCTTGAAAATTCCGGCGTACAGTGCGTTGCTGTAGCTGAGTCTGCATGTGATTAGTGCTTACGGGATGGTTCGCCTGGTGTTCTGTGTAAGCCACATGAAGATTTTTCACAGCATCCGCAGGATGTGGAAGCAGGAAGAGCTCACGGAGTTGACTTATGCCATCGTGTTGAGCTTGTCGTCCAGGATGATACCCAGATTTCTAGTGAGGTCAGTGGATGGAAGTGCTTGTCCTAGTTCTGTTGGCCACCAGATGGCATCCCACAGGGAGTTCCTGCTTCTGAAGACCAGTACTTCTGTTTTATCAGAGTTGAGTGTCAAGTAGTTGGCTCTCATTCATTATGCTACTGAGGTCATGCAGGTGGTGACTTTGGTTCTGGTGGTGGGTGTCTTATCTGTCAGGGACAGGATGAGTTGAGTATGGTCTGCGTAGGAGATGATGGAGAAGGCTTAAGATCTGATGTTGTTGGAGAGCTGGGCCATAAATAAGTTGAACAGGGTAAAACTGATGGATGATCCCTGGGGAAATTTGCATATTAGGTTCTTGGCCTCCGATGCGAAAGGTGGCAGTCTGACTCTTTGGGTTCTTTCATAGGGAATGAGTAGATCCATCTTAGCGTTGGCCCTTGAATGCCAAACTCGTGGAGTAAACTTGTGGAGTCTTCTGATGAGTGTATTGTGGGAGACTGTGTTGAGTGGTGCTGAGAGATCAAGTAGGATGAGGGCAGCTGTTTCTCCTTGGTCTAGGATGGTCCTAATATATCATCAGTGGCTACAATGAGTGCAGTTTCTGTGCTGTGTTTCTTTCTTTCTGAAGCCTGATTGTGCTTTGTCCAGTCGGTGCTGCAGCTTGGGGTGGCTTGTGATTTGTTTGTTGAAGGCTTTCTCAATCACTTTAACTGGGTTGGGAGGCAGGGAGATAAGGTGGTAGTTGGCCAGTTGGTTTGGGTCTGCGGAAGGTTTCTTGAGGATGGCATTGACTGCCCCCATGCTTTCAGGCTTCTGGGATGAGGGTGGAGGCTATGGAGGAGTTCAGGATGTGTGTGAGGGCTGTGCTGGTGATGCACTGAGGTTATGGATGTGGTGGGGGTATGGGTTGATAGGGGCCCCACAGTGGACGGTCTGCATGATTGTGGCAGTTTCTTGATTGGTGAGCATCTTCTATTCGGTCAGATGATTGTCTTGATTAGCGATGGATAGGTTGGTGATGAGTTCGCTGGGGTCTGATCTGTGTGCAAAGCTGCTGTAGATGTTCACAATTTTACTATGGAAGAAGTTGGATAGGTCGCCGCACAGTTCTTTAGAGAGGGTGATGTTGTTGACGGAGGCCGTAGGTGTGGTGAAATCTTTGATGATCAAAAAGATTCCTTTGTTGCTGTTGGAGCTCTCTTCAATGTCTTCAGGTTGCACTCTTGTCTTTGTGTCTCTTAGTTGCTGGTGGTTTCTTCTGAGTGCATCTTTAAAGGTGGTTCTCTTGGTTGCTTTGCAGCTGGCTCCCCACTTTCTCCATTGCAATTTGCATTGTTTCTTGATGTTCCGAAGGTCCTCTGTGTATCAGCTGGATTGCTTGTTTGTTGTTCTCAGTTTGTTGAGTTTGATGTATGTGAGGGATCTGGGCAGTTCTTGATTCAGCTGTTAAATTTGTTGATGTCCTCATTGATGTTATCAGTAAAGTTGGGTTGGTCTGAGCGGAGGGCGTTGAGCGAGCCTGATTCCGAGATTTTGCCCCGGCTGCGGCTGGGTAGGCTGACTTTGGTTGGTGCAATGGGTTGTGGTGTGTTGATTCGGAAGTGGATTATGATGTGGTCAGTCCATGTGAGGGGTGAGGTGGGGCAGAACTTGATGCTGTCGAAGGTGGTGCAGTTGGGATCCGGCGATATGTGTTGGTTCTGTGTCAAACTATGATAGTTCAATGTTGTTTAGGCATTGTAGGTGTGCTATGGAGAAGGGGTTGGTTCTGTTGTCAAGGTGGAAGTTGAGGACCCCGAAGAGTGCAAACGCTTTGGAGTCGATGGTGAGAGGGTCGATGAAGTTGATGATGAGATTGGTGATAGTAGCTCATGGTCCCAGTGGGCGGCAGATGAGGGCTTACCTTAGGAAGACATTTTGGGAGATTTGTAGCTTAAAGCAGAGATGTTCCATGAATGGAGCTGTGTTCACTGTGGTCGTTGAACGCTTGATGGGGTCTTTGTAGACATTCACATGTCTCCCTCTTGACTTCTGAAGGGGGTCCTGTAATGCAATCTTGTAGCCTGTTGGGACTGCCAGGGTGATGCCGGGTGTTAATGCTGGGTTGAGCCAGCTTTCCATGAGGAAGACGCAGTCCGGCGAATCACAACTCAGCAGGTCCCAGATTTCGGGTGCATGTTTGCTACGTGAGCAGGTGTTGACTAGCATGCATATGAGTACGTTTTGGGGGGCTGGTTTGTTGTTGCAAATAGTGCTGCTTGTGAGTTTTATTGTTGTGGCTGGTGCTTGCTTGAGGTGTGTGGGGAGGCTACTGTAGGTGAAGTGGCAGTAGGTGCAGGTGAAAGCTCCAACTGTGGTGTGACATAGCAGCAGAGTAGGGAGATGCATCCTGGATCGAGCAAACAGAGGAGCACTGTGGTGTATTGCTGGCAGGGGCGGTTGCACGAGGGTTTGTAGAGCTAGGTGCAGTCCAAGCACAGATAAGCACAGACGGTTTGCCTTCGGCGCGTCAACTGTACGGATGCACAGCGGTTGCCAAAAAGTAGGTCCTGGGCAGGGAGAGGAGTAAGGGTGTGGTGAGCAGGGTTACATGGCAGAGTGGGAAGAAGATGCGGGAGAGAATAAGCAAGTACGAGCGGGGGAGGCAGGACAAAGGAGCGGCAGGGCGTGAGGAGGCAAGGAAAATACAGCGCACAGAGAAGGAAAGCTAAATGCCTGAAAAGAAAAAAAAAGAAAAACAGGGTGAAAGAAGCAGAAAAAGCTTAAAGAAAAGAGCAAAAGGGCTGGAAAGAGCTAAAGCAAAAGAGCAGAAACGGAGTACAAGCGGAAAGAGCTTAAGTAAATGAAAAAAATGGCCTGAGCCAGAAAGAGTTTAAAAGGGTGGAGGCAAGTGTGAAACAGCAAACATGCAAAAGAGAAAAGCTGAGATGAAGATAAACTAGAGAGACATATAAAGGTGTGAGAGAGAGACAAAGGAATGAGGCGGGAGTCCTCAGGCAACTAGTCGGGTCCGAAAGGGCCTTGGAGCGGTCAGAGAATCGGTCACATGTAAGTGTGTGGGGTGACTCTAGGCACATCCTCCCTAGCCTTTGCATTTCGCAACTCTGGCACTCAGCAGTTCCACTGGCTGGTTCCTTTGGCAAAATGTGGGTAGTTGCACTTATTTCTGAGAGCTCTGGTTAGCTTAAGCAAGGACACATTATGTTACCCACAAACACCCAATGGCCTGTTTGGGGGTTCTGCGCTGCATGATTACCACGCCCCGCTGCCTTCAAGGGGCAACTGCAGCCTTAATTTTTTTCATGTTGCCCAGAGATTTGTTTTAGAGAGTAACACTCGGTTTTAATATCCACGGCCTCAGATAGTATACAAATGGTGCCAAACGCGCTTGTATGGTTACAATAGAGGTCAGAAAGAAAATATTTGATATAGTTGATATAACGGTGCAGTGGATAGATGTGCCTGTCGATGTGTGCCCATCATAAAGTTACCGATTCAAATACTGGTGAGTTTTCACTCTTAGCTTTTCGAGATCGCTAAAATTAGTATTATTCAGTTGTGCGAGTTTGACATGTTACTTTTAGCAAACAAGCTATTATTAGCATTAGCAGACAAGCAAGCCTAAGGCGGGAATCCATGCCTGTTAGAGTCCTAAAGGAGCATTTGACTCCTTAAGAACCATTCATCCTTTAAACTGGGCCATTCGCGCAACAACTGGTCCAGATGTAAGTAGTCAATATACAGGCTCTCGCTGACGTACAACGTGCTAGATAAAAACCCTCACTGCACTAGTAAAAGTTGTGATCACACCAAAGAAAGCAGTTTGCACAAATCGGTGGGGAAAGCGGACCTAAGTTACACGCGTCTGGAGACTCGTGAATTAGGAAGAGCAAGAGAAGGATATCACGTCACCATCCTCTTAGTGCGGGCTATGGTTGACACCAGTTCCATTACAGCCACACGGAAATGCACTAGCGCCCTTTTTTAGATTTATTTTTTAAATGTGACACAGAATAATTTGTTGCAATACTATACATTTGGCGGACAGGAGAACTAACTTACAGCGAGATTATGTCGCCAGAATCACACACTTTGTTCAAAACTGCAAGCAGTCTGCTGCCTGGTCTCTTGGCTTCACGGACATAGAAAAAGAGGCGAACAAGTGTGCGGACGTCCCCTGCGTAGTTACTGTAAATACGGCAAAAGACGAAGCCATTTGTCTGGAGTCACGACTCAATCCTCGAGGCCGCAAGCAATAAAGGAGCCATCAGATTTGTACTGGTGCAGCTCTTTTCAAGGTTCAACCAATATTCCTGCTTTTGAACCATAACTTCATCAAAAGAGCACGTGAATGCATGTCTGGGAGCCCTTCATTCAGAACCTAGAGACTTGGCCATCTTGAGTCTTAATATCCACATGAAGATGTCAGCCCAACACAAAAAGCAAGCCTTCTGTAGAAGTTTCCTTTTTGGCCCAACAAAGAGAACATCTGCGCTGAAAAGTCCCCGGTTCACAATTAAGTAATTAACAAGACTCTTGGCCCCACTTGCCCAAATAATTGCTCCCGGTTACAAAGCCAAGTGCAGGAAGGAGATCACATCACCAAAGCTATATTACACTTCATGAATGAATCTATCCCACCTGCTGCAAATCCGCGCAACCACAGGACCCCACGTTTATTTGAGGAGGACTACATCAAAACTCGCATGCAAGGCAGCAAACCCATCTTCACAAGCACATGGCGGGGGTAAAAAGGTTCTGCATATGGGATAACCCCAGACTGCATAATGCGGCTGGCTAGTCTGCCTATGTGCTCTATGTAACATGTCAACACCCTCACTGAGTCAAGACAAGAGTATGAACCACTCACCTCCAGACTTCCGACCCTCAACCACAAATGCTATGTAGTACATGTTAAATAACAATGAGCGAAATGGTCCAATTAATGTCAGCCATTAGTACTTACTTAGGGTCTCACTCCAACTCATCATTACTTCCCACCATGCAACTCTTGACAGCGACCAGTCCAGTGCAAACCAGCTGTGGTCCTGCTCCAGCGGGTACCGCACAGCACAAACTGTGAGGCCAGTTCCCCACAGATGGGGAACAAGCCGCTCCAGACAAGTTTCAGCCAGACTAGGTCTCATCAATGAGGGCCAGTAAGAGTCTAATGTGGCGTCTGGGCACTGCCCACTGTTTCAGATCTTAATTAAATGTTCCTCAGTATATTCAACTTAAAGTAATAAAACACAACATATAAAAGGAATCAGAAGCTCCTTTTTGCAATTTTATGCCTCATCTATAAAAATACAAAGAAAAAATGCCTAAAAAGAAAAACTAAGTAAATTATTAAAAAAACAATTAAAGCCAATGAAATGTGTAAGCTAGTTACGATTCATAAACTTCAACATTTAAACGAAAGTCACTCCCTAACAAGATCCACTGCACCCATTCCGGGCAAGCGAGCGACCACTCTATATACAGAGGTCTTCCCGTAGCCTTTTGCCAATAGAACCTCCGATTAGGCATAGCAAACGTTGCATAGAAGGGGGGGGAGGGTGGAGGGAGAGATGGGTGCTGTTTTCTGGAGCTAGCAATAGACTACCTGTCCCAGCGCTCACCAGGGCAGAGGAGTCCTACAATGACCCGCACCTGTACCCGCCAGTGCTGCAAAGAGCAGCTTGCGACCCACAGCTCGTGGGGAGCTATTTTCTAGAGCCAGCAAGGTACTACCTGTCCCCAGTGTTCACCCGGGCAGACCATGGTGCTGAGGGAGCCGTTTTCTGGAGCCAGGAAGGGGCTACCTGTACCAGTATTCACCAGGGCAGAGGAGGAGCCCTGCAACGACCCGCACCTGTGCCTCACAACACTATAAAGCACATCTAAAGAGTCGTGGCATGGGATGCGCGCTGGCGGTGCCCGGGCTAAGGGCGGGCCAATCCCGCGCCCGTCAGCGCCAGAAAGAGGCAGGACTACAGCCATTGGCTCTGTGGCAGGACATTGTTGGGTCAACTTGAGTTAAAATATTTTTGACCCAGTTTGTTTACGGAACTGCCCTGGAATTTTTCAATGGATTCTTTTGTTATCTCGTCCATCAGCTCTCCTACTTGCTTTCTGTTTGTTGCTGGGCCGAACTGACCCTATTCCTTCATCGAGGTGGCTTCGTTTCCACTGCTTTGCCTGTGTGTCCAGTGGGGAATTGAGTCCCCTCATTACTTATTTTGTTCCCCTGAGAGTATTCTTCCCCTACCCCTACATATAACTAGCAATTAAATCCATTGTGTCCAATTGTCGTAGAGTAAGGATGAGCAATATGACGCTAGTGTTAATCTACTGGAGCCGCTGTGAGTGGACTGTGCTAAATTGCAATTGGACGGTGCTAAGTTGCAATTGGACTATTGTTGAGTGGGGGTTGCTGCTCTATGGAGTGACCATCGAGAGTTAGGACTCTGCCTGGTTGTACTGACTGTAGGGTTGGCTATTTCTGGGAAGCTTTATTGGGTCAATTTGTAACCTTTGTAGCAGGCTATGACAATTAGTGTGTGCTACAGGATCCCTCTTGTAGCTAACATTGTATGCTTATTGGCTTTCTAAGCCCAACTTAGCTCAAAGGGGATCCAGAGGATTATTAAACAAAGGCCGCAACATTTCATTTTATTGTTGAGCTGTATGCTGGGTTTACCACCCCTCCTACCTCCCTGGTTCTAACCAAGTGACTCCCTGTTGCTGATACGGCAAGATTGATAAAAGGAAAGCCATAGACAACCACCTGGTTTCCACGCTCCCTGCAAAGTGCGCCTCAATTGATAGGATGCTCCTGAGGGTTATGGGGGTTATTAGTACAGAGATTGAGCTTACAGAATGGCAACTCTCTTTACAATCAGGGGCTTCCCCAGGGTTGGGTCCAGACATCGCTATATTATTACCCAATACATTATCCCCCAACACACTAGTGTCTATGCCCACCTCACCTAGCCCCGCAAATAGCAAATCAGGGACCAAATCTGTGACCATCACTAGGCTAGCTTTCAAGCACATAAAACATGGAAGTAGGACCCTGGAAGAGCAAGAGACAAAACGTTGTGTAGTACTGGGTAAGAAGTTGACAAACATTTATTGGACAATAAAGTTACACAATGGAGAATAGACGCATTATGTCAACTGCTAATTTCCTAGAAGGTGCACACCTTCCCATACCCCACCCGATAACCCTAAAATACCCATACCACACCTTGCTCCTACCAACCCCTAAACCATAAAAATACCCTTACCACCCCTTGCTCCTACCCACCCCTAAACCCTAAAAATACCCTTACGAACCTATACCGCTACCCATCCCTAAACCCTAAAACCCTTACCACCCTATACTCCTACCCACCCCTAAAGCCTAAAAATACCTTTACCACCCTATACCTCTACCCACCCCTAAACCCTAAAATACCATTACCACTCTACACCCCTTCACATCCCTAAACCCTAAAAACATCCTTACCACCCCATATCTCTACCCACCCGTATAACCTAAAAATACCTTTACCACCCTATACCGATAGCCACCCTAAACCTTAAAATACCCTTACCACCCCTTACCCCTACCCACTCCTTAACCCCCAAAATATCCTTGCCACACTAGAGGCCAGATGTAAAACATTCTTACTTTGCATTTTCAAAATATCGATTCTATAGGACAAAAGACAATGAATCAAGACCACCAAAAAACAATCAATCAAAGTTTATACACTTGCCTGCTTCTAATAGCACCATTCTAAGATCTAAAATAAGACTGCACTTTTTTGCATTATTAGCACCCGCACTCCAATTTACACTGAATCCTGTATTAATTACTTGTTCCCACAGGAGCATTTATTTACAGACCATAGGCACTGTTAAAAGCACGCGTACATTTAGCCTCATTCAGACGGTTTATTCACTTAGGCACTTCGCGCTCTTTCACAAGCTCCATTCTCCACAAGCTTTAAAATTCACCTTTGCTTTTCCAAAATTAAGTAGTTAAGTCATTCTATGCGCAGTTGTTTTTACAAAACGACCCTGTGACCTGCTTTGCTCCGGCCAGTTCCACAACTTGTAATTTTAAACCATCACCCTTTAATTGCTGACCTGTACAGTATTACCTCCATCCTTAATTTTAGCAAACGGTTGCACACTATATCTCGGTGCTAGCAGCCTCAGCTGGCCACGTACATTTCCTTATATTCACAAGTACCATAGTCACTGCAAATATACTAGTAATACTGCTGCTCTGTTCTCAGCTTGCCCACCAGTGACTCACGACCACTTGGGTGATTTGATTTGAGAAAAATACTGACTACCAGTCACCCTTGCCATCCGCTTCAGAACCAGGCTGCCCCTTTGATGCGATTCATTACCATCTAGGACCTCACTTCAGTCATTTCCTTTTTGAATCCAACCCACGGTGGACCATTTGCTGAAGACCTTTAACTCTGGTAGGTCCACAGTCAACCTATCACACTGCTCCTTTCCTCATATCTAACACACCATTCTAAATCCAACCATTTCTAATTCTGCAGGCTGTCTCTTGTATCGCCTTGTCCTGAGGAAGACCCGCCGTGCCTAATAGTCAATCATGCACCTCTCTGGGTCGAAACGTCGACGTACTTGTGATAATCCTGACCCTACTCTCTCCACCCCACGTGAAATGGAAATTTAAAATCCCAAGCAGTGTGGAGCTTTATGTACCTAGGGATGGATGTCCTTTGAATGACTAATTTCAACAATTCGTACAGCACTGTATATATCTTGTTCACATTTAGCACTTTTTTCGCACCCGTTTTCATCATATCACTTGCACCGTTGGAACAAATTGCATGTTCATGAACTTTGACAGCCCTCTAGTGACACCACAAAATGTAAAAGAATATATGGATTTATCCTTAAATACAAACTTTGATTGATTTATTTTTGGTGTGTTTTTGAGTAATTGTCTTTTGTACTTTTCTTCTCTTTCTTTTTCATTGATTATTACTGAGAGGTTTGAGTATTGTTGTTTTTATTGGTTATTATTCAGTAAACCAAGAATTAATTCTCAATCCAATAGAACCAACATTCTCCACATTCTTGTACACCCAGGTTCTGAGGGGCACTGGGTCACCCCATTATACTAGATGGAATACTATAGTAGGGCTTGAATACTAGCACTTTCCTTAATTTGTCACTTTTCTGCAGATCTACATAAAGGGGCTGGAGGTAGCGGTAAGCAATATTTCCATGGTTGATATGCCCTTTCAAGTCTGTGTCAATCTACTAATGTGCATGTTTAAGGGTTTTCAGAAGCTCTTTTCCCATAATGAGAAAGGTTTACTTCTGATAAGGGTCAGAAATACAAATTCTTTAAGAGTTTAGGAAAACTGGTTGAAGGAAAAACAAACTTGTAAACGCTCAACAGATTCTCGCATGAGCAAATCTACACATGTATGTTTGCTTGTGCTAAAATACAGTTAACAAATATTGTCTACGAGTACGATTTCCTGGTCTACCTCTGTAAATTCTTGTGAATTCATGAAATACGCAAATCTGCACTAAGGGAAAGACATATAGCATGGGTGCACTTTTATGATTTTCTTTAAGAATTGGGCTGTTAATTTGTTGTGGAGTTAACCAAGACCTTTTGCTTTTTATTAAAATTCTATCTCTCTCTCTATCCATCTATTGGCTGGCTTCACTGTAAATGATCTCAATCTGCTCTTTCACAAAGAATATCAGCACAGAAAGTAGTTTAGATCTGTGACAGGAACTACTATGGCAATGTTTGCTTTTTAAAACCAAAAATATTTTTGCCAATGTTTGTTACAAACATGGGGGCCTAGCAAGCGCCCCCCCCCAAACAATAACGTTTTACAAATGCCATGTCAAAACAAGACATGCATTGACAGAACCAAGACTGACCAGCAATGTTGGACCTATTGGCTTTGCCATTACTTGTTTATTTTCATGTTTCCCATAATCTTGTTGAAACTGGTTACACTGACTTTGCATTATGAATATTGTTTGGAAATACTAGCATACATCAGCACATTTTACAAAATGATGCTTCAAAGAAATTTCAAAGTCGTTTTAGCACAACGTTTTTTTTTATTTTAAACTTTATTTATAATTTTAAGCTATTACCTAGTATTTCAATATCATATGGGCAGCAGGTTCAATAGATGATTTGCAGGCCAGTGTATGCAGTTTACAATACATTTCTTGTGATTAGTACCTCAGGTTAGGCAGTATTGTCCATTCAATATCCGAGGAGTTGAAGAACGAACAACAAGATCTACACATCTTGCATGCAGCATTAAGAGGTTGTACAGACACAAAGACATTACCATTCCCAGGTCCTTCGGTGCACAGCGGGAGCTCACCAAGCCGGCATTTATCCTATATCTATCTGGTCACATAGAACAAGCCCATCAAAGGAAAGAAAGACCCATCCTTTATTCCACACCTTCTTCAACAGTAGTCCCTACCGCCGCTGTCCCTCCGGTACTATGCGAGAGAAGATATCTCACCAATGGCCCCCATATGTCCTTGGGTTGAGAGGCCCGTGGCAGCAACTCAGCATAGGTGTTACTCTGTTCTTGGCAATATATTAGATCCGCTAACCATTCCTTAAATTTCGGGGCTCGGCCCCTACCCCATTTACAGGGCACTTTACGCTTCGCTAGCAGGAGTGATATAGCAACATATTTCCTGCAAGTTTTGGGTATCTGCGCCGTGTATCCCAGGAGTGCAAGTGTCGGTTCTCTGGCTAGCTGACTGTCTACCATGTCTTCCAATGCTATGAACACTTGTTCCCAATACTCTTCTATTCTCTCACACTCCCATGCTATATGCAGGAATCCTGCTCCTGGTCGTCTACATCTCTCACAGCGATCGTTGTCAGCTAACTTAAAGCGCAGCTTCTTAACCGGCGTATAGTATAGTTGGTGCAGGAATTTATAGTATATCACACAGAGCCGGCTACTAGCCGATATCTGTGCAGTCTGTAGACAGCAATATTTCCATTGGTCAGCGGTGACTTCCCTCTCCAGTTCTTCCCCCCAGCGTATTTTGGACTGACTATCTACTCCTGCCCCATGTGCCTGTATCGTGGTATATAATCCGGACACCAGATGTCTGCCATCTGCGGATCGTAACATCCGATGTAGTGGCTCCAATCGCACAGGTTCCCGAGGGAAATCCGGGAGTATTGACTTCATACCTTGTCGTAGTCGCACGTATAAAAAAAAATCTAGTGGCGAGCGCACCTCTGTTTGCAGGAACTGGTCTAACGTGCGAAATGTTCCCTTCTGAAAAAGGTCTCCCCACATAGTGATCTGTGCTCTCTTACATATGTCTCGGAATCCCTTCTCCTGCAACAATGTCAAATTCGGGTGTTATGTGAGTGGCAATCCAGGCGAATAAAGGAATGATGCATCTAGGAGGGTCCCTATCCGGTGCCACGCTGCAACCGTGCTGGTAACAGTGGTGGGGGATGTGGCCAGCGCACGCGCTGGACCATGTATGAGTCCACTAGGGGGTTTCGGATTCGCAAGCCGATCTTCCACCGCTACATGCGGCATATACCGTGGAGGGTTCACCCAATAATAGGCATAGTGCGCTTGGGCACTTAGGAAATAGACCTCAAAATCAGGAACATCCAACCCACCTTGCTCATATGGCCTGGTTAATATAGACCATTTTAAACTTGGCTGCTTTCCCCCCCACACCAATTGTATTAGTTCAGAGCGCAGCGTGGCGAAAAATAACCGTCCTGGGTGATAGGGAATATTGAGAAACAGGTACAAAAATTGTGGGAGTATCACCATTTTAATGAGTGACACTCGGCCCGCCATAGACAGGGGTAATGCCATCCAGCGCGTAATATTAGCCTTTAGGCGTTCGACAGCTGTGCCATAGTTCGCCCGTATAGTTTCATCTTTGTCCCTAGTTACGCGGACTCCAAGGTACTTCAATTCATCATGGCACCACTCCAGTGGAAAGTCAAGGGGGAAGGGGGTCACAGCCTGCGTGAGCGGGAACACCTGAGACTTTCCCCAGTTAATTCCCACGCCAGAGAGCTGTCTGAACCGTATGAACTCCCACAATATGGGGTTTATGTTGCTCTGCGGATCTCTAATGTATAAGGTGATATCGTCTGCATACAGCGATATCAATATTTGCCGCATACAACAACGGAATGCCTTATTATTATGGACCTGTCTCAGCCTGGCAGCCAGTGGCTAAACAGCAAGAGCGAATAATAAGGGTGATAACGGACACCCGTGACGGATGCCTCTGGAAATTGAGACTGGGGGGGACAAATGACCATTTATCAACATTCGGGCCTTGGGCTGAAGATATAATAATTGAAGCCATGAGCGGTACAAGCGTGGGAATCCCATCCTCCGCAATATTCCAAACAGGTAGTCCCACTCCACTGAATCATATGCCTTAGTGGCATCGAGAAACACTGCAGCCAGGGGGAACTCAGAGTCCACTGTTTGTGTTAATGAGAACAACGTTCTGAGATTATGCGACGTAGACCTACCCGGTACAAACCCCGACTGGTCCGGTAGCACAAGTTTTTCCATCAACAGGGACAAACGATTAGCAAGCAGTTTGGCCAATATTTTTGCATTACAATTTATAAGCGATAATGGCCTATATGAGTCACAGGCGTCAGGGGGCTTTCCCGGTTTCAGCAAGGACGTGACTATCGCCTCCCTCAACGAGGACGGCAATATTCCCATCTCCAAAGATTCCTCATACACCTCCTTGAGGACTGGTGCCATGATATCAATATAGCTTTTATAAAATTTAGCCGGTAGGCCGTCCGACCCCGGCGCTTTCCCGTTTTTCAACGGCATGATTGCCTCCCGTATTTCATCCAATTCAAATGGATGGCATAAGAATTCTCGCTGTGCATCCCCAAGCCATCCGAATGCAACCTCTCCCAGAAACTCCTCCAGCTCATGCGACCCTCTCCTCTGAGATGTGTATAGTGTGCCATAGTGTGCAATAAACGTCTCAAGAATGTCTAATGTGTCCCTTTGTATGGTGCCACCAGGGCCTTGCACCTCCAATATGTATGTGCTGAAGCGAGGATGTCGCGTCACCTCCGCCAATGCTCTCCCTGGGAGCTCCCCCTCACCATATCTGCGGGCCGTCCAGTAACGTCCCCGGAAGTTCAGTTTGCGCTGCGCTGTATTTTCGTATTCCTTCAACGTATCCCTAAATACACTAGGCACCTGTCCTGTCTCACCCTGCCCCATCTTCCTCTCCAACCCCCTCAATTGCCCCTCCAGACATCTGAGCGTACGCTGTATGTCTCGTAGCACCCCAAAACTCTTCGATATACAGATCCCCCTGACCGTCACCTTAAAGGCTTCCCAAATCACCTCAACACTATCAACTGACCCTTTATTTCTAATAAAGAAGTAATGAATCTCCTCCTGTAACTCCGCATGGAAAACGGCGTCTAACAGCGCTGTGGGTTGTAGCCTCCATTGGGGCCTAGGACTAGCATACCCCGGCGGCATGAACGATACCTTTACCGGGCAGTGATCCGAGAAAGTTCTAGCCAAATGTGACGCATTATAAATGCTAAGCCCCAGCCCCCTGGACATGAAGCAGTAATCTTTCCTCGCCCATGTTCCCCTATGGGAGGTAAAGTGCGTACCTTCCCTCCCTTGGGGGTGTAGATATCTCCAGCTTTCAATGAGCCCTCCTTCCTCCAGAATGCCATAGAGCACTTCTCTAGATTTGGTGTAGTGGTGTGTCGACACATTTGACCTGTCCTGGTGTGGCTGCAGTGCAACATTAACCCCCCCCTCCCCCCCCCCCCCCAATATTATGTGAGTGGAACCAATGGTCAATATTTGACCCCATAAATCAATGAAAAAGTCTGGACTGTCTGTATTAGGGCCAAAGCAATTAGCTATCGTTATGGAATCCATACCTAATCTGCCCCATACAATAACATATCGACCCTGTGTATCTGTGAGCACCCCTGTTTTTTCAAACTTAATCTGTTTTTTGAAGAGGATCGCTGTCCCTCGGGTATAGGAGGAATAGGATGAGAACTGACGGCATCTTGCCCACTTGCATGCAAAATGATTGATAGCCCTTGGGTCCAAATGAGTCTCCTGTAATAGTGCCACTTGTATTTGCTGCCTGTCCAAATACGCCAGGATTTGTCTCCTCTTCCTCGGGTCCCCAAGGCCCCTAACATTCCAGGACAACACTCTAAGCATGTTCTTATCCTCCCGCGCCATCAGTGTGCCTTGACTCAAATTGTCCTTTATTCCATAACCCTGTGCATACTGGCATATACAATCTAAGGCCAATCTGTACATAACAAACAACCTGTGCGTGTATTTCCTCATACCCGTTGGATTCCCCGTCCCCTTCCCCACCCACCCACTGAAGCATCCCAAACATGCCAGTACCAAGGATCCCCCCCACCCCACCCTCATCCACTCTCCCATGTCAGCTAACATGACAACATCTCACCATTCCCAATTAAGGAAGGACAAATGGAAGAGCAGAAAACAGCAGTGAAGAGGGGGCGTGGCTTGCAGCCAAGCAAGATGGCCGCAACCTAGTTGGGATCCGGGGACGAGATCGACTCCCCTAACATCCGTAATCCATCCGTGCGGTGATCCGACCCCAAAAGTCTCAGAACGGACAGCGGACATATAGCGACGCCGCCTGATCCGACTCCCGGATCCCTCGTACGCCTGGGACGGAATCGGCGAGGCCCGGAGATTTGCGGCCTACCTCGGCGCGTTCGACCGGGGCCTCGAGTGGCAAGGGGACCCCGGGCGGAGCACGACCGGGCCGGACCGGCCCTGAGGCGACGGCGGAGGTTGGGCGACTACTGGTAGAACCGACGACAGCGCGACCGGATGGAGCCGGGGCAGCATTGAGGCGAGTGATCCGGAGAGGGCTGCACAACCGTGCCTGAAGACCCCGATCGGCCCACACCGAGAGACCTGATTGAGGCGGCGGGGCTGAGGCGCGAACTCCACTGCTCATCCCGGAGGCCTGGGACGCGCTTCTGCGGGCTGCTGCCTGGCGCCGGTGAGGCTCCCCCGGGTACCCACTACTAGCAGGGACCGGTGGGGTGAACCGAGAACTGTGGCCCTGCGCCGGACTCCGCCGCGGTGAGAAGCCGCCCCTGCTGATCCGTGCCACCCCCAGGGGAACGACCTGGGACGGAGACCGTTCCCCGGGCTGCCTGAGAGGTTCGTGGCCCGACCGGGGCGCCCTGCTGCACCGACTCTCCATTGCTCTGCGGGAGTGGAGTTTGGAGGCATCACCCATCAGCGCCATGAGCGGGAAAGGAACCAAGGGGCACCAGCAAGGCAAGCTGGATAAATTTGCCTACACCAAAGACTCCGCAGTGCCAGACCGCAGCGGCCGCGCCGAGAAGATGGCGGCGACCAATGACACACCAAAGGTAACACTGGAAGACATTATGGCGGCCTTAACGCAGGTACAATCCACGGTGGGGTCGATTTCTACGGACGTGTCTCTGCTTCGCGCGGACTTCCAGAATATGTCCGCCAGGGTTGCGGAGGTGGAGCAGGTAACGGAGACCCTAGCGAAAGACGCGAGCTACCTCTTGCAGAGGGTGTCTCAGTTAGAGTCGGAGAACAAACGTATGGCGGCCCGGCTGGACGACCAGGAAGGACGCTCCCGCCGCAATAACGTGCGCATTACCGGGATTCCCGAAAGTGAGGGACACCCAGCCATGGACCTCTATGTTGAAGAATTGATCAAATCCAAGTTACATCCCCGGGGCCTCTCAGCATTTTTCTCGGTGGAGCGAGCCCATAGAGTACCAGGAGGGCGACCGAAGGTGGGGGCGCCTCCGAGGCCCGTCCTGGCCCGCCTGTTCAATTTCCGAGACAGGGACGCCATTCTGCAAGCGGCGCGGGTGGCACCGCCCATCCGTCTCCAGAACTCCACGGTGTCCTTCTTCCCAGACTATACGGCGGCAGTGGCGGCGCAGCGACGGAGCTTCGTGGAGGTCAAGAAGAAGCTAAGGGCCCGAGAACTTCCATATGCAATGCTCTTCCGGGCGCGTCTCCGTGTTGTGGCGGAGGGCAAGACTCTCTTCTTTAACACACCAGAGGAGGCTCATGACTGGTTGGAGGGGTGGCGCCAAGCTAGTAACGCAGGGCGCTTCAACCGGGGGACAAGGCGCCCCGGGAAAGCGGAAGATCCTACTGGACACGACCGGCGAACGGAAGAGGTTGAGGAGGAACCTACCGGATGACATAGTGGCTTGTATTATCCCCGAAATGTAGTTCGAGACTGACCTCCGGGGACCGCTGCTGATGTATTGGCCTCGTATCAGCTGTTTTGGGACATGAACGATGGGACCTGGGGATAGGGGATGTCCTGGTCTCCCTCGGACTCCACGCTCCTTAAAGCGCAAGTACTGGTTGGGGTTAAAGGGATTGTGCACTCTGCTGAGTTGGGGTGGCGGGCAGTTCTGAGTCTGTGTGGCAGGGAGGCAGGGAGGGGGGTGGGGGGTTGGGGAACGTTTTATGGTTTTGTTTTTCTGTTTTGGTTATATAGGACACGGACCTCAGACTTACACCACGCACATACTCAATACACGACCCGGGTCGCACTACGCATTATCCGCATCATGCTTTGTCACTTCTCCCAACCGCCGTGAAGTCAGGCTTGCTGAGTGATGTATCCCCTGACACCAATTTGACCCCGGTGCGGCCCCTCTCTCTACTCACATGGAATGTTCGGGGATTGGGAGATAAAATCAAACGGGGCCTGGTCCTGCACAGTATCAAACGGTGTGCCCCGGCACTGGTCTTACTCCAAGAGACCCACCTCACGGGCACTGCTACTAGAGCGCTGGACAGATGGGGATATAAGATGGTGGTGCATTCTGATTTCACCTCTGGGTCCCGGGGGGTGGGCATATTGATGCGCAAACAGTCCCACTTAATCGTGCTTAGTGTAAATACGGACGGAGCCGGGCGTTTCGCCGCCGCTCACCTTCAATGGGAAGGGCGGCCCTACAACGTAGTGTCGGTCTATATCCCACCCGGGTTACATGCTGAGGCGCTCCCGGCGCTTAGTGAATTTCTACTTACGCTACCAGAGGGAGAGGTGTTAATTGGGGGTGTTTTTAATGCAGTGATGAATGACCACATTGACCGGTCTCCGCCTCGAGCGAGGGGCGGGGGAACGACCCGCCTTGCGGGCTTCACGGCGGCGCTAGGGTTCACAGATCTCTGGCGATTGTATCACCCGGGGAAGCGATCCTACACGTACCACTCCGGGGTACACGATAGTCTAACCCGTATCGATCACTTTCTGGGCTCCCCCGGTTGCCTTCACAATATTGAAAGTATTGACATCAGACCCAGGGGCATCTCTGATCATTCCCCGCTCCTCTTGCAATACAATAGCTACCACCTGATGCGCCACCGCGTATATCCGATACGCCCCAGCTACATGCGACTGCCGAAGATTAGTAAATCCATCGCACAGGCGACAAAACTTTACTTCCACGAAAACGCCGCATCGGTCGACTCCCCCACGATTCTTTGGGAGGCGTACAAAACGGTGGTGCGGGGCCAGGCAATGGCCGCCATCACAGGTTATAAGCGCACGCAGACATCTGAGTTGCAGTCGCTGGAGCTTGCGCTCCGGACTGCGGAGGCTCGCCAGGCCGAAACCCCCTCCCGTGAAACCTCGCATGACCTGCGAGTGACTCAGGTGAAACACAAGGAGCACCTAGCAGAGCGTGTCAGACAGCGACTAGAGGCCTCGAGGCACACAGTCTACGACGTAGGCGATAAAACCGGCAGGCTACTGGCGTGGCTGGACAGACGTGACAGCGGAGCCCGGTGGATTGCGCAGCTTGACACTGCCGAGGGGTCGAAAACGTCAGACCCACGAGAAATAGTGCACACCCTGGCGATGCATTTTCGAGAAGTGTACTCCTCCAATTCCTCCATGTCGGTGGAGATGGCATTGACATATATCAGAGACCTGCAGATGCCCAAGCTCTCCCCTGAGGCTAGAGAGACCCTGGAGGCCGAACTCACGGTAGAGGAGCTACAGGTGGCTATTAACGCGTTGCAGCCCGGTAAGGCGCTGGGTCCCAACGGCATCCCGATTGAGCTGTATCAACGGCTGCCCGAGATGCTGGCCCCACACTTGCTGAATATGTACACGCACGGCCTGGAGGCGGGGGAGCTCCCAGCGAACGGCCACTATCGTGGTAATACCGAAGCCGGGTAAGCCGGCGGATCAATGTGCCTCCTATCGTCCCATTTCGCTGATCAATGCAGAGGTCAAGATCCTTGCGAAACTGTTGGCCCTCCGACTCACGCCTCATTTGGCTGACATAGTGCACCCGGACCAGTCGGGCTTTATGCCTGGGAGAAGTACCTCCCACAATTTGAGGCGCTTACATGGTGTGCTGGCCCGAGTGGACCGACTGCAGGAACCGGCTGTCATTCTCTCCCTTGATGCCCGCATGGCATTCGATATGGTGGAATGGCCCTTTCTCTTCTCGGTATTGTCACATCTGGGGTTTGGGCCGAAGTTCTGTGCCTGGATCCGACTCCTCTACACCAAGCCGCTGGCCCATGTCGCGGCCAACGGGCATATGTCGGAGGATTTCCCCCTGGGGCGGGGTACGCGTCAGGGCTGCCCTCTCTCACCGCTGCTTTTCGCCCTAGTGCTCGAGCCGCTCGCGACTTGGATACGGTGGGAGCCCATGATGCGGGGCCTTCGCTGGTCTGCGGACTGGGAAGACCGCGTCTCCCTCTACGCGGATGACATACTGCTTTACTTGTCTTCCCCTAGGCGCTCCATCCTGACATTGCTTAACATCTGCGAGGTATTCGGCCGGGCATCTGGCTATACGATAAACTGGTCGAAGTCAGTCCTCCTGGTGCTACGGGGCCTCCCTCCTCGACTGTCGGAGGGATGCCAGATACAAGTGGCGGAGGGGTCGTTCAAATACCTGGGGGTGCACGTTACATTGGATCAGTTGGAATTTATCAGGCACAACTTGAGAACTCAATTGGACCGCCTCAAGCGTGATGTGCAGCACTGGGGAGCGTTGCCCTTGACCCTGGTGGGGAGGGCGGCGCTCTTCAAAATGATGGCCCTGCCGCGGTTTCTTTATGTGCTGGAGAATACTCCATATCCGGTGCCGCCGACCTACTTCCGCGCGGTAGCAGCGCAGGTCTCCAACCTACTCTGGGGCAACAAACCGGCGCGCATTGCACAAGCAAAATTAGTCCGTGGGTGGTACGATGGGGGAATTGCACTCCCGGATATCCAGCTCTATTATTGGGCGGCGCAGCTCAAGGTGATCAACCAGTGGCTCCATGCGCCTCAGTCGGACCCTGCGTTTAAGGCGGATAGGGATGTACTGGGTGAAAGGGGTATGCTAACCCCTCTATATGATGCCCGGCTGGCCCCGCAGCTGATCGGCCCTCTGAGACAGACTGTATCTATCTGGCATGCGGTGCAGGCCAGGTTGGGTTGGCGGGGAGTCCTGACGCAGCTTACACCTCTCTGGGATACCAAACGGCTGGGACGTCTGAGGGACAGCAAGGGCTTCGACTGTCAGGTGCCCCGCAAACGCGCACACAGAAACACCGGGAGACTCACTTCCGGTTGGAAGGGTGAGTCCCGGTCTAGTGGTTGCGGCGCACGAGAGGTCGGAGAAACACTTCCGGGGGAAACGCTTACACTGCGCGTTTCCCGCCGGCTCAGTGCTTCGGATTCAACCGGATCCCCCGAAGACGTGACTGCCGAGTTCCGAGTCGAGTTGACTCCCGCAACCTGGTTCCAGTAAGTCTAAGGCGTGCTTGTGTATTCCTGCTCACCGCGCTGGAGCGCCCTACTGGTCACCGAGAATTCCCGCCGCAGAGGCTGCCTGAATCCCAGAGCGCCGGAGTGCTCGTGGGATATTTGTTTCTATTATAGGAGACCTTTTGTTCGTTTAGCGCAGGAGCGCTTGGGGGGAGGTTTTAGTTTACTTAGCGCAGGAGCGCTTAGGGAGCATTTTAGTTTATTCAGCGCAGGAGCGCTTAGGGAGCACTTTAGTTACTTAGCGCAGGAGCGCTTGGGGGTTTTCTTCAATCCTACAACGACAGGTGCGTTGTTGGGATACTGGTTTTGCTTCACTTCAGCGTGGGTGCGCTTAGGGGGTACTGAAGTGTCCATAGCGCAGGAGCGCTACTGTGACGAAGTACCCATTTCGTTTTGGAACAGTGTTCTAGCACCTACGTTGCCTTTGTTATAGCTTGCCCCCGTAGTTTACCGCCTTATTGTGCAAGAACACCTTGCGCATGTTTTGACCGTCTTTTCACCTCACCGGCGCAGGAGCGCTTTACTTTGATTTTCGGAAGGAGTAGTGTCCAGGAGTTCTTCGCCTGGAGCAGCGCCGATTCTGGTTGCCATGATCCGAAGAAGCATCGGTGAGTCCCCGGAATGACTTTCTTTTCTGTGTGTGGGTTGGCGTGGGTGCTGTAGAACAGGGGTTAGGATTCCTTATTGATATAGTCCTTCCTGTCTTCCATAGGGCCCAGGATACTTCCACACCAAGCCACTACGTCCTTTCTGGCTCCCTTCCCTGCGTCCATCTCATCCCCGTTGGTTCCTACTATTCACGAGGGTCAGGTGGGTACAGGGACGGGTGCTCTTGTCGTCTCTGCGGAATCACCTCGCAAGCAAAGGTGAGTCTTGTGAGGTACACGACATCGACGCTTGGGACACCATCGGAATCTTGGTGATAGGCGACGTGTGGCACAAGGGGGAGGTCGTCCAATTCGCGCGCTTACAACAGCAATATGAGCTGGCTCCCTCAGAATGGTTCCGATACCTCCAGATGAAGCATGCCCTGACGGCACAGTTAACCCCAGGAGTGCAGGTTCCGGAGGCATCCCCGCTGGAGGACAGGTTGTTGACCGAGTACATGCCAAAGAGGGCGACGTCCTTCACGTACCGCAAACTGATCAACAATTTGCCGGACCCTATGGGGCTCTTGCGGGAGAGATGGGCCGGAGAGGTCGGTGATTTTGATGACCCGGACTGGCGTGAGGCATTGGCCTCGCCACGCGAGGCGGGTATACCCTCGAGGCTGCGGCTGGTGCAACTTCGTATTCTACATCGTTCGTACTTCACCAGAAGCTTGTTACATAAACTGGGCAGAGCGCCTCATCCCTTCTGCCTGCGGGGTGGCGGGGAGGAGGGAACCTTCTATCACATTACCTGGGACTGTCCTGTTCTCCAGGTATTCTGGAAGCGAGTGCTGCGAACAATGTCACAGGTGTGCGGGGTGTCGTTGGTGCCTGAGCCCAGACGCTGTTTGTTGAATGTGTGGGAGCCCACTGATCTCAATCGTCAGGCGCAGGGCTGGGTGACGCTGGGGAACATGACGGCCAAAAGGAACATAGCCCAAAAATGGGGAGCGGTGGAGACACCGTTGCTATCAATATGGAAGAGAGAGATGGATAGGGCCATGTTTGCTGAGCGCACCGTATTTATCCGGCGGGGATGTCCTCGAAAGTGGGTCAGAGTATGGGGAGCGTGGAACAAGTATAGGGGTAACATATGTGATCCACCACCTCTTTCAGATGAGGACTCCTCTGACTCGGATGGCTAGGAAGGCCGGGGGGGTGGAAGGGAGGGGGGACGGCAATGTTTGTCTCAAAGCGTTCGACTTGGGCCTACCTGAAGAAATTATGAATCTGCGTGGTGATTTGTCCAATGAACTGTACATACGGTCTGATTCCATGTCCTTTGGTTGTATTTGTTTTGAAAACAATAAAATTTCTTTAAAAAAAAAAAGAAAACAGCAGTGAACAAACATAGGGTATTCCCCTGTGAGGCTATGCATCTGGGTGGTGCACGAAAAATCTCTAGTCAGCCCAGGTCCAGCAGCGTCATCCGCTAGTCCCTAGACAGACGTCGAGGATGGCTGGTTATTACAGTACATTTGACTCCTCTCACTTTGCATGGTCTTGAGAATGTCATATCCACCATCCACCGCAGCCGCTGGCCAAAACCCCCCCCCACAAAATCCCAAACAGCGCTGTTATCACAAGTCACAATGTGAATCATCTCTTCCTACCAGCTCCATCCACAGCAGCTTATCAGTCCATTTCTGGTGAGGGATCCAGCGGCGTCGACGCTCTATTTTGTCTCCGTATCTGCTTCAAATATTCTTCCACCTGATGCGGGTTAGTGAAGAACTTTTGCGTGCCCTGAAGTGTCACGCGGAGATGGGCTGGATACAATAACGCGTAATCGACCCCAGCCTGCCGGAGGTTCTGTTTCACTACCATGAAGCGACGACGCTCCTCCTGCACATGCAGCGTGAAATCCGGGTACATGGTGAATGTCACTCCGTCATATGACAGTTGTTTCTTCTCCCTGGCCACGCGCAGAGCTATGTCCCTGTCCCTATAATTTAGCAGGCGAGCGATAATTGGTCTCGGGATGCCAAAAGGAGGCGGCCGCGGTCCAAGGGATCGGTGCGCGCGTTCCACGATAAATTGCAGAGAGAGGGATTCCTTTCCCACCACAGACGTTAGCAATTTTTCAACATAATCTTCCAATTTACCTGTATTGAGACTTTCTGGTATGCCTAAAAGGCGTATGTTATTTCTTCGGCTACGCGCCTCGATGTCCTCATTCTTCGCAGCAATAACTTTAAGCAACTTGTCAAGCTGTTCTGTGGTTTTTTGCACATGAGCAGTAGTATCCTCGACAGTGGAAATACTTTATTCCGCTTCGTTCAGGCGCGTTTCGTGGCCTTCCAGTTTCCGAGCTATCACATCCATGCGGGCGGTCATCGTATCCATCTTGCCTGCTATGACAGCAAACCCCTGCCGCATTTCTGTTAAGATCGCTTTCAGAGCCTCCCCGGGGCTGCCGCCCGCTCCGGCTGCGATGATTCTACCTCCGAGCCTGCCTCCATCTGTGGCTGCCTGGCCGGCTTCAGGGCATCGAAAGTCAGTCGCTGCTGGCGAGCGTCTGTTTTCCCCATCATAGGACCACTGAAGGGAGTGCAGGGACCAGCGCTCTTTCTATCCTACAGACCTCACGCATTGAAGGGACCAGAAAGAACAACGCTAATTCATCCAGCAGTCAAAAGCACGCCTTTCATGCCGCCTGCACTCGCAATGTTCCCTAGCTTCTTCTGCCAGTCCCCCACAGCCCGATGAGTCCGGACACCGGAGTCCTGCCCCTGGTCTCCACGCTACGCGCACGTGGCCTCGTGATGTACCATCCAGCACTTGAAGGCAGCACAGCGTCCTATGGCGAGGGTAGCTAGTATTGGCATCTATCACTAGCAGCACACATGGGGCTATGTATTCCTTTCAGTTCACAGAGAGAGCACAATCTGCACACCGCCTCCTCCAGGTATGCAGGTTTACTGTCCCAAGTTAGCCGCCATCTGCCACATGATCAGGGATCGACAGTTCATGCGCTTTTCTTCCGCAACCAGAGAGCGATTACGAGAGGGCCCCCCCCCTCCGATCCACTCCTTATATCAATGTGACCACCATGCTCCTGAAAATAAGTAATGCAGCAAGACTCCCCGCGTGCAGACCCCAGGCCTCTTGCCGTATGGGCAGTAGGCGCACGTCACCTCTCGCGCCACTGCGCTTTCCACCAGAAACGTTTCTTATGTCCTGCCCAAACACACCAATGTCAGCAAAGAGCATACAATGTCCCGTCTCACCACAGCTACGATGTTTCTTCAGCGCTGCGCTGTTTTCGCCACCCGGTCTAATGAGACCCAATCCCGCCGATGACTGCAGCGCACCGGGATCTCTCCCGTCCCACTTATCTCCGGCAGTGTGGAATCTGCAATGGCTGCTCCCGGTGCGTCCCGATCACAGCGCGTACCTCCTTATCGGCGTCACAATAGCAGGTAACTTCTCCCCAGCCTCCAGTAAGCCCGCGGCGAGCTCAGTGTGCAACGCAATGCGTCTTTCCAGCAGTCTTCCCAACGCGGCCTAGCAGCCGCGTGTGCCGCCCGCCGCTCGCTTGAATCACACCGCCGCCGCCTGGCTTCAGGAGAATCCCCGCCGCCTTCTGCCGGGAGGGATAGTGGCCGCCAGCCGGCGCAGACTAGCCAACAGACGTCCCCCGTCAGGCACCGTGTGATACCTCAGGCTTACACCACCATAACCTGTGGTTGTTCAGCTAATTTTCTCCGAGTGGAGCAGGATAATTAACGGATTTTGGAGCCAGCCTGCGGGAGCCTCACTCGAAGGCGGCCATTCCGCTCGTCCGCCACCTAGCGCCCCCAGCACAACGTTTATTTTCCTAGTTGCATTTCTTCGTGAACATTTTATTTTGAAAGCAAAGCATTATCAATCTGTATTTCAAGGCTTTGCATGTATTTGCATCTAATCAGAGAGAATTCAGGCAGCATTATACGTAGCCTCATATTCTTAAATTCTGCAAATGTGTGTACACATTGTTTTACTGGAACCACTGTCAGTAGAGCAGTCCGAAGTTACAACATTTATTTAGAGCGCTCACCCTAATAATAAAGGCTTTGCATTAATGAACCATAAATACAAGTTTGAACAGCATTAACATATGGCGTCACCCAGAAACAGCTCGGCAAACTACAGAACGTCCAAAACGACGCAGCCAGACTGGTCCTCGACATCCCCCGCTGCAGCCACATCACACAGCACCTGCAAAACTCCACTGGATCCCTATCAACAACAGAATCACCTTCAAGCTCCTCACACATGCCTACAAGGCCCTCCACGACGCAGGACGAGAACACCTGAAACACCGCCTCGAATTCCACACATCCGCCAGACAACTCTGCTCCGCCCAATTCACCTTGGCCTCCATCCCACGGAGCCACAAAACCAGAACCAGAGGAAGATCCTTCTCCTACCTTGCCGCCAAGACCTGGAATAGCCTACCCCTCCACCACAGGAAATCCGCGTCGTTGACCCAGTTCAGGACGGACCTCAAGACCTGGCTCTTCGACTGAACCTCCACGCCCAGAAGGATCGGCAGCCCCTTCCCTCCCAATGCTTTGAAACCCTGTGAAACGGTGAGTAGCCGCGCTTCACAAACCACAGATTGATTGAACATATGGACGCTAATATTACTTCAGCACTATATAGTGTGGTACTGTAAAATGGCAGCCAAAGGGAATGTGCTGTAGGAGGTTGGGCCTACTTGTCTCACAGTCTAAGCTATAGGAATTCCACACCCCTGAACATGACAGATATTAATTTAATTTCCTCCAGTCTTACTCATGCAGGAACATAACCCTGCCAAAGCTTGACCCACACTTGCGTTTCAGTGGGTCTTCCGCGTGTGGGCAGTATCAACATGCGTACTGTGAGAGCAAAGACCTGTTCAAAACTACAGAAGAAATAAACCAGAAAGTGGGGATTAGAAGAAGAGGGACAAGGAACAATCCTAGTCCCTCCCCTTCTAATTCCCACCCCTGGATCATTTTCTTTGGTCGGTGGATTGAAGAAGGATGGTGGATGGGGAGCAATGTCGCTAATCCTCCCACTGCCTCACACCTCCAGAAAAACTAGGTCCGAATAGTAAACGTGGCTACGGATGAGCTGGGGCTAGGGGGTGCATTGATTCTCCCATAGCCACGCCTATCAGCCTAAAACTGGGGTAGGATATGCAGAACCCCTCCCAGTTCTTTCAATATAAGAATGACATCATGTGATGTCACAAACACATCAATGAGGCTCCTCCGAACTTTACCACGTGCACACTTCATTTGGTAGTTTGCGGGTGCAAAGAAAGGATATGGCGCTGCCAAATTCCTTCCCACTATCTTCACCATTAAAAGGAGATTGCAGGGAGTCTAGTTATTCTATGGATTAAGATGGTAACCCCACTTTAAGGCTCTTGCCTTCCCTGCCGCTCACCAGCTCCTCTCAGTGGACTCGTGGCATATACAGAGACAGAGAGATCGCTAATGGCGTGGGGCGATTCCCTGCATAGTGGCCTTACTTTAGTCCCTTGAGATCCTCCAGCAGCTGAACTGGATGCTAGAGAATTTCACCCCTCACCTCTGAATGGAGAATGCTGCAGACTGCTGATAGATGCGAGAAATGTATACGAGGAGAGTCGAAAATATTGTCGGGTAACCTCCAGCTGCACGCTGACACTGTGGGGGTGAGGAGTAGTACCTGAAAAAATGGATGTGAGACATGAATTAGTCCCCACACTTCAGGAACTTTGGCAGATGCTGTTGGACATCGCAAGTCAGTGCTGATTGTGTCTGACTTGCCACTGTTGAGACCCTAAAAGGTACCCTATCTGCTGATGTGCTTCTCCCACCGGGGAATAGTGGTGGAGACCATCAGAATCGCTTATCTTCCACAAAAGGTGATTGTTCACTGCGCTACATTCCGTCATGTGACGGGGTGTCCTGTGCCCACTCAATACATGCACCCCTCTCTGTGAGCCTGGGCTGCCTGCATTGCTGGGCCCAGTGATCTCCTAAATACTTGTTAGGTGCGGAGCGACTAACCCATGTCCTGATTAAAGCACCAGCGGCAGCCATTTCTTGCTGAAGCGCTCTCCGGCAAGTCAAAAGACTCTCTCCCTCATGACTCAGACATCATGTCAGAGACAACCCTGGACTCTATACTAAAGGAGCTTACCTAGAACTAGCCATCCATTAAGGTCGTTCAGAGGAGCACCACTGACACAAAAGCAGAATCAAATTGACCATGGGTCCCTGTCTATATTTATAGACTACCTTTGTGCCCTATCTATTGACTTGCTAAGGAGACCCTCATGCTCTGCAGGACTACCCTGCCAGATGATGACTACCACTGCACTGCCGGGTGTGGGTTTCCCCATCATCTTCCAAATGATGCTTAAGATACTGTGATAGACACTTGTTTTATGATGAACTGTAGTTCTGCTTACCCCCAAGTTTTGCAGTTCTTTCCTCCCAGTAGGTGACTGGGTGAGGAGATTTGAGTGTATAGCCTGGGCAGTTTCAGGTACATTCCCAAACTTGATTTCAAATTCGCCAGGGACCACTGGTTTTGCTCTGACTGCGATACTGTTTGACTGTCTTGTACTCTTGTAAGTTTACGATTTTGTTCCACTTGACATTCTCTTATATCCATAACTAACCTTTCACATTTCTGGTAATCTGCTAATCTCTTCGGGACTACAGTCTCAATGCTGAGCTGTCCTGTGTGTCTCCACCCGCTCCGACAATGGTCTGAACCCCCAGGACACCTCCAACACATCCCGATCTTGAAGCAATACATTGTTCTCTCACCTCATATGCAGGGGGCATCCACTGTCACTTATATCACCATGACATTGTTACTTTGCCTACCGTGGTAGCCCCAGCTTCACTTAGAAGCCTCAAGATAATGTTCATCAGGCTAACAGGCTTAGCCACTAGTACTATGGCACCTCTGAACCAAATAGCAAATACAAGAACACATATATCGACAATGGATGCAGCTCGATTAAAGCATTGACTTTTTACTTGCCTCAGAGTCACCTTGTCACTTCGTGTGACATACTCAGGGTCTCAGGAATAATGATTGTGCGGCTGCGGCGTTTTTCACATAATGATGGATTTGCTATATTCGCCCCATAATCCATCATCTGCTGCATAATCTGCAGATTTTAATAACACCAAAAAATCGTTTCTAGCTCCAGAGGTTCAAAAGTTACTAAAATCACAGTGACATATTGCAGCACACTGGAAGGCCCTTTGCAAAGCCTAACTGGTCACCTTTCTGTTGTTTATTACTATATTTGGCGCTAAACTGGTACTAATGAGGTGCAACCAATGCCCAGACAGCGTTAGCAAGTGTAAAAATGACAAAAGAATACAGAAATACTATACCAAAATGCACTGTATTATGTCACATAATTTGCCTTTTCCTGCTGCATAATTCACTCAACCCTGCTACATAATTTGGCCCTTACCTGCCGTATAATTCCAGTGGCCCTGGCCATACTACAAGGGCAGCATATCAGACCACACCCCAATCCAGATTCAGCTGGCAAAGAGTAACCTTGTATTGGCCAATGAACACGTTTAAATACAAGTTACCCGGGGCTCTGTAACTCTCCAAACAAACCTAGTGGTAAGCAACAGATGAGAGACCAGACGATGTTGGTATACCCAAAGATCTATCCTAAGGGACAGCATTGCCCGCTATCTCATGGCTCCCAATGCTGCCATATAATATTCGTCGGCTAAGGCCGATCCTATTTCCTTTTTCAAACTACAGTCTCACAAATACATTTAGATAGGGAGGCAGAACAAAACCCAGTATTAGAGCCCAGTATATAAATTGTGCAGTGATCACTTTGAATCCAATCCCAGGAAAACATCCCCTGCCACGTGCTAGTTATATGCCCATTTCTGTATTAAACACAGACATGAAAATATTCGCCAAAATCACGGCCAATAGGCTTAACCGACTGATACCCGCAATCACATATCCTTCACAGGCAGATTCTGTGCTTGCGTAGGTCTAAGACAGCATGTTGCACCCAGCTTCCTTTGTTCTGGTAATTCCGTAATGAAAAGGATAAGAAGGTGCTTTATGGTTAGAGGCCAAGAAGGCATTTCACCAAGTGAAATGGGGCTACCTTTTCTGGACAATGGGAAGAATGGGAATGGGCTCAGCTTTGTTGACAAAAACTGGTAGCTCTACATTGTCCCATAAGTTCAAATTGCTTGCAATGCTTTTCTCTCTCTAAAATGCTTTATATCAAAACCAGAACCCAACAGGGGTGCCCAATGTTCTCCCTCTTATTCATACTGACTCTCTAACCATTGACTGCAAATATATGTCGAGTACCTGCTGTTCTAAGCATAGAGACTACAGTAGGCCACCACAAGATTCTCCATTACAGCAATCACATATTCCTAACTCTCTCTGACTCCAGGACCTCTATCTAGCCTGTCATGTCTCTGGCTGATGCCTTCTCTCTGTTCTCGCAATATATAATTAAACAATCCAAGAGCAAGTCCCTCCCCATGTCCATATTCACCGACATAACAATGGGAGGGAATCATCGATTTAGATAGGTCCCCAGTAATGGGCAGTACATGGGCATCATAATCAACCCATGACTGAAAAACATGGCCCGTGATAACATCCGGCCTCTGATACTGTAAACGCCCAATTACTTGATACTTTTAGTCTACAATTGTCTTTGTGAGGCAAAATCCAAACTATAAAAATAAATATTGGTCCCCACTTTAATTATCTCTTTGAGAAGCCTCCTCTAAAGACCCCCAAGTTCACTTTTTCAGAAACTGATTCACTAATAAAGAAATTCATCTGGGGATCAGATAAGCCATGAGTCGAACCCTTCAAACTCCACGCAACAACTGTGTCTGGAGGCCGAGGCGTCTACATATGTAATTCTATTATTTAGACCACCAACTGGCGCACATAGCCAGACTGCTTCCCTTCGGGTGCTCATTGAGAGGCAACTGTTGTCCAAATGGGCAGATGTGGTATCTGGTACAAGCCCTCAGTGGCTTGTAACCCGGCTATGCATGCTACCTTCACAGCATGGTGCACTGTTCACAGTCTGCTTGGCATAGATTAACATGCCCATTATGACACCCCGTTATAGGCGAATGCTGGATTTAAAATTGGGGGCTGGGTGCTGTTATGGAGGGAGTTGAATGACACTGGCATTCATAGTATTAACAATTTACTGGATTAGGGAAAATGTAAGTCTCTTCAACAGCTCCAAGATGACTGTGGACTCCCTGCAGAATGTGAGGAGGGGCCTTTACGACTCCAATACCTCACACATAGACCTGAGGTTAAACGAGGACACTCTGGACAGTGGGGGCCACCCTGCACTACCATGGCTTGTTTTATGCCCCCACCTTTCTCAAGGATAGAGATATAAAAAACGTACTCACTCTGTTAAGTCAACACAAAGGAAACTACCCCATACTCTATCCAGCGTTCCTAAAATAAACACTTTCAGGTTTAGGGTAAATTCATGGGGGGAGTTTCTGGGCTGTAAAGGGCCATTCCAGACAATTTATTCTCCACTGCAAAGGATGAGGCCCTCAGATCCTTGTGGCAGCAGAAACTCACAATGAAGTTCACATATGAGGAATGATTTGACATTCTTTTGTTACATGACAAGCAGTTATGGAAGACTCAGCTATAATACAGTTGTTTCAAGATGTTTGAGTGTCATTTGACCACCCCATCCAGACAGCACTCAGCCCACATGAGCACCTGCTCACAATGCAAAAGATGTGAGCAACATTACTGCAACTTCTTTCTGCAGTCCTGTTCTAATTTTGCTCAATTCTGGTTCCAGGCATGGGAGTCCATGAAAGTGTTCTGCGGATCCCACATATTGATCTCGCCGTCTTTAATGACTGCTTCATGATAAGATATGTTAAGTTGTTATGCTATATGTCAGGTATCACAGGTACAACAGTGCACTCAAGGTGTTGGATCACAACAGCACATTTTAACATAAAACGATTAATTCTCAGGCTCTATTAGTGCAGACACACTCAACCTGGTTTACAGAGATGATGAATACGGCTGGAGGCGTGGCTACGATGCTGCTCCAAGGTAGCACAGTCGTCATAAGCTCTGGCCGGCAAAGGAGCCAGTCGGGCATTATCCTGGCACCCCCCCACCCCTTGCCGGACACACCCAACCGTTAGAGGGTTAGACCCAGACAAGCCTGGGGAATTCACAATACCCGGGGGAGGCATGGAGATATGCCTCTGAGCCCTCACATCACTTCCAATGCCAGTATCCAAGATGGTGCCTCCCGCCCCTGGCTACGGTTGGCAGCAGCCCTAAGCATTTTAAACGTGGGCTTGGAAGGGACCAGAGCAGTACATCAGGTGTGCACCCAGCATCACCACCTCACCACAAAGATTAGACCTGAGAAGGGTCACAGAAGACTGATATTTTCCTGGGTCCGAGCTAGAGGGGAGTAAAGCTCGGAACCAGCTGGCTCCAACATAACCAGATCACGGTGATACTCGGGAGCCTCCCAGAGTGACGGAGACTCTAACAGGGTAGCAAAGGCGAACCTGCACCTCGGGGGCACACTCAGGAGTCATAAGGGGCTGCACTACAAAGAAGCACGGCCCGCTCTGCACAGAAACCTGAAATCCTTGGCCACACACGATGGGCTCCCATGAGATGGGCTCCGAACGGGAGTGGACCAAGAAGACCAGGATGCAGGTGGCTGCCCACGTACCGGTGAGTGAAGGGTCACATACTCCTGAACACAAGTGAGGAAGGGAAAGACTGTCGGAAGCCTGCCGTCAGCATCTGGAGCTTATCTTTTAGCAACACCTAATTCTTGGAGGCGGGTATACCCACCACTAGGCCGGGCCTGGCCCCACACAAGCCAAGCAGCTGACCAAAATCTCCTCCGGGGCTCTCACACATCTGGGGAACAAGAGCAGGCGTGTTATGACACGGTTCAGTACAACAGGGGGCAGAAGAACAGTGTGAATAAAGGAGGGAGGGACGAGAACCCTCTACCCCCACACATAAAACACTAGAGGCACTATGGCTCACAAGAAGTGGCAGAAATGCACCCAGGCCAATAGATTGGACCTCTATGCGGTCAAAACCCTGCCACCCAGGGGAGATTAAGACCCTCCACAGATCATTGAACAAGGGGCACCGGACAGACAGGAACCCACCCTCAGAAAACTGCTGGCTACGATTAAAGACTTCAGAGAAACATTAACTAACAAAATAGACACAGGGGCCTTAGACATTACTCTCCTCATGGCAGATATGCAAAAAAATCTTAACGCGGGTACAGGCTGCAGGTAACACCCTAGGCAAAGATGTGAAAAACCTTAAAACCTTACAGGCTGAGGTGTGGCAACTCAGGGAAACGACACACATACTACATCTCCAAGCGGAAGATGCTGAGGGGAGCTTGAGGCGAAACAACATTTGGTTCTTGGGATTCCCAGAAAAGACAGAAGGGAGAAATATGGAAAGATTTGTTGAAAAGTTTATCCTGCACACTTGGAGGCCCATCGACCTCTCCATGCAAATCTCGGTGGACTGGGCGCACGACAAACCAGGGCTCCTCCAAACCCGGACCAGTAGGCCCTGACCATTCACAGCATGAATTCTCAACTGTAGAGACAAAGAGGTCATCCTTAATGCGGGACAACAACAAGGCCCTCTGTGCCATGAAAAACATATCATAATGGCCTTTCTGGATTTCATCCAGGAGGTGCAGACACAACACAATTCTTTCGACAAGGGAAGTGTGAACTACGCCACGAAAAACTGAAACGCCATGCTTTTCCTGGCCAAATTACGGATCCTTGCAGAGGGGATATCGTGGTTCTTCACCAGCCCAAGTGAGACATGGGACTAGCTGGAGGGCTGGAGAGCCATGCACTCACAACAGGGACAATAACCCCAGAGCCACGTCTGAACAAGCAGCTGGGGCGAGACACCATCTGTGGAGAACCTGGGGAGACGAGGACAAACCAACAAGAGGGGCAGAGAGAGACGGCGAAGCACACCATTCATCTCAAGGGCCCAACTGGAGTCCAAGGCACGAGACAGACCAGCAGAGTAACATGGCCAACACTTCTGAACAATCTTTGCCAGCTGATGCCTTCTAGCAAAGACAAATAGCAGTACCGTTCAAACTGTAGGTGGGGATGAAGGGGCGACAGGCACACCAGAAGATGGGAAAGTGAGCCATTCTATGCTCGCCAGTTGAGGTTTTGGGGAGGGGAATGGATTGGGAAACACTGTTATGCGACGACGAGCACACTAGACTTGATGACCATTCCAAGGGCAGGAGAGGCTTCGGGTGATCCGGGAGGGTAAGGATCTTGCGACAATATAGGAGACAGTGACACACAGAGGCAAGGTATTTCTTTCCTGTCATGGAGCATGAATGCTCTGGGGCACAAAGTCAAAGAGAGGTGGTAAGCAAATCCCAAACACGACAGAACCCGGACATAATTATGCTACAAGAAACGCACTTAGTGGGCACTTAATGCATGTTTCTGGGTTGGGGCAAACATAAGCTCTTCAACCACTCTGGCTTCAAATCTGGTTTCAGAGGAGTGGAGATTCGGGCCAGGAAAATGCTCCCCTTGACGGTTACCAAGACCTGGACAGACAGGAGGGGAAACAGGGCAGTGATAACAGGGACTGGAACGAGAGACTACTATTAGTTACAATACAGTATTTCCCACTGGGACACCAAGCAACATTCATGTTCGACACGGAGTCCCCAAAAGCCTTCATGGTTATTGGAGGGGATATCAACCCAATAATGGACGCCTCTCTGGACAGGATTGCCGTGGGCATGGATTTTACTAGGGAAGACCACTGGTTTGCCAAAATCACTTGCACACTGGGACTCTTAGATTTGTGGAGAGGGGAACAACCCACAGCTAGACAATACTCGTATATAGTCCCGACCACACAGGCCTTGTTGCACCTGGATTATAGCAACACAAAACAATGATGGACGGAATGCTGAGCATTATGAAACATTCACCCCAGTCACAGATATGGGTTAAATCCATGGTTTTCTTTGCTCACCATGCCACCCCAGTTTGGACCCAGCGATATGCAAATCAGTCTTGACCCTACTCTCCATAGGAACAGCCTAGCCCGAACTGCCAGGTCCCTCTGGACTGGAAAACAAGCATCCTGGGACCAGTTTCTGGGCATCATCCCATATCAGCCAGGCTAGCTTGAATCCAGTGGCATAAAGAGCACGGAACCCACGTCTGGGCATACCCTTCCAACTTAGTGTGACTATAGCAACACAAAAAGATGATGGGCGGAATGCTGAACATTGTCAAATATTCACCATCCACACCTCCCCGTCCCCTCCCCCCAGCCCTTAAAGCCATCATTTATTTGCTCACCATGCCACCTCAGTTTGGACCCATCCATATGCAAATCAGTCTTGACCCTGCTTCCCATGGGAACTCCCCAACCCGAACTGTCAGGCCAGGTCCTCCCTGAATGGGTAAACAAGCATCCCAGATTACCCATAGTTTTTTCCACTCATCATCTTTTTGTGTTGCTATAGTCTCCCTAAGTGGGAAGGGTATGCCCAGGCATGGGTTCCGTGCTCGCTATGCCACTGGAATCAAGCTAGCCTGGTTGATGAGGGGTGATATCCCAAAACTGGCCCCAGGATGCTTGTTTCTGATCCAGGGAGGACCTGACCTGGCAGTTAGGAGCAGGGTCAAGACTGATTTGCATATGCATATGGGCCCAGATCTCTGTACTTGTGATGAATGTTTGACAATGTTCAGCATTCCGTCTATTTTTTTTAGTTGCTATAGCCGCTTGGGTCATATCCTAGTCCCAGCTCCACATGGGCGTCCTAACAAAAACACATGATGCATGAGGTACTTCTGACCCTTCCACAAAGGGGACGAGGCTGGAAATCCCACAGCATTAGAGATCGGGGGCCTTGAAACTAGACCCATGGGAACCCACATTCTGGGAAATGGGACGACTGCTCACAGACTCCAAAGAATGGTACTTACAAGATAACATTAACTCCCCAGTGATGGTTTGGGAAGCGTTCAAACCCACCATTAGAGGGATCATCATCTTTCACATCGTGGGCAAAAGTAGGGAGAGGGAGAACCAGATATCTAATTTGGAACCCCTCCTCCTACAGACAGAAGGGGAATGCTTAGCTTTCCCAAGCCAAGAGGTACACCAAACACTGTTAGTCACTATAGAGAAATACAGAGCTGTAACAAACCAGGGAGCAAGGGCAAACTACAGGGGCAAAAAACACAGATTATACGAACTGGGGAATAAGGCCAGTTAGATGCTGATATGGCTGGTCTGACGAGACGAGGCCAAAGATAGGTCAATAAGATTCACACTGCCACTGGAGGAATGGCAGAAACAGCAGAAGACATAGAAACACTATTCAGAGAATACTTGGGAACCTATACAGCTCCCATAGCTGAGTGCACACGGAGGAAACACTGAAATTTGTTGTGAGTATTCCCATACCAATATTAGCGGACAGCCATTAGGTTACACCTGAGGTCCCAATAACGACCAGGGAAATACTTGAAGTGACAGGCCAAATAGACAGTGGGAAAAGCCCTGGCCCCCATGGCTTCCCACCAGAATTCTTCACGGTGATACAGGGGAAAGTGGGTAACCAGATCCGTAAAATGTTTACCAGGGTGCGAGAGGACAGGAGCCTCCCCACCGACCTATGGACCTCTACCATGGTCCTGATACCCAAAGAGGGCAAACCAGCGGCCGACTGCGGGTACTACAGGCCAATATCCTTGATAAACTTTGAAACCAAAGTGTTAGCAAAAGTGCTGGCATTCAGTCTAAGTAGAGCTATCAAAGATCTAATCACCCCAATCAATCTGGTTTCATACCACATAGGGCCACATGCCACAACCATAGGAGACTATCCAGCAGTCTGGCACGGTTGAATCAAATAGTTGAACCTGAAATTCTTCTCTCGCTGGACACCAAGAAGGCATTTGACTCACTTCAGTGGCCCTACATGCATGCCAAATTAGAAAAAATAGGCTTTGGTCCCGAGTTCCGGACCTTGGTCTACCTCCTTTACATGGGCCTTAAGGCAAGAGTCAGAGTCAATGGGGTGCACTCCAGGGAGTTTACCATACATCGAGGGACAAGACAGGGGTGCCCACTGTTCCCCCTCCTGTTTGCTCTAGCCAAAGAAACCCTGGCTTGTTGGATCAGAAGAGATGTTCAGGTACAGGGCACATGGTGGGATAAGAAATGGGAGGACAGAATCTGCCTCTGTGCAGATGACCTCCTCCTATAACTGGCCGACTCGAGAAGTCCTATCCCGAGTAGAAATAATGTCCATATTTGGGGACTACACCAGGACAAAACTTCATCTAGACAAATCAATCCTTTTTCCTATCACACGGTGGGAGCCACCAAAAAACTGTAGGCTACCAATGTGGAGGGCCCCGAGTGCTTTAAAAATATCTGGGATTATATGTCACTATGGACCTGACGAGATTTCACCCAGCAAATCTGAGAGGACTATCAAAGGGATGCCGCTCTTTGACGAGGCCTTCCATTATCGCTATTGGGAAGAGAGGTGCTATTTAAAATGATAGTCTTGCCGAAATGTCTTTACATGCTGCAAAATACGCAATATGAGGTGCACAATAACTTCTTTTGAGGGGTCAACAGAGTGACCAGGCAGCTCCTCTGGGATGGGGGTCCTCCCAGAGTTGCACTACAGCAACTTACCAGTAGGCCCCACGAGGGTGGCATTGCCTTGTCAAGCCTCTAAATTATATTACTGGGCAGCCCAATTGCTCACAATAAACAAGTGGGTTTTTCCACCTAGCAGGAACCAGCCCTGCTCTCAGATCAGTGGGCTATGGGGGAGGAAGGATATATGGCCTGGCTCTATGGTGGCCGGAGATGCTGGCCCCTCCCGATCCCCACCAAGGCAACCCTAGAGGTGTGGAGGAAGGCCAACCAAAATTTAGGCTGGGGGTAAAAGCCAACACTAGAAACTCCCCAATGGGAATCAAAGATCCTGGAGGACCATGGTAACTTGGAATGCTGTAGGCAGTGAGACCTCATAAGTATTTCCAAATTAGGAGATATTTGGGGAAAAGATGGTATAATCTCCTTTGCCACACTCCAGGCAGTGTATGACCTGGCCAAAACCCAACGTTTTAGGTATCTGCAGGTGAGACATATGCTTGCAGGCTACAAGGACCTGCTGGAGTAAGTAGAAGACGAGACCCTATTAGAATTCAGAATCCTTGCCGCTCCGTTGCGGGCTCATGCCATATCACAAATCTATAAAACACTTTTGGCACAAGGAAGGCCCCCATCTCAGCCCTATAAGATCAGCGGAAAAGAGATCTAGGAGTCCTTGACGCAGACTGGGGGAAGCATGCATATATACAAGGGAAGCAGAGATGCAAGCCAAATTCCAGCTAGTACAATTCAGAATTCTTTACTGTGCATACTATACTAGGGCAGGGTTGCTCTGCATGTGCAGGATTCAGTACAGCCACCTGTCTGATGGGCTGCGGCCTCCCACGGACCCTCATGCACATGCTTTGGGGGTGCCCCTCCCTTCAAACGTTCTGGACAGGTGCACAACGAATACCGGATGACATCACTTGGAAAGACATCAAGCTCACATCAGCCCTGGTGACATTGGAGATTTGGGGGTGACAAACATTGCTGAAATACACATTCCTGTGATGCAATACCACTCTGACTGCAGCTAGAAGTGACATAATCCAACTTTGGGGGCCCAGACCATGCCCACTGTGACGACCTGGTATCAACAGGCAGAGGAGGGGGTCTACATGGGAAAGGGGTGCTTGTGGAAATGTCCTAACATAGGGGACGCTTGGAACGAATACAGAGAAGGTGCAGAGTGAACTACAAAAAACTTGCCTGAGGCATCGAGGGCCACCAGAGAAACCGGACAGCCTGGGACTAAATAGAATGAGGACCGGAGAAAGCATGGATGTCGTGAATGTGAGGGAGGGAGGGAGGGAGTTAAATTGTTGTGTCATGTCATGGATGTTAGCCACCAATTGGAGGATAAGTTATAAATACCTCAATAAAATGATGTTTAAAAAAAAAAAAAAAAAAAGAATATGGCTGGGCACAAACGCACTGTATACAAAGTTAATGATTGGTCTGAAGTCTTTGACACTATCTGGGGATACACTGTGGCACCAGTTCAAACCTAATCAGAACAACATCCCAAACCATACTCTATATTTTGATCCTATACTTTGCTCCTCCCTAATCACATTGACAGCTGTTTCTTTAGAACTTTGTTCAGCATTGATGGCCCATTCCACACCCTGTCATTATTACCAACGTTACTATCCGAGCCTTGTCTGTAGGCCAGTGCTGCACCAACAACATTGCCTACAAGCTGTACCAAACATACTACATGGAATGGTGCACCATTATGCCCTTTTCTTGGTGACCCTATACTCGACCTTGCCCCTGGGCATCAATACGTCTTTATCCCTTATTAGTTGCACTACTTCTTGCCTCTATTTGATGCTGTTGAGACCTACACCTTGGATGACCCCACTAACTGTCATCCATTGAAATATCTTCCTCTCTGGTGGTGGAGTCTGCAGGGAACCTTACAGATACCTGATGTAGGTATGTGTGCTTGACCACCATCTGCTTCTCCTAGCTTACTCTAGGTCACAAAACTACTTTCTACAGACCCTGATGGGACTCTGATGTTGACCATCTTTAAGATTGGTACTGAAATGTACCTAATAAAGCATTCCTTCAACATCCACACCCCATGGGTCTCCAAGTCTCCATTGTGTTGTGGTCATTGGTATCCACAGTTGTTCTTTACTGATAATGGTTTGCATTCTGTATGCCTTTTTGGTGTTACCTATAAAACCTAATAAATAATTGAGTCAGGAAAAAAACAAGCACTGACAAATACAACAGTTTTAGCGTTGACTGCTTTTGAAAGCCTAGTCATTGCTTATGATGTTTATTAAAAATGTTTTGATAAACGCTTGTAATGCATGAATACAAGAATTATCACAAAGAAAATATATGTTTTCTATGTAAAGCACACATTGCATGAGTAGCCCCTGTACTGAAAGAGACTTCTTACTGTGCAGCAGATGTGCACACTGTGCAGGAACAGACAGTTAAGACAATGGCTGCAGGGGGCTGAAGAAGAAGGAAGAGGCAGCAGGCAGGCATGCAACGACAAGAGAAGAGGTGGCAGGGACGAATGCTGCTCTCATTTGTCAGGTAGAAGGGAAATAATGAATAAACAGGGCGGCGTGGACATCACTTTATCTACGTGCACCTAAAAACAAAACAAATAACCTGACCTTGTGTAATGTAACTGCCACTTTTGTAAAGAGGTTCAATACCTTTGGGTCAGTCGAGTTCGCGCTCTATAAAAATGCCCCCAAAAACGAATCTGACATTATGTAATTTAATTAGCGCTCATATAAAGCACTCCAACACCTCCGGGTCGCTCAAATTCACATTATATAAACAGTGAAAGTGCGACAGGAGTTGCCCAAGCCTTGGCCTTAACTGTGCTGCAAAGTTGAGCTCCTGAAGGTCCGGTGCCTGAGGCTCGCTAAAGAAACAAGCAGCGAAGCTGGAGGGGTTTGGGCAAAATCCTCCCACTTTGAAGTCAGAGAAAATTAAAGAGGCAATTTCAAAAACAGCATCTGAAGCATCTGACATTTCATCTCAGTATTTGAACAGGACAGGGAGATTAAGTGACGGGTGCCAAAGCTGAACCACTGAAGACGGGTAAACAGGGACACAAGCAGGAATCAAAGAAAAAAAATAGTCCCCAAATATACACAAACACAGAAGTGTAATGTTAACATTAATTGGGCAGTGTTCTGTAGAAGGAAACCAAACACAAAAAGGAGAGACAAAGAGGAAGGATTATTCAATAGCAAGCAAGCATTCTTGAATGACAATCGAAGGGCAATGGGTGGGCTGTAGCCCACAGAGTGAATACAGCATGTCTGGAGGGACCGCGCATGCGCTGCTAAGGCTCGATCTAAATAAAACAATCAAGTGTTACAAATGTCATTAGGATTTTTTGAAGCTCTAAAACACATATCTGGTGGTAGAAATTAGCAAACTCTAGAGTAGGATATACCATGGATCCTGACAGAGATGATAGCAGTTCATGAAAGTGGGAAAGCGATGGCCATCTGTTAGGAAAAGTCCTTTTTGCAGAACCACCACCACTTTTTCCTAGATTTAGAGCAGCCTTCCTCACTCTGAACAATGGGGTGCTGACGTCCTACAGTCATGTATGTTCTTTGACCATAAGGTATATGTGCAATTGGCTGATACCTGATTGGTATATTTAACTTACCTATAAGTTGCTAGTATATGGTAGTCTGTGCACCTATGGTCTGTAAATTGAATGCCACTTCTGGACTGCAGCACGGTCTGTGCCACCACTACAGTAACAAAGTGACAGCATGACTATATGCTTGTCAATGCAGCCTAGCATTGCAGTTTTAAAACTGCCAATCCCACTTGGCAACATAAAACTTTTGCTAGGCCTAAACCTACCTTTTTAATACCTATAGGTTACCCCTAAAGTAGGCCCTAAGTGGCGATAGGGCAGGTGCACGGTACTTACAAAGTAGGACATGTGTTTTCAAGTTTTACATGACTTGAGAGTAAAAAAAGTCTCCAGAGGCGTTTTTTCACTGAAGCAAGGCTGGCTCTCCCATCGGTTACATATAACACTTTATAATAAAGTCAGTTTAGAAATAGCTAATAACATGGTTTAAGGACTCAGATTAATAGTAATTTCAAAACCAGGCAGATTTTAAAGTTGGATTTGGAATTACTATTTTAAAAAATACAATTTTTAGAAAGTTGGCATTTTTCTGCCTAATGCCTTTAGTAGCCGTTTCTGAGTCAATCCCCAACTGTCTTGCGGCAGCCTGCTGGGGGGTGTGAATTGTTCTCAGGAAAGGGAATAAAAGGGCCTTGGTAGGGAGAAGGTGACCCTGCCGTTTCACCTGTGGAGAGAACCCCCGAGGGCTGTACCTGCTTGCACTTGAACCCAGGACAGAAGAGTGGACTCCAAGGGCTAGTTCTCTCTGTTAAGCTCCAGAAACATAAAATCTGCAAGAAGCCTGCAAAAAGAAGAGACCAGCTGACCAGTTCTAACTGATTTTGTCCTGGACCTTGCTGGTGGTTTCTGGGAGATTGAGGCCTAATTCATCAAGGGGTTCCCAAAAGGTCCTGGACCCGTGGCTGTTGGTAAAGTGTACTCTCTTCCCCTCAAGATTACAAAAGTAGACACTTAAAAGCTTTTCTGAACTTTTCATAAAAGAACCGGAGGCTACCACGGACAGCCGCTAAACTGCAGCATTGCTGGTCAGATTCAACTAGCTAGCTTGACCCGCAGAAAACAGCTTTAATACCAGAAAAGTTTCTAAGTCCCAACGTGGAGGATTTCACCAGGACCAAAGTCGAGCAGCACTGCGTCGTCATATAGCTCTCCATCAGATTCAGCCGGCAGCCTGTCCGGCCGACAAGATAAATCCTCCAGAAAAAAAGACTGCGTCTGAAGGTAAACTTTCCACCTGGACAAACTGGTCCCAGTATCTGATCCACGCTCCATCGCAGTTTGTCTTCACTTTTAAATATGATGCAGTCTAGTGTGACCAGATACCTGTAGTTCTGCACTTTTGGGGTCTAGAAAGCTCTAAAATCCTAAAATCATGATCCTATTTCTGCTGTTTTGGTGTTCATTTGGTCATTAAAATGTATACTATTTTTATAAATTGGAGTGGGATTTTTCTTGCTGTGTTTTTGACTTATCTGGTTTGGTACAGATAAATTATTTACATTTGTTTCCTTTGAGTAAAGCCTGATCGCTCTGTACCACAGCTACCCAGGACTGAGCTAGGGTTCAAATTAAAGTAACCTAACTCGACCTGATACAGAATAGTGACATTATTACATGGCGAGTTCTCATTCCCATCCAAACTAATAATCGACTTTCTCACACTATCCAGATTAAATGGTTTAGATAACATAAACCAACTGTCTGATGACTGAAATGGCCCAACTGTTACCCTCCAACAGAGTTACTTTTATGTTTAAACTACCAAAAATCAGACTTTATCATTACGTCTGATTTTAAAAACTAAGCAGGAATTAACTTTGAAGCATTTTTCTAGCCCCTTCTCTAAGAGAAAGTGGAAAACAAAGATTTTAATACCACCTAGACATATTAGGGAAAGTTCAAGCTAGGACTACAACGTTAAATAGCTTTTGGACTTTATTTCATTGGGAGGTCATTCCAACTCCTATATTTGGCGTGTCCCACTCTTATATGTTAGTGATATGTTAGCACCCTGCCCTGTGGGCTTAGAAGGCAAGTTTAGTGCTTACTTATGAGTATTTATATCTTGGGTTTTCCTACATCGCAAATGCATTTTCCACGGCCATCTGTCACTGCAATGCATTTAAACTGCAGCCTTGCCATGGCATAGTGGTGTTCCTGACAGAAATATATATTTGTCACATATGTAGGTGGTGTAAAAACACTCTGCAGCTCTCATATGACATTTAACTTCCCATGCCAAAGGTGCATTTAAGGCACCATTAAGAAGAGACCCATAGGGAAGTTAAATAGGCCACATAGGGAGTTCCAATACACTGCACATGTTTTAGAGGGAAATCACAGGTACTTTACTACCTTTTAGCAGTGGTATAGTGTACAAAGTCCTATACCAAGTAAAAATAGGATCCAAAAATTAGAAAAATCTGGGGTGAACCATTCAGAAAAGGGTGAATTAAGTACAGGAACCCATTACATACATGGGTACTGGCATTCTTGACTATCCACTTTTCCTGCTTGTCGTTTCAACGGCAAAGCACGAGAAACTATACATTCCCCAATAGTCGAGGACTGGAGTTAGAGCAGCAAGTTACCCTATAGTCGAATATTGGGGTGTATTTCTGGGCCTTTCCTTCGATTTTCAGGAAAAGCACAGAAATAGGAATAACCCTGGGAGGCACGAGCATACGGGGACTTTCAGCCGTCTTAACACCGGCTTTCTTCCGATGATCAACACATGCAAATATGTTGGTATGGTCTCAAAAGACCAGCATTCGTAACATTGCCTTTTAATTCCTAGGCACTCAGGTCTGTAGTCGGGTCTTGGCACGTCCGAGCATGCAGAATGCACTTGGCTAATTTAAATTAAGAAGCGTTCCCTCGTGTAATTATATAAAAAAAGAAAGCAATTATGCAGTTCACTGGTGGCCCTCAATGCACGTTTGAAATCCATTCATATAGGCACAAAGCCATCGTTAGAAAGTCTCTCACACATTGTACAGCTCACACAAATACACCTATGGTTCTTTGTCATAGTATGGCAATCAACTGGCAGAAGTCTGATCAACCGATTCTGGGATTACCACAAAAAATATATAACCACAGTCTTTCTCACTTTTGCTAGAATCAGGGCTCTGAAAGCGTGCTGCAGTCAGATAACTAAGTGGTGTACTGGCCCAAGAACTGCTCCAAGGAGAGAGAAGCATGTGAAGGGAAGAATAGTATTGCTTTACATGCATTATGACGTCTCAAAGGATACAACTCAAACTGTCCATTGTCTCGATGCACAGGTGAGGACATAAGTCACTGGACTACTTAGACCTAGGCAAACAAGTTGCAAAGCACTTCCTGGCAAACTTTGGCATCACTGCAGGAGGAAGCATTCAAATTCAATGCAAGTAGGGTATCCCAAATATAAATCTTGTATGTGTCACTAATCAACACATGCCTGGAGAATGCCAATGACAGATGAAGGTTCAGCGCCATACAGAGCATTGCATTGGATTACAGGAGGTGATACATCCAGTGGTGACCTTTGAAGCCACTCATCTGACATCACTGCCTCCAAAGATTCTAGTGGCCAAGACATTGTTAACTTCGATGTTGTGTCTCTTCAGCGGTCGAGACATGCAGACATGGGAAGAAAAATCTCATGTGATTAAGTTAAATTCAGTCAGGACCTTAGGGTCAATGGTGAGGTAAGTCCTCATGACCTCTACGTCCTGAAGGAATACAGACTAAGGTTCTGGAGTGCATATGGCTTGCAGCTTGGTAAAGTGCCTAGCTGGTGATATAACCATCAAGAAAGTAGCTTTCTAGAAAGGGATCTTAATTTCCCTGTTGCCACAGGCTCACAAGGTTTATGCATCAGTCTTGATAGAACTAGGTTGAGGTCCCATGAAACTGAGGCGCCCAATATGAGGAAAAATGTGGGTTAGACATGACAGGTGCTGTCTGACATCATTGGTTAAGGAGAACGCCCCTGGTCTGTTTGTGATAATCTCCAGTGACTGCAAGACAGGTTCTGCAGATGTTCATGAACTCTCCAGAAAGGCCAAGGTGAGCAAAGACTAACACTTGGAGCTCGGTTGTGCAATGGTAAGGCGGAGTAAAGCACCTTCCCATCTTCCATGGACAAAATGTCTCATCTGGGGAGACAATTGTGAGTACACCAAAGCCAATGGAACACATTTGAGGGGCCAGAATGGGAGTGTCCCTGATCTTCTGCATTGTCTTTGGAATCAGCACAGTCAGGGTCCATCATCAGGCTACCTTCTACAGAGACTCAGGTACTGACCCACACCGGAATCAAACTGATCACATCTGGAGTTTAGTTCCGTGGCTAAGATATCTGTGGCCAGGCATTCAAAGGCCTTGAAGATGTGAGATGAGTGTGCATTGGTTAACCCAATCAACCACAGGGTTGCTTGGCAATGTAGATGCACACCTCTTGCACCCAAATAAATTACAAAAGGTAATGACTCGCAACATATGGTGCTCTAGGAGGAAGGGGAGCCACCTAACATCCTTAAGAGACAACAATGTCCCACAGTAAATGCCCCCAAGCACTCACAAGTAAATAATGAATAATAAAGTAAAATAGTATTCCTGGATTCCTTTATTTAAATATCTTGGTAGGATCCACAGGCCTCCTGAAATCCATAAGCCCACATCTCTAGACATCCACACAAACCAACAAGTGTTTTGTTACTATGGCATATATGCCTCCAACTTCATACAGGGAATTATATGCTGTTGGCTTTGGGTGCAGGGGACTGAACCTCCCAGAGGAGCCCACTGGGATTCAGTGCTCTGCACCCAAAACCGACGGCACACCACACCGTAGCTACATGTTATGTAGGGACACAATTCCCTGCATTACACACGGAGTGAATACCAACGCATTATTGATAATAGGACTACATTTGATGTGGATACTGGATAAGCAGCAATATATTTGTGAGCCCTAAATAAGTTGGAGGCGTATATGCCATAGTGATGAAACACGTGTTGGCTTGTGTGGATGTCAAGAGATGTGGGATTATGGCTACTTGGTTAAGCTACATCTTAACCAGTTGAGGCGCCTGTCCAAGCCTGTCCCTGGTTCTTTTGACTGCTGCAATATGAGAGAGGAGTAAAAATGTTCCTTGCTCTACTAGAACTCCAGTAAAATTTGCAGTAAATGAATGAATCCTTGATTTTTCAGATATAAGAAGCAAGAAGTGTTGCCTGTGTGCATCATCACCACTCTCATATATATCATCTCACTCTGGTAGGAAGGCTTTAAACACAAAGAAAAATGCTTTTGAGCCTCTCACATTTAAGTGAAGGGATCTCTGATCTGACCCACAGCATACAAATGTTGAGTTCCGCAAGTTATGGAGAGGGTAAGTAGAAGGGGCAGCCTACTATGAGGTTGCAAGTCATGGATTAAGGATGGGTCGACTAGAACAAGCTTGAACGCATGTCCATTAAATGATCTCAATGGTCCTCCACATGGAATTTGGAATAGGGCGTCACCCCTAAGAAGGATGTCTAGAGTCCCAGAGGTTCTTGGAACCACCAGTCAGAAAGACTCTTGTCACATGTTACTTCCCCATCTGTTTAATGACTGCTCTCTGGGGGGGAAAAGGCTACTCTTGGCCCTTGTTGCTGCAATGTATTTTGTTATTTAATTTAACAGTTGCAGTGTGGTTATCTAGCTCTCCAGTGGCAGATGTGCAATCTTTACAACACAAAAAGTGTAAATGTTCAAACTTCTTCACATTCTTAATCTTGTCTTTATTAATTAATGAACTAGTTAATCATTCATCCTTAGAGCTCTTATTTTGGTTGGCAATCACATATTTATATGGAAATAATTATAAATTGGTGGGTGTGGCCATAGCAAACCTAGCCGCTCTGAAATCAGTCCCATATTCGACAGCTAGACTCAAGTCAGTGGCATAAAAAAGTTCAACCACATTACTAACATCCATTCTCTCAAGGACCTACACTGGGTTTCAATTCCAGCAGGAATACAATGCCATCCACAACACAAATCCATCCTACTTTGTATAAGCACTGATCTTATCTGGAATCTTTTTTTAAAACTGAGCAGTAAAGAAGACTTTTTACGGAAAGTACCCAAGTTCAACACCTCCTCTATCAGCAAACAATTCTTCTCAGGAACAGCCACATTGGCTTGGAACTCTATAACACCGAACCTGAAGAAATTGACCAAACTCACAGCTTTCGGGAAACACTCAAGAGCTCACTTATTCAAACAATTCTTCACATAATATCCACTCCAATTAAATTCAGTCTTCATTAGGACTCAATCTCAGACCAATGAACTGTATTTGACTTTTTTCTTGTTTCATAACTCGTTTCTTGATGTAAACCATAAAGAGCACTAAGAACAAGCCTCAGCAACTAAGAATGTGCACACACAATACATGATTACTATACATGGGCCGATAAACTGAGACTTAAAATTTGAGTATTTTTTTAATATTTAATAATTAGATCTTTAAAAATCCTGACGTAAAATATGATGAATGAATCACAACAAAATAATAAAATGTGAAGACAACAATCAATTATCCACACAGTCACACTACAAAACAACATCAAAGTGCAATGATTGTAATTGTCTTAAATAGATTTAAGCTCCGTTTAACATCATGACTAACAATTAATCTCTTGAATTCATGTAATGTCACTCTGTGATGGACCCTTTTCCCCGGTCCCCAAACCCTCACGCACACCGCCCGGATTATCGCCTCTACGGCGTTTTCCCTTCCAGGACACCCAAAACAGAACGATCACCAAAGCGTCCGTGACAACGGAGACCCCGCCCTTCTCTCTCTTACAGGGTCCAATCAGGAGTGACGACGGACCGGTGCCCCGGAAGTCCCTCCCCCCTGCGGACGGACGACAACAGAAAAGGCGGAACTGCAGGTAACGAGAGCGTCGGAAGATCGTGGCAGGAACTCTCGACTGGCGATACGGAGGAAAGAGAAGACGGAAGCGGAGAACTCGAGGAGTGGTCCGAAGACTGGTGGAGTCCCCTGGAGGTTGCTGAAGAGCGGCCGTAACTCGGAGGAGAGTTACGGCGGGGCGCGTGAGTACCTTCCACCATATCCTAAGCACGTTAGGTGCTCTGTATAAAGAAGTAACCCCCCCTCCTGTATATAGATTCCCTCTCTTTGAAGTCACGTCCAGCCACCCTGTAAAAATATACAGCACCTTGCACTGTGTGAGTTCCGTTTCTCTCACGATCCTTTCCGAGCACCCTTTCCTTTACCAAGCCTCGCCCTTCCCCTTCTTTCCCCTTTTTCCGCACGGTCTATTTCCACTTCACCACCTTTTGGTCTCGGGTACGGCACCTGCCTCGGAGTCCCAGCAGGACTAACGGCTCCTCTTTCTTTCTCTTCCGGTCCTCCGAGGAGCAACCGCCCGGTCTACAATCCCCGGCTACAACCCAGAGTGGAGACGCCCGAGAAGCATCGACACCAGACGACCTCGGCTGGAGACCATTTCCCAGTTACCCCTACCCTTCTATCCAGTGTAATCGGAACTTGTGTTCATTAAAGACAATCACTATTGCCCACTACATCCGGCCTCCTCGTCTGTCATTCCAGCCCGCCACCCACCCACGACCACAGGTGGTGTCAGAAGTGGGATTTCCTGGAGACATGGAGGCCGTAATGCAGAGGATGGCCGCCTCCCAAGAACAATTAGGGAAATTGATGGAGCGCTTCCTGAAAACCGCCGAAGACGACCGCGGGCAGCTCCACGACGTACTTAAAGGCCAGGGAGACACCCACGAACAAGCTATGGGAAAACTAACCACGGTTTTGGAGCAACAGAGACCAACAGCCTCCCTACCCTCGGTGGTCCTCCAGAAGTTTGTACCGGGAGAAGACCCGGATTTCTTCTTCACGAATTTTGAAAGGTTAGCCCAGGCTGCCTCATGGCCTATCGACCGTTGGGGCCATTACCTGGGGCCCTTACTGACTGGTGAATTAAAGGCCGCATACCAACAAGCAAACGTCCAAGGCATCACTCCTTATGTGGACATCAAGACATGCATCTTGGAACGGTTGGGCATCGATGCTGAGGCCTACCGGGTGAAACTACGTCAGGTCAAAGAAGGACCACAAGAAAACCCCAGAGCCCTGTCGTTCAGAATCAAGGACCTGACCTCTCGGTGGCTGAAACCAGAAACATCCACTAAGGAGGAGATACTAGAGAAGATACACTTAGAACAATTTCTGTCCTCTTTACATCCCGGTACGCAACGGTGGGTACGTCAGCATGCCCGCTTATCCTTGGAAACTGCAGTAGAAATAGCAAGCGCCTACAGTCGAGCACAAGAGATATCCCGAGGCAAGGAGGAACATCCACAGAAACCCCCTCCCTCCACAGGCCTCAGACCTCTCCGCCCACCTCTACCTAGAAGACCCGTGTTGACCCCTCTGTTTCCTACACCAATGCCCACGCGACCTACCAACCCCGGACCCCAATGCTACGGTTGTGGGGGTTTTGGACACATCGCTCGACTATGCCCCCACAAAGAAGAGCCCATGGAGATTGGCCTTGCCCGAAACTATGTGTGTTCGATTCCCGGTAGTGGGCCACCCTCGTTCCATCGTCCAGTGAACATAAACGGACAAACCCTAACAGCTCTGGCAGACTCTGGGTGTCGACAGAGCGTTCTCCGGCCCCAGATCATGCAGAACCCTGTTGACCCCCCCTCAGGTATGGTCGCCATTCAATGTGTTCACGGCGACACGAAGAGATAACCAACCACCCAAGTCCAGGTCCAACATCCCAAGGATCCAGGAACCACTCTCACCGTAGGACTCGTTCCCTCACTTCCGGAAGAAGCCATATTGGGGAGTGACTATTCCGGTCTACCCGGACTTCTCCAGGACACAGCTGATACCCTAACCAAGTGGTGGGAAGAAGCCCCATTTCCTCGGGGGCTGTCCTCTCCCGCAACCCAGCCCAAGCACCCGAAAACCAAAGCACAGAAGAAGAAGGAGAAAAGAGAGTATGCCGGTGTCTTCCCGGTGGTCCCGGACGACCACCCCTGGCAGATCGACCGAGAATTCAGAGCAGCTCAACAAGAAGACCCCATCCTGCAGGAAGCGTGGGCTAAGGCGTTAGAACACGAAGACCCCCTTACCGTAGGTCCTTACTTCTACAAAAAACAGGGGTTGTTATACCGTAAGGGAGGGGCACAACAAAAGGCCCAACTACTGGTCCCCGGCCCTTTCCGTGATAGGGTCCTGTTTCTCGCCCATAGCCACCTCCTAGGCGGACATTTTGGCGATGAAAAAACCAGCCAAACCATTCTGGAGAGATTCTACTGGCCCGGGGTCCACCAACAAGTGAAAACATACTGCAGGGAGTGCCCGGTGTGTCAAAAAAACAGCAGATACCGCCCCCCTCGGGTACCCCTACAACCACTCCCTATTATTGACATCCCGTTCAGCAGAGTAGGGATGGACATTATAGGCCCCTTGTTACCCTCTCGCAGCGGCTGTCGTTACGCCCTAGTCCTCGTGGACTACGCCACACGCTTCCCAGAGGCTCTGCCGCTGCGGCAGCCGACCACCCAGAACATCGCTAAAGCCCTCATCTCCGTGTTCTCTCGGGTAGGATTTCCCCGGGAGATCCTAACCGATCAGGGCAACCATTTTGTATCAGCCTTAATGAGACAGGTCTGCTCTCAATTGGGGATCAAACAGATCCGGACCTCAGCATACCATCCACAAACCGACGGGTTGGTGGAGCGGTATAACGCCACATTGAAACAAACACTTAAGAAGTTATTGGGGTTGGAAGCAAAAAGGTGGGAAGATATGCTGCCCCTGGCATTGTTCGCTATCCGTTGCAAAACCCAGAGCAGCACCGGCCATTCGCCCTATGAGCTACTGTATGGCCGAACCCCACGTACCCTGTTAGACATGGCCCAGGAAGCCTGGGAAGCCGAACCCGACCGTACTCGTCCCCTCCCTGAATATATAGCCAACCTGAAAACACACTTGGCGATGATACGGGACATTGTACACCAAAACCTGGAAAACGCTCAAAACAAACAAAAAGTACAATATGACAAGGGTGCAAAATCCCGGAACTTCTCCGTGGGGGATTTGGTTCTATTGATGATGCCGTCCTCCGACCACAAACTCCTAGGTCAATGGCAGGGCCCGTATGCCGTTCTTCGACAAGTAACCCCTGTCACATATGAGTTAGAACTGGACCCTACACGAGCCACCAAGCAGATCTTCCATGTAAATCTGTTAAAAAAGTGGGAAGGCCCATGTCCCGTTCTCTCTAACTCCGTAGAGCAGGAACTCCTTTCCTTTGCCACCTGCATAGATTCGGGGTTACCACCCCAGCAAAGTCACGAACTCAAGAACCGCCTATATCCCTTGCGTCAGGTATTTTCCTCGGTACCAGGTCATACGACCATCACCGAACATACTATACAAACGGTACCCGGGAAGGTGGTCAGACAAAGGCCGTATCGAGTCCCTGAAGCCCGTCGGGCAATCATAAAAAAAGAAACGGAACAAACGCTGAAGATGGGCATAATAGAACCCTCAGTGAGCGATTGGAACTCTCCAATTGTCCTCGTTCCCAAACCCGACGGATCCGTCAAATTTTGCATTGATTTCCGGGAAGTCAACAAAATATCCTCTTTTGACACTTATCCACTGCCGCGCGTCGATGAGATGATCGAACGCATAGGAAAGGCGCAGTTCATCTCCACGCTAGACCTCTGTAAGGGATATTGGCAGATACCCCTCAGGAAAGAGGACAGGAAGAAAACAGCATTTTCCACCCCGGAGGGGTTGTACCAATTCCTTGTTCTCCCGTTCAGCCTTCACGGCGCCCCCGCCACATTTCAACGAGCCATGAACCACATACTAAGACCCCATACCCAGTATGCGGGGGCATATCTAGACGATATAGTCATATATAGTGATAGCTGGAGGCAACTCCTGGACCACCTTCACAAGGTTATCACCTCCCTCGGGGCCTATGGCTTTACGATCAATCCCACTAAAACCACCCTAGCTGCTCAAACAGTTCAATATCTGGGATACCTTCTAGGGGAGGGCCTTATACGACCCCAACAAACCAAAACCGAAGCCATCCATTCCCTCCCCTTCCCTAAGACAAAAAAAGACATACGTGCATTCCTGGGCCTCCTCGGGTATTATCGGAGGTTTGTACCCAATTTTTCTCAAAGGGCTGCACCACTCACAGACTTGTTGAAAAAGTCCACAAACACTGAGACATTGCTCTGAAACCCAACGCCCTTGTTATGGCAGGCCTTTTCCGATCTTAAACATGCTTTGACCTCGGATCCCGTGCTAGTGAGTCCTGATTACTCACGACCCTTCCTTCTGCAGACAGACGCCTCGGAACATGGGCTGGGGGCGGTGTTATCACAAAAAGACCCGTTTGGAAATGAGAAACCCATTCTCTACCTCAGCCGGAAGTTATTTCCCCGAGAAAGAAATTATGCTGTGGTAGAAAAAGAAGCCCTGGCTATTAAATGGGCGGTGGAAAGTCTCCGCTACTACTTAGAAGGTCGGGAATTCACCATTTACACCGACCACGCCCCCCTGGAATGGATGGCTCGGAACAAAGGACATAATGACCGGGTCCTCCGCTGGTTCCTGGCGCTACAGCCATACCATTTCACCACGATACACCAGAAAGGGGTGGACCAGGGTAACGCGGACTACCTGTCCCGTTATCCCATGTCATCACCCAGTACACGAAAGACAGCTAGGGGAAGGGGATGTGATGGACCCTTTTCCCCGGTCCCCAAACCCTCACGCACACCGCCCGGATTATCGCCTCTACGGCGTTTTCCCTTCCAGGACACCCAAAACAGAACGATCACCAAAGCGTCCGTGACAACGGAGACCCCGCCCTTCTCTCTCTTACAGGGTCCAATCAGGAGTGACGACGGACCCGGACCGGAAGGACTCGACCGGTGCCCCGGAAGTCCCTCCCCCCTGCGGACGGACGACAACAGAAAAGGCGGATCTGCAGGGACCGAGAGCGTCGGAAGATCGTGGCAGGAACTCTCGACTGGCGATACGGAGGAAAGAGAAGACGGAAGCGGAGAACTCGAGGAGTGGTCCGAAGACTGGTGGAGTCCCCCGGAGGTTGCTGAAGAGCGGCCGTAACTCGGAGGAGAGTTACGGCGGGGCGCGGGAGTACCTTCCACCATATCCTAAGCACGTTAGGTGCTCTGTATAAAGAAGTAACCCCCCCTCCTGTATATAGATTCCCTCTCTTTGAAGTCACGTCCAGCCACCCTGTAAAAATATACAGCACCTTGCACTGTGTGAGTTCCGTTTCTCTCACAATCCTTTCCGAGCACCCTTTCCTTTACCAAGCCTCGCCCTTCCCCTTCTTTCCCCTTTTTCCGCACGGTCTATTTCCACTTCACCACCTTTTGGTCTCGGGTACGGCACCTGCCTCGGAGTCCCAGCAGGACTAACGGCTCCTCTTTCTTTCTCTTCCGGTCCTCCGAGGAGCAACCGCCCGGTCTACAATCCCTGGCTACAACCCAGAGTGGAGACGCCCGAGAAGCATCGACACCAGACGACCTCGGCTGGAGACCATTTCCCAGTTACCCCTACCCTTCTATCCAGTGTAATCGGAACTTGTGTTCATTAAAGACAATCACTATTGCCCACTACATCCGGCCTCCACGTCTGTCATTCCAGCCCGCCACCCACCCACGACCACACACTCCAACATGATCATTAAAGAACAGAGAATGTGGCTTAAATTATTCATGAGTCTTCATGAGATCTACACGCGTTTCAGCGCTCAGCACCTTCATCAGGAAAGCCACAAATAAGAATGTAGTATATCCGGCATATGACTGGAAGAGCTCAGGGAAGCTAAAAACTCAGTATGAAATTTTCAACTAAGGGCGCCCCCACTTTTTGGGAACCTCTTAAATATGTATTAACCATCTTATAACTGGTTTCTTGCCTGTTAAAATACCGCCAGGATGTGGCAAGATAAATTGTGTAACTGTCCCCCAAATGCGTTACTTGTATTTCTCATGTTGTGCATGTTATGCTCATTTGCAATGTCGTCCCACCTCTGTAAGCACCTCTTTGCATCTAGCACTATTGCAATGTTGGACAGCTAGAGCACTTGCTACAGAGATACAATGAATCTTTTACCATGACATTATTTAATAATTATGGGCATTGGCACATTCAGTCCTCCCTCTGCCTTTTTCCTAACCTCCACGTAAATGCTATCCATACCACTATCAAACTTGCCATTAGGCTTAATCTCTGTCCAAGTTGTGCACCAGTAGGCTGCGTTATCCCTTTTGAGACACTCCCTCCGCAATACCGGCTGTTTCTGGCAGCCCCGTGTCAGGCCTATGGCAAACGCGACCCGGTACGTGCTGACAGCTAACGGCGTCACCCAACGTGCACGTTAACCGCTCGCGCTTCTAATCTGAAAAGCAAATCAGTCTGGGCTCATTCGCACAACAGGGAGGGAGCCGAAAAGTTTGAACTTTGGGTATGTGCCCCCAGGTCTGTTTCCATCAGCTGGTACCATCACCCCTTCTGTTTGACCGAAATGTCTTCTGACAACTATGTCTTTAATGATTAAAATGTACCTTTATACAATAGGAATTTTCATATGTCAATAACGCAGTGTTTTTAAATAATTACTCTAACGGCCCACCAGAGCTTTTTCCATCTCCATGAGCAAGATTCGGCCCATGTTTGAGCAAGATTCGGCCCATGCTTTAGGATGTTGTAATTCACCAATTTATTCATTTAGTCACGCTGTTGCTCCATCCCATGACCATATAGTGCGCGCGGTCAGTTACATTGTGGTGCAGCTATTCCAGCATGATCCCAATGTATCTAGTGATTTATTCACTATATGAGCGCCCTTAAGTGTAACCACATACCTGATAGACGCGGGAGTGTTACACTAGTATATCCAGTTCAGTTAATTGAGTAACCACACACCAGACATTTCTATGGCTTTTTAAACCACTTAGATCGTTTCAAACCACTTAAATCTGAGTACTGTGTTTTTTATAGATTCGACACATAACTGCGAGGGACCTTGCGACCCACAGTTGAATTACGGATGATCAGGTGTGCATTTTGGGCCGCACTTGTTACAAAAATAGTAAGTGATGTTTCAGCACTACCTCAGACAATTTAATGTCTTAGGATGACTAAGTAGTAGCTTTCTTATTCTGTTTCTCCTCTGACTTTAGGAGCACTGTTAAGCCCACTCTCATGACTGTACAGCTTGACTCTCCAAGGCTGCTGGCCAGATTAGGTAACCACTACCTTTAATTATGAGCATTCACGACCTACCATGATGAACCCCTCCCTAATACGTAATATCCAATTGTTTTCATGTGCTCTTCTCAGACAGTCCTGATGAAGTCCCCACCCTAAGGATTGAATCACCTTGAATTTTTAAGGGGTCGAAATGTTGACCACAACTACCCATTATACAAGCCCTGACAACAGAAATTGAATACTAGTGTATTTTAAGGCGATGTGTTGTTACTGGAACAGTTGACCTGAGATAGGCCGGAAAGGTCTCACTATGTGAATTTGATGTATTTATGTCACACTACCTCTCCCTTGTCATACAACCTCACTTACTCACGTTGACCCAGAACACTCCCACCCTTCCCTTCCCAAAACCGGAGCACCTTCCTTACAAGTTTATGATTCTAGATGTAAGAGCAACCGGGATGCCTAACTGAAGTGATTAATGCTTTGAAACTAAATTGCATTCATTACAGATCATACTAATGCATTGAAAATAAATTGCACTTACTGTTGCAAAATTAGTGTCATGAATGCTATAATGTCTTTTGTAATGTTAAATGGTTGCTACCGTGACCGACTGTTTGTTGAACTGCAATTGTAAACCGGGTCTCGTAGCATTTCGGGTAACCTCATTAATTCTTAACAACCTTGAATTTGTACAGCTGAACAACACTGTCTGTTAGGGGATCAAGCAAGTTCTTAGTGTTAAGAGATAGGTTGGTGAATTTATATGGGGCCTTTGCTTGAGGTCCAACGACTATGCATGCTTTAGTAACCTAAAGCATGAATAGACATTTATATTTTAGTAACAGGGTCACTGAAATTCAGAGACACCAGCTTTTTCTGCCGGGCTGCCATTATGCTCATGTTAAGTAACCATAGCACCTTTCTCTACCTGCCAGCTTTCCGCGAGCAGATAGCAGTATTGCTCTAACTTGAGCCACAAAAGAAGCCCTGAGCTGGCCATGATGCTGATGCCTTACCTGTGGTACAGACCGCTAGATTGGTACATCCTTTTCCTAATGTTGCAAACATTGTGTCTCCTTGTCTAGGTGGGAGGCTGAAACTTTACTTATCACAGAAAAAGCTATCGTCACACAGACAAAAACTGGATTGTCTCAAGGACCCCAATATTTACTGTTTACTGACATGGAGACTTCATCTTAGAGAATAGTTTCCTCCACATGCTCTGATCTAGTTTAAGGATTTAGGGATTGACAGCCATTGTAGGATTTAGAGGCTGACACCCTCTGGCAGGAGTATAGGGAAATTCAATGGACAGACACCAAAATCCTTTAGCAGAATGGCAGCGCTTGGACAGATGTCAAGGTGTCCAGCAACAATATCCATGTTGGTATCTGGATAACACAAACACTTTGTCTTTCAGAAGGCAGCCTTGGGGATGCGCCCACACCAACGATGCCCAAGAGTGACTGCTCAATTGGAACAGGAGAGAGCTGTTCTCTGACCAGAAGCTGCTGCAGAACCAGCAGCTGGTAGGAAATCATTAGTGCTGGGATACACATGGGTGGTGAGAGCTGCCCTTAGGGTATGGGAAGCTGCTGATATGCAAGATTATTTGGGCGGGGTGGTGCCATTTCCTCCTTTCTTTTCTTTCCTTGCGCATTGTGCTCCGTGGGAGTTAGGTGGTGTGGAAACAGAGTGGGAGTCTGAACCCTTTCACTAATTCTTGCAACCAACTTCTCTGAGCTGGCCTTCTCACTCAACAGTCATCAGCTCCAACCAGGAACAGTCACCAAAAGATGAAGAAGGAGAGAAGCAGACTTTAGCTTCAAACTCAGAACACCTAAGAAGAAATCCAAGCTAAGTATGGAGGACAGCATCAATGCAAATCTTGTACCTCTGTCCAAGATCATCCGGCAAGTCTAATTCATCAGCCATGTAGTACACTCTCCCCAAGAGATAGGCAGGTGAGAATACAGAAAAACTGAATCCCGAGAAGACAGGGTGCCCACCCCACTGGAGCCCTAAACTTTAAGTTACATTTGAAAGACTGGTACTAATTTCTGCTGTAACAAGATCTGGAGCAACAGAACAGTTAATCAGGTGATGGAATTCTGAGTTTGGTGCACAGTTTGAGCCAGGGTGACTGCCCAAGAAGCCGGCCTTAGAGGTGTATTTGACAGACACAGATGCCTCTTGCTGCTTTAACTTCCTCCTGTGCTTCGAGGAAGACGGTGGTGTGCCCTAATTCTGGGCAGGACAGTTCTCGTCCACAACACTTTGTGAGCAGATTTCTTGCCACTGTGAATCTGGCCCCTTCGCTCTTAAAAGCTTGAGCAGATTTTGACGGTTAAGGGTGGAACAGTCAGCAAATGGACCAGCCTAGATACATTGGACCAGAAACAGAAAGTGCCCACAGGATCAGCTGAGCTTTACTCCCCAGTTCAAAGCTGTGGAATCACCAGGGCAAAATGAGGATTGGTCACCTAACCTGCACACAAGGACGAAGGCTTGCTCGACTTCACTATGACACGGACGTGGAGAAATGCTGGGAAAGAAAAATTGGCCAATCACATCGCACAACATCAGCTTGAGCCTTCTGTGCCCAGGCTGGGTGCAAGGCTAAAGTTGATACCAAAGCTCACAAGGGTGTTGCCACCATAAGAGACCTCAGCAAGAGTGTTGCAGCATAAAGTGCCTAATGAGAAGAATGATGTGGTAGGAAGAGAAACAAAAACTAAAGAGAATCAAGACATCGAAAAAGTTATTAGGCATCAAGCCTGATGTGGGAAATACCTGAGCATGAGCGAAGCAGGCTCCAATCCACATATTGAGCAGAAAAAAGTGAGGACGCATGATATGCCTGTAGGGTAAAAGTGCTATTTGTGTATAACATACAGATATGTAGCAGAGCACACAGCTCTGTATTAACACCTTAACACCTTTTGACGCAATATCTGCATCCACCACTATGAAAGGATGCCAAAACATTCAATAGAATAGATCCTGGATAGGTCACGTCAGGAGTGCAGACCACCCCACTATTTGGCCCCATGCACCGTCTCAAGGGCTCGCTATGATTGTTCGCACGGAGAGTCCATGGTGATATTTCTTCCACCCCATCAAGTTTATGCTTCCGATTTAACGTGGCCACTGATTTTACTTATTTGAGACAAGGTAAGGCTGGCCAGCAGGGCTTCGGTGCATCCTTCTCTCTTATTTTTGTTTTAACACATTTGAGAGTCATGGTGCAGGCTGGACTTTGCCATATTGCGACATTAGCCGATACTGTGCTTCACAGAGCTCCTCAAGATGAAACGAGGACTTGCCAAATAGAACACAGCACCAGTATGCCCCAAGTAGGGTCCTAAAAGTATTTTCAATTGTTACGAACCAGATTGTTACCCTCCTCCAATGATGTAACGGGGTATAATAGACACTGCGCTACATGCACGTTGGCCAGGCCTACTGCGCATCAGCCTGCACTGCGGCACATATGTACTACGGTGCCTACTTAAAGGGGCTGTAAGGGCGGTGTACTACATACACGTGGTTGCTTTTCAGCTCTGTCTTTGCTATTATTCATTAACACCATACATTCTCAAAGATATTTGTTAAGAATGTTATATTGTTTCTAGGCATCTACACAGCTATCTGAAAGGGCCATCCTCCTGTTCCGGGTGTTTTCCCGCATAAACTCCCAACAGCTAAACCGCTGCAGGCCCAGCTGAACGGCCGCCTGGAGCACCTCCAGGGGCGACATTTTTCCTCGTTGAGTAGTCCGGACCCAAATGCCTCCGTTTCAACGCTCGCAGAAAATCCGCACATGGCAACAATTTGAAAATAATGAGCGAGGTGCTGGAGGGCCATAAAACTGTCAATCCGGGGGTGGATCTCTTTGTTACTGTCAGAGGCAAACTCCTTTAAAGTCGGACAAGCGTGTGAGCGATAGTTTTTTATCCCCGAGCGTGGTGTTCAAATTTGTCTTAGCCCGGGCCGCCTCTGGGCCTGTGGAAGCGGCGTGGAGAGGAGCTTCGCACGAACAATTCGACACAGATGCGAGCCCCAAACACAGCCCCGTCCTGCGGAAACGCGTCTGCAATCTTCCACAGTTCAGGCTGGTATCCGCATCCCAAGTCCATTACCGAAAAAAAGATGCCTTTGGCTCGCACGTCACCACGGCCGTCAATGCCACGGCTCTGGTACCCGGATCCCGCCTGACATCCCCCACCCGGCTCAACAGTAGTGTCTGGTGCTCGACTGGTGCGTGCCAGGGCCGGAATAAGCGCTGGTGGCGCCCGGTGCGTCAAGCATTTTTGGCGCCCCCGAACGCATGAATGCCTCCTCAAATGCTCCCACTACCACCCGGCAAAAGTGCCCCTCATCTTAATAATCATAAACTATTGCTAAACACAGCACCCCTCCCTCAGGTCGGCGCCCCCTCAACAGGTCAGCGCCCAGTGCGGCCGCACCAGTCGCACTGCCCTAAAGCCGGCCCTGGTGTGTGCTGACTGCTTGCAATGTCGTGATTACAGCACAGATCCATAGGACTATATATGTCATGGCAACTGGAATGATGTGATAGAGGAAGAAGACCAAGCTATGCGCCAGAGTTGATTACAGTAAAAACGCCAATTTATGTGGTGTAATGCGCCACATATTAAAGTATTACGTCATTACTCACGTTAAAGCTGTCTGGGCAAAACACTAATCTCACTAGTCCCACTTTAATGCCGAAATACAGCAATGAAATGAGCAACCGTAGGGGTTACCAGTCAGGGCCTTACAGTGCACAGTGACGTGCTGCCGCGTTTTTAGCAATGTTTGATACATTTGAGCCAGAAACATTTTTTTTGTTAAAATGTGCAAACTATGCAGCAAATGATGGTTTATGTGAGCAAATGTAGACAATCCATAATTATACGGAAATGCAGCAGAATGGCACAATTTCAGTGGCCCTGATGAAGGTCAACGAGACATAGCAGATTGCTACACTTCGCCAGCTTGCCGTCTATACCCTGCTTGCGCTGCCCTTGCTCCCGCTGGTCTGGCCTCATGATGGCAGCAGCATGAACAGAACAAGCATTGGCAAAGCCAATAGGTCTCGCCCCTGGCACTTAATAGTTTTGCCAACACAGTGAAGATGTTGTGCAGCATAGACCAAACAAAGTATTTAAATAAAAGGCACAAAGGTAAAGTTGTATGATTTTGTAGCCACGTACATGCCTAATGGCGCATATTCGTGCACTGTTACACATATACCTACAAAATGGTGTGGGTAATATTTTTTTTCATTTATCACTCTGAGAAGGAGCAGGTAATACATTTTTTTTTTAAGTAGCGCAAAAGTGTTTTTTTTTTTTTTTAAGGTGGTGGGGCTGGCAGCAATTTACAACCGGATCTCCCCCCTACCCCCCAAAAAGAAAGCATTAAAAAAAAATAACTAGACGTGGAAGACATGCATGGAGCAGCATAAACAGCCAATCCAAACAATGGCGAAGCATAAGAACCATGGAAAAGCCAACAGTTGAACGGGCTCTCAAAAAGCGTACTCTCTCTATGAACTTCTTACTAATATATCTCTTGTGATCCTTCATCTTCAAGTATATATATATATATATATATATATATATATATATATTACCTACTGGCGGTCGCCAGTAGGTAGTTATAGTTAGGACCACGTTTCCATAGGAAATCCGCAACATTCTATTTTGAATAACTTTGGCGCCGGTCGACGAATCCTCGCGAATTTTTCAAAATAGGTGGGGCGCTACGCTCCGCTCCTACCCTGAAAGTCTCGGGGGGATTCGTCAAGCGGGGGCTGAGATAAAAGGGGGGTCCCAAAACGCGTTTTTCCCATGCATTTTTCCATAGGACCTTTAGACACAGCTACAGCCCGAACGGCTGAACAGAATTACTTGAAATTTGGCAGAGAGGTAGCCATAAGGTCAAGGAAGTGCCTTTTGCAGGTCTGGTGTAAATCTGTTCAGTATTTCCTGAGAAAATAGCATTTAAAAGCATATATATATGTGGGCGGAGCCTAACCACACATCTCATCCTGAGATCTGATTGGCTGTCAGCACTTCATCCAAGAAGTGTTGGCAGCCATCTTGGGACCAATATACATGATAGCACCTCATTAAAAAGCATTGCAGTTAATAGAAGGTTTTAAGACTTTAGTTACATTATAAATCATTTGTTGATGGTACCATACTCATTTTAGGAATTGTGGTATGTTCTAAGGTGATTTCACCATGTGAAAAAGCCTTCTGCTGGGATATCATGATTGAGAGAAAAATATTTTCTCATGCTTTTACCACAGAGGTTTGGAAGGTGATCTATAAACTAAACTGAGAGCTTATTTTCTGTAAATTCACATTATCTTTCTCAGTCATGTGAGAATGAAGTCTGACATTCTCAGTAAAACATGTACATCCAACAAGGGCAGAGACTGTCAGTTGATTCCTTTGTGTTCTACTGCAGCTTCCCAGAGTGTTCCAAAGAACTACTAGAGCGCTAACAGTCCTACCTATGATAAACGTATGGCTCACCTGAAGCCATCTTGCTTGGAATAAAGTGGTAACTCTTAAAACATTTAATTTCAAAAGGAACAAAATGAGGGGGTTCATTTTTCCATAAAAAGTATGATTAGTGCTGCAGAAAGAAAATTAGGGCACATTTTGAGTGACTTCTCAAATCCTCTTCTATTTCATAAAAAAATTCTGACATGCAGACTGAAACATGCACTTTCAATACCAGCAGCAGTTTTCCCTGGTGAGCAGTAGCTTTACTACAGTGATCTAATGAGCAAAAAGAGTGCTAACATTCTGAATTTATGGCAAATGTGTGACACATCTGAATGCCTTCTTGATGGAATCAAAGTAAAAAACTGAAAGTATTTCCTACTGAGGAGACTGCAGTAAATGAGGAAATTAGGAAACTTCATAACAAATAAGTCTCCCAAGATGGCCACCAGAGACAAAAGAGCCCAAATGTAGCCCAAATATCACCCAGATGTAGCCCAAGTATAGCCCAATGACAGAATGTCCCAGAATGTTCTTAAAAACAACTAGAGCGCTTACTGTCTTCATTATGACAAAAGTATGGCACACCTGAAGCCATCTTGATTGGAATAAACTGGTAACACTTAAAACATTTAATTTAAAAAGGAACACAATGAGGGGGTTCATTTTGCCATAGAAATTATCATTAATGCTGAAGAAAGAAAATGAGGGCACATTTTGAGTGACTTCTCAAATCCTCTTCTATTTCATTAAAAAATTCTGACATGCAGACTGAAACATGCACTTTTAATACCAGGAGCAGACTTCCATGGTGAACAGTAGTTTTACTACAGTGATCTAATGAGCAACTAGAGTGCTAACATTCAGAATTTATGGCAAATGTGTGACATATCTGAATACCTTCATGATGGAATCAACGTAAAAAACTGAAAGCATTTCCTACTGAGGAGACTGCAGTACATGAGGAAATTAGGAAACTTCATAACAAATAAATCTCCCAAGATGGCCACCGGAGACAAAAGAGCCCAAATGTAGCCCAAAATCACCCAGATGTAGCCCAAATATAGCCCAATGACAGAAGTGTGCAAAACACTTATTATTTAGTGTTTTTGCAGTGTTATATAGTGCAGACTTGTCAGGTATTGGAGTGCTTTACATGAGCATTGGTTACATCACACAAGCACAAATTCATTTTGGTTGTAGACATGGGGAGACTAAGTGATTTGACCAGAATCACAGAATGTCGAGCTGAAGCAGAAACTTCAACCTGGTTCCCCAGTTGCAAAGTCTGCAGTTCTGGAAGTAACACCACATCCTCTCCCCTAAGTGCAACATTTAATCAAGTGGTCAACTGGATAAAAAAAACATAAAGATAACAAATAATTTAAAAGTGCTTTGTCGCTATTTGAAAACTCAGACAAAATGTCCTTATTTTAGTCTTTTAGAGCACTAACCATAATTTTGATGCCAATAAGACCCTCTCATATATGTAATTTCTAAAGGAAATGCTCTAGGTATTACAGTTTTGATTACATCAAGATGATGTCAGGCGTTCCACACTTTTGTAATAAATATAGAATGTTAGCAATCTAGTTGTTCATTGGGATACTGTTGAGAGGCAAAGGCCAGGGGCACGGACTCTGAAAATTGAAGGCAGGTAGGAGAGTGCAAAGGCAACAATTTAACCACACTGAGCAGGCAGGAAGGGCCGTGGAAGCACAACAGACTATGGAGGGCAGTGGAAAGGGGGGCAGGGGCAACAAACCAACAATACAGGACTTGCAAGAGAGGCTGTTGGAGGGAAGATCTATTACGGGTCAAGGAAGCTAGAGGCGGTCCCCAGAGCCCCGGGAGCCACCACAGAACTGAGCAGGAGAGTGAGTCAGGGACAAAAGGGGCACCTTAATTTGAGCCGGGGTGCCTAGGAACGCTTGCTCCAAAAATGAAGAAAACAGACATATGAGACATGGAATTGGTGGCAGAATACAATGGCAGTTTAATGAGAAGATACAACTTCAAAGAAACCGCAGAATAGAGACATAAAGTACAAAATACAGAATCCAGATAATCATACAGCTGTCATGATATTCTCTGTATCTTAATTAATGTACTGACAGAGAGAGAGAGAAAACACATCTATAAATGCATCATGAGAAACAAGTTACACCAAGGAAAATGTTACCTAGGAACACTCACGTTTACTCTTAGAGCAAGCATTCCTGCAATTACAATACAAAATCTTTTAAATGCAAAAGTAAAGAGAACAATGGTTAAACATAACATGACATTTCATATAGGTAAAATAGAATAAGATACTTCAAGCAAAGCAGAGCAAGACATTTTAAGCAAAGGAAGACAAGAGCTCCCAGCTCTTGGGGAAAACCTGCACAGCCTGTTAACCTACATACAGACGGCGAGGTAGTCCGTCGATATCTATGGGTGCTCCCTTTTTATATCATTTTGTGGGCTCCTTTGCACGCTACATCTACCTACGTATGCTACCCAAAAGCTTCGTCTGCAGATTTTACCAGACATTTCGTCATTTACCCACTTAATGCTGACAATGGACTGGGTGAAAAGGTCAGTCTCTCAGGCCAATCGCTTATCGTAAGTTCCATAGAGCAAGCAGAAAATAATGGGTATTGTACGGGAATTCAATATATTCATGTACAAAATCTCCTCAGTTCTCCTAACTTGACGCTCTGCGGTTGCCACTTCCTTAAAAGCGGGAAACCTGCCCAGGAAGCAAGTACCAGTCCAGGATGCAGCCTACTGTATGTCGACAGCTTCAGTGGGATGTTGAACTTTGATACCGAGCACGGAGCACTCGTGTAGGGTGGGGGCTACTAGTTTGGAGCAGAAGGCCTCGCAGACCTGCCTTCAGACTGCTATACACTAAAATTGCAGAGCTATGGTCAATTTAACAAAGAGGCCTACATATTGAACAGAAGGGCCTACACAGGGGTTTTATGCTGGCTGAGTGGTAAGGATGTCTCAGGATAATTATATAGCAACACAGGACCCGCTGGTCAATTTAATACGGCCTACAAATGCGGCTGGCAGGGCAAGGACAAGGGTCTCATACTTCAGGTGTGGACAGAACGGGCCAGGGGCCCCCTGTGATACAAAATCTACCCTCCTTCAAGGCTGTGGCAATGTAATAGACCATTGTGGGCAGAAGGAAGAGGCAATGGTAGTACAACCATACATGACAACAGACCCGATTCAGCCAGGAAACGTCCAATGTTTTTAAGCTCAAATGGGCTTTATTTGATCTGTCGCCTGTCTACAATATCCTCTTTTTCAATGTAACTCAAAGGGGAAAATCAATACCCCAGTTTTTTTTCAAAATCTCCCTCTTACCAAGTTCAAAATGTTCGCAAGTATGGTACATTGGATCATGGAAGGAAATGGGATAGGGACATGGACTTGGTTAACAGAGGACAAGAGGGGCATGGAGAGGTGCACCAAACTGACCCTGCAGGGCAGGCATCAGGGTTTGCAGCAGCACAATACACCACACAGGGCATGCAGGACGGGAGTGCAGCACAACAATCCATAGAAAGCAAGAGGGAGGGGACAGGACCATGCACATGGACAACAGAGAACAGAGGGGCAAGAGGCAATGGTAGCTAGCTGACCATAATGGACAGACAGGAGAGAAAGCTGCAGCATTACAGACCATAAAGGGCAGTAGGGACGGATCAGGGGCATTACAATGGAACAGACAAGCCAGGAGGGAGGGAGTAGGGGTCTTCACATGTAAACAGAGGGCTGGGGGCAAGGGGGCAGGGCAGGAGCAGCAAGATAGCCATGGAGGTCAGGCAGGATGGGCACTAGAAGCAAGACACACCATGAAGAGCAACAGTGAGACTGTGATGGCATACACACAGACCATGGAGGGAAGGTGGGAGGGGGTCAGGGGCAGCTAACTGACCACACAGGGAAGGTGGGAGGGGCCATGGCAGCACAGAAGACCAATGGCTATGATGGGCAAGAAGGAGGGTGCAGGGGCATGCACAAAGGACGAAGGAGGATAGAAGGGAGGGTCAGGACCTGTGCACAGACAAGAAAGTTCAGGGGAAGGGACCTCACAACAGACCACACGGGGCACGCAGGAGGAGCAGTTGCAGCACAACAGACCAGGGAGGGCAGAAGGGTGTGGCAGTACAATGGACCATGTAGGACAGGAGGAAGAGGATAGGGGCATGGCATGTGGACAGGCAGGGTGGAGGTGGCAGGGACAGGTTACAGTCATCTGACAATGCTAGGCAGGTGGGAGGGGAGTGGCAGCTCAACAGAACACTCAGAGTAGATAGGAGTGGCAGGTCCATGGGACATGGTGGGCAAAAAGGATGGAGCAGGGGCATGCACAAAGACATCGGAGGGCAGGGGGAAGGAGAATAGGGGCAGCAAGCTAAGCACAGAGTTTAAGCGGGAGGTCAATGATGGGGCATAGAATTGGGCAATGGAGGGCAGGAGGAGTGGACTGGTACATCATACTAAATTGAGGGCAGTGGCAGCACATCAGACCATGCATGGCAGGAGGGAGGAGGCTATTCCATGGATTCACACAACAGAGGATAGGGAGGAGGGGGATGGGGCAGCAAGCTAACTGTTCAGAGAAGGCGGGTATTAGGAACTTTATTGTTTTTAAAACATTGAGTCTGTGCGAACTACTTAAAATATGAACAAGTATGCAGCATAATCTCACTTTTATTCAGGAAGAAGAGGACGTTTGTGACTGTGACTCCGGGCTCACTTGGCAGAAACACCCCCTGACCCTCCACCCCCTATCGCAAAATGTAATGCCCGTGAAAAGGGTAGGTGAACACAGTGTTATATAGAACATAGTCCTGAGAGCACGATTGAAAATGAAAACTAGATATAGTGTATGGTATAAACTATGCACCAAAAAGTGTGATATAAGATGAACCGGGCGTGAAATATAATATGCAATACATTGTGCGCAATGACAGATTCATTGGAGAGCGCGAGATAGCACAGGCACTAGCGCGTGCTATGCGATATGCGCCTTGGAGTGTAATATGCACAGGGCAGTGTTGTGTAACCTAACTAGTCTCTAAAGTTGTAATATAAAATATGTGCTGGGGAGTGTAACGTTGCATATGCACTGTGACACAGATATGGATCGCAGATTGTAATATGTATGGAATAGCACTGTGCGTTATAACATAGGCATCGAGGAAGGCACGTTAGATGGGGCAATATAACCCGTGCGAAGACAAGTGTGGCATGACATATTCACGGGGTGGTGTTACAGTGCACATGGGCTAGAGAGTGTCATAGCATATGCACTAGCTAGTGGAATACAACACAGAGGTGTGTGGCACTCGGCAGGCAATGGTGGGTGTAACACAGCATTGGGCTCTGTCAGGAGCGCGCTGTGACTCTCAAGTGATGTTCATCCCCTTTCCAGAGAGTAAAATAAAAAGTATTACACATCCGGCAGTGGATGTGTGTTTTATTAACCGTGAGGGGGGTTTCTTGCATAGTTTTGGTCGAATTTTTGTCGAATCCCCTTTGAATGGCTTGGTGTGCATGTGTAATAAATGTGCCCGTCAATAGCTACCCATGTTTGTATAAATAAACGACAAGGGTGTCTACCGGGATTAGGCACGGTAGGGCATCAGACATGTCAGAGCTTCACTAGTAGTGTAAATACATTCCACGTGGATTCATTGCATGCATAGTCGCCTTTTAATGAATATCCCGCAAATCGTCATGGTGATAGGTACGTACGGTTTGTCCAGCATGTCCTAGGTGTGTCTATAAATAAATATTTTTTTAAAATAATAAAAAACAGTGGCCGGCCCTAGGGATTGGGGTCAAAAAAATATAATTAGGAGACAGGCCCTGGGGGATGGGGTCATCAGGGCCAATAAATTAGAATAAGAAGGGGAACCACACAGCCCCCCTTCTTAAAAAATTTAAATAAATAAAAGACTGGCATCGTGCCGGAGGCCATGCCCCCTCCGTGCAGCACTCTGCAAACGTGCCCCCAACAGGCATCTCCAGTATGCGCCAGGGAGCTGCGCTGCAGACAGGTGTTCTGAGGCCAAGCCCCTTTTTACACCTCTCTGCAACGCAGCTCTGTGGCGCTTACTGGAGGTACCTAGTGGTCTAGTTTGACCCTAGGGACCCTTAGGATTCAAGGGGACTTAATCTCTCAACTTAGAACAGCCACAGGGCGCGTTTACACAGTGGTGAAGGGAGGGGACGGGGCCTGAGGTGACGTGTGCAAACACGCACTATGGCACGTTTTAAATTGGGGATATAATTTCCCTTCAATACTGAGGGCCCCTGGGTGCTAACTAGCCCACCAAGTGCTTCCAGTAAGCGCCACTGAGCTGCATTGCAAGGAGGTGGTCCAGGCCGTGCCACTTTTTACACCTCTCTGCAACACAGCTCTGTGGCATTTACTGGAGGTACCCAGTGGGCTAGTTGGACCCTAGGGACCCTCAGGATTCAAATGAACTTAATCTCCCAACTAAAAATGGACACAGGGCGTGTTTACACAGTGGTGAAGGGAGGGGACGGGGCCTGAGTTAACGTGTGCAAAAACGCCCTGTGGCCTGTTTTAAGAGGTAGTTTTAATCCCCATGCCCTATTATGTACTAGGGGCTTACAGAGGAGGTCATGCTAATCACAGGGGGACCCCAACGCATAATGTTCCCTAGTGTATGTAGGTGTTTTCACTGTATTCTAAGTGTCTTTTAACATAGCACTGGCTCTAGGACTGGCTAGTCAGACTCAGTTACCACCAGTATCCGTCTGAAAAAGTTGAGGGTACAGGATGATTTTGCAACAAGGCTTCTTTCTGCTCTTCTTTTTGTTCTTTATGCACGTTATCCTTCTTCCTGCACTTATCTTCGTATTTGAGGACTTCTGTTGCTTCTTTCTGCACTTCTTTTGTTTCTTTCTGTGCATTTTTTCTTCTTTCTTCACATGTCCTATCTCTGTAGGCATAGTTAGAAATTAGCATTTAAAAAACCTTGCAAATTCACTGAAAAAACCATGGGTTTCACACACGTTATAGTTAGGAATTAGCATTTAAAAAACCTTAGAAATTCAATGAAAAAACCAAAGGTTTCACACATGTTATAGTTAGCTGGACATTTCACTCGTAAAAAACCATTGAAATTCCCCCGTTATAGTTAGTTCAGCTAACTATAACTCGCGCGCCCGCAATGCACTGCTGATGACGTCACATATTACATCACTCATGACATGGTCAGTGACATCACTCATGACATCACTGATGACATCTCAAATGACATCACTGATGACATCACTGATGACATCATCCTTGTGATAGAGTGGCAGACCTCCTCTCACCCTAATATAACCTTTGATACACACATTCAAAAATAGAGACTAAAATTTTCAAAACAATGGACATACCAATACCAGTTACAACAACCTCTTCAGTAATTCTAAGATCCACATACACATCCACTCATTCACCAACAGTCCTATACAGTCACTCATACATGTACTCACTCATCATATGTACTCATGCACCTATACATCCTGTTACACAATGCCACTCATCCATAGAGTTACTCACACACATAGTCACTCATGCTAATAAAGAATCAAACATACATTTACTTGCATATACAGTTATACACACACCACCACACTTACTTCTACGGAAACGTACACATACTTAGTCTTTTAAACAATCACTTATAGAAACACATACTTATTCATACAGGAACTCTTTCAATCTCTCACTCTCACATATACTCACATTTATACACCAATAGTCACATATACTAGTTTAAAACATATGTAGTTACTCATAAAGACACTATTGAGACAGTCATTCACTCACTAACACACCCATACACACACTCAACCACCCATACAGTCCTGCACACATGCTGTGTTCAACACATACAAACAGTGAGTCACTCATTCATGCACCTATGCACTACGTAATACCCCCCACCGAACCATGCAGACACTCAGACTGATACTCAAAAAACCAACTAATAACCTATATAGACACCCATGTAGCTACTCACCAACCCATGCAGCCACTTATACACAAAGTGAGAGACTGATACAGATATTTACATATTGAAACATTACTCACTAAGCCATGTATTCACTATGATACACTTAATCAGTCAGTTACACAATCAATTTTTCAAAAACAAATCATCCATTTAGACACTTATATACCCATTTATTCTTCCATCGACCTTGAGATATACATATATAAAACATATTTAATTTTCAGAAAAACACACATTCACTGGATGATGTCATCAGTGATGTCATCAGTGATGTCATTTGAGATGTCATCAGTGATGTCATGAGTGATGTCACTGACCATGTCATGAGTGATGTAATATGTGACGTCATCAGCAGTGCATTGCGGGCGCGCGAGTTATAGTTAGCTGAACTAACTATAACGGGGGAATTTCAATGGTTTTTTACGAGTGAAATGTCCAGCTAACTATAACATGTGTGAAACCTTTGGTTTTTTCATTGAATATATATATATATATACATACATATAAAATCAATATCAATAGTATATATTTTCTTTTCTGTGTGTGTTCAACATTCAAATCTCATAAATTTGTTAAAAAACATACATCCAACACCGAATAATAATGAGACAATACTCAAAACCATAAACCACCCCCTGTACAAAAATAAAATAAGGGACGCATCAATTAAGATGCATCAATTTGTCTATTACACTTCTGCAGGTCTACTATTGGTATCAACAGGGATCCATGATTCATGGTTGTATAAATCAATCAGGGACCTGACGCCCCCACTGCTGGTGCCTCTCCGAGCTCTATGGAAGGAGGAGACAGGACGACCATTTCATGACAGCGAATGGGACAGGGCGATAGAATTCCCTAAAAAAGTATCCAGGAATGCCCGCTTTAAGAATATACAGTTCCACATCCTACATAGGGCCTACTTGACGCCAGCGCGTCTTCAACGCTTTTATCCCGACACTACCTTCCTTTGCCCTCGTTGTCAAGCGAGGGATGCTGCCTTCTTTCACATGTTCCGGACCTGTCCGGGCATTCAGAACTATTGGTCATCTATTCACTCGACACTCAGAGATCTTACTGGGCTGACCCATATGACTACCTGGGAGGGATGTGCGCTGGGTATCCTGGGGCGGAGAAAGCGATACAAGGTGCCGATGCGCTTCGTCTTCCTAGCCCATCTACTGGCTAAACGCTGTATAGCCATGCACTGGTGGTCCCCTACTGGTCCTCCACTTGCAGCTTGGGTAGGGGCGGTTCTTAAATGGGCTGCGGCTGAGGAGGACGCAATACGAGAGGAGGAGGCCAAAGGTACCCGTAAAACCCCAATTTCTCTAGAATGGGCGCTCCTACTACACCAATTCAGACAATCTCAGACCCCGGCTGCCCCGTAGCCGACATGCATACCCCCGACACCGCACTACCTCACGCGGTCCGGGTCCCCACTGCGGGGGATCCCCCCCAATGTCTCCCCACCCCACCTTCGGGCCAGATGGATTCCCCCCCCCTGCTCACCTTATGCACCCCACGGTTCCTCATCCCGGATTGTGCACACACCCATCCCCCCCTAGATGGGAGGCAGCTACACGGTCAAATGGGCAATGGCAGACTCGGGACATAGCCTAGGCCTCGTCATTCAGAACTTCATGGCACTTCCCAGTTCGGTTCTCCTCCCCAGTTTTCTATACGGGCAATGATCTGCTACAGTACAGACCACTTCTACACGGAACACGACACATACGTACTTTATATATTGATGCTGGTCTATTTTGCTACTCATGTAACATACTCATTTCCACGGAACGTGATGTATGTATGCTTATATTCTTAAATGCCAATAAAAAGAATTTTCAAAAAATAAATACACGGATCCATGATTCTTAAAATTTTTCATGTAGGGTTTCCCAGTGTAAGTACTGTATATATGTGTGTGTGTGTATATATATATATATTCACTGAAAAAAACATAGGTTTCACACACGTTATAGTTAGGAATTAGCATTTAAAAAACCTTGCAAATTCACTTAAAAAACCATAGGTTTCACACATGTTATAGTTAGCTGGACATTTCACTCGTGAAAAACCATTGAAATTCCCCCGTTATAGTTAGTGCAGACAACTATAACTCACGCGACCGCAATCCTCTGCTGATGACGTCAGATATTACATCACTGTATTTAGACACTTATTTACCCATGTCTTCTTCCATTAATTTTTAGCTATACATATATTACAATATTTTTTTTTCAGAAAGACACATATGTCATCAGTGATGTAATATCTGACGTCATCAGCAGAGGATTGCGGTCGCGTGAGTTATAGTTGTCTGCACTAACTATAACGGGGGAATTTCAATGGTTTTTCACAAGTGAAATATCCAGCTAACTATAACATGTGTGAAACCTATGGTTTTTTAAGTCAATTTGCAAGGTTTTTTAAATGCTAATTCCTAACTATAACGTGTGTGAAACCTATGGTTTTTTCAGTGAATATATATATATCTATATCTATCTATCTATCTATCTATCTATCTATCTATCTATATATATATTCACTGAAAAAACCATAGGTTTCACACATGTTATAGTTAGTGGAAATTTTACTGATAAAAAACCAATGAAATTCCCCCGTTATAGTTAGTGCAGGCAACTATAACTCACGCGACTGCAATCCTCTGCTGATGCTAATACTGTATTTAGACACTTATTTGCCCATGTCTTCTTCCATACATTTTTAGCTATACATATATTACAAATATTTTTTTTTCATAAAGACACATATGTCATCAGCAGAAGATTGCGGTCGCGTGAGTTATAGTTGCCTGCACTAACTATAACGGGGGAATTTCATTGGTTTTTTATCAGTAAAATTTCCACTAACTATAACATGTGTGAAACCTATGGTTTTTTCAGTGAATTTGCAAGGTTTTTTAAATGCTAATTCCTAACTATAACGTGTGTGAAACCTATGGTTTTTTCAGTGAATTTGTACGTTTTTTTAAATGCTAAGTTACTTTACGCCATTCGTGGCGTGCGCGCCCACTTAACGCAGTTCGTTCCGTGCGCGCACGGTGCGCTTCGGCACCGTGCGCGCACAGTGAGCACGCGGTGCGCTTCGCGCACCGCGCGCCCACTTTACGCAGTTAGTGCCGTGCGCGCACGGTGGGCACGCGGTGCGATGACAAAGCAAGAAAGCATGTCAACAAATCTGTTTCTGCTTTCCTCTATGGTATGGGTGCCATTTACCACAACAACTTGCGTTATGACATGCAAGACATTTATAGAGGAGATGGTGTGCACTTCAATGATGAAGGGAACAGAGTCTTCCTCTTGAACCTTAGACTCTGCATCGGTACTTACTTGTAGGTACCACTAAAAAATCATTTCATAAACACAACGGCTCTTTTTAGAGCCCCCTAATATCTAAACACTTAAATCTGATTTTCATTTTTTTTTTTTTTTTTTCTACCGTACGCTTACCGTAAGCTTACCGTACGCGTACCCCGTGATTTTTTTTAAAATCAATAAATGTTTTTTTTGTACTTTTCTGTCCTTCTTTGACCCCCTTACAAATGTTAGGGGGTCTGTAACTCTCCTCATTGCCCCCTTTCCTTGTTTTCACTTTTTTTTCAGGGTGAAATACACAAAATGGCGGCCGCCGCTTCCTGGTTTCGGCCGATTCGAATGTTTACTAAGATCTAAGAGCCAATCAGAATCGCGCTCGCGCACGCCACCGTACGCTTACCGTAAGCGTACGGTAAGCGTACCGTAAGCGGGCTCAGATATATATATTGATTTAAAGGCTATTTTCTCAGAATCTACTGAACAGATTTACACCAAACCTACAAAAGGCACTTCCTTGACCTAGGGACTACCTCTGAGCCAAATTTTGAGTAATTCTGTTCAGCCGTTCGGGCTGTAGCTCGTTCTAAAGGTCCTATGGAAAAATGCATGGGAAAAACGCGTTTTGGGACCCCCCTTTTATCTCAGCCCCCGCTTGACGGATCCCCCCGAGACTTTCAGGGTAGGAGCGGAGCGTAGCGCCCCACCTATTTTGAGAAATTCGCGAGGATTCGTCGACCGGCGCCAAAGTTATTCAAAATAGAATGTTGAGGTTTTCCTATGGAAACGTGGTCCTAACTAGAACTACCTACTGGCGACCGCCAGTAGGTAATATATATATAATTCACTGAAAAAACCATAGGTTTCACACATGTTATAGTTAGCTGGACATTTTACTGATAACAAACCAATGAAATTCCCCCGTTATAGTTAGTGCAGGCAACTATAACTCACGCGACCGCAATCCTCTGCTGATGCTAATACTGTATTTAGACACTTATTTGCCTATGTCTTCTTCCATTAAATTTTAGCTATACATATATTACAAATATTTTTTTTTCATAAAAACACATATGTCATCAGCAGAGGATTGCGGTCGCGTGAGTTATAGTTGCCTGCACTAACTATAACGGGGGAATTTCATTGGTTTGTTATCAGTAAAATGTCCAGCTAACTATAACATGTGTGAAACCTATGGTTTTTTCAGTGAATTTGCAAGGTTTTTTAAATGCTAATTCCTAACTATAACGTGTGTGAAACCTATGGTTTTTTCAGTGAATTTGTACGTTTTTTTAAATGCTAAGTTACTTTACGCCATTCGTGGCGTGCGCGCCCACTTAACGCAGTTCGTTCCGTGCGTTCGCGCACCGCGCGCCCACTTGACGCAGTTAGTGCCGTGGATGGGCCATGTACGCTCGATGCGCTTCGCGCACCGTGCGCACGTGGTGGACATATTATGCGCTTCGTTGTGAAAGATAAACATTTATATTCAGTTTAAATTATATATCATAAGCCATGCACAAATGGTGCCATTCGGGCACAATTTGCACACGGGGCGGGGAGAGTGTGGATAATTTTTTTTTAATTAATTTTTTTACCGTACGCGTACGGTAAGCGTAATCGGCGAATTTTCGTAAAAAAATAAAAATGAATTTTTGGCCTTGGGGGTTCTGTGGGGACACATTTAGCAAGCCGAGGTGGTTGGGAGCTGTCTAAACAGTCCCTTTACATGTTTATTCTCTTTGTTTTTCATCCCCCCCTCAGAGTCCGAGAGATAAAATGGCGGCCGCCGCTTCCTGGTTTCGACCGATTCGAATGTTTACTAAGATCTAACAGCCAATCAGAATCGCGCACGCGCACGTCACCGTACGTGTACGGTAAGCGCACCGTAAGCGCACCGTCAGCTGGCTCAGATATATATATTGATTTAAAGGCTATTTTCTCAGAATCTACTGAACAGATTTACACCAAACCTACAAAAGGCACTTCCTTGACCTGTAGACTACCTCTCTGCCAAATTTCAAGGAACTCTGTTCAGCCGTTCGGGCTGTAGCTGTGTCTAAAGGTCCTATGGAAAAATGCATGGGAAAAACGCGTTTTGGGACCCCCCTTTTATCTCAGCCCCCGCTTGACGAATCCCCCCGAGACTTTCAGGGTAGGAGCGGAGCGTAGCGCCCCACCTATTTTGAAAATTTCGCGAGGATTCGTCGACCGGCGCCAAAGTTATTCAAAATAGAATGTTGCGGTTTTCCTATGGAAACAGGGTCCTAACTATAACTACCTACTGGCGACCGCCAGTAGGTAATATATATATATATATATATATATATATGTGGCACGCAGACCGGCGGAGTAGACCGGCAATTAATATCCAACAACGTTTTCGAGTATAGCGTTAAGGTTTATGAATTGAATAAACCCCCTTTATAATTTGGAGCGTTGGCTTGTGTATCTGTGACCTCAGAGCGTGCTATACTCGAAAACGTTTTTGGATATATATATATAATTTATTTTTAAACAATGACATGAGGACTTGAGCTAGACAAAAGAAGGCGCATTTGTCATAAAAAGCAGAATACCAGGATCATCTGAAAAAAAAGGAAGGCCACCTCTTTGACCATTCAGTGAACACCATGGCATGCAGTGGGCTCAAGGAGTGTGAAAGGAAATTTCCAAGTAGAATAGGCAAGTGTGGGGTTAGACGAGCCGAACACACTCAATAGCAACACGAACAAAGCAGTATGATTTTTGTGGCTGTCATTTGTAATGTGACTCGTAGATCGTATTGACAGCGATTGGTGTATGGCACGCGGTCATGCCCAAGCGGTCAGAGAGAAATGAAAACACAAACCTTCATGGCATAGATAAATCCAAAATATGTTTAGTGAGGCAGCAGTACCACTCCTGTTCCAAGAGCAATATAACAATTATATAACACAGTAAATGCCTCATAATACCTGTGGCCAGACGAATTCTCCTGCCTCAAAAATATACTACAATAAAAACATGGCCACCTCGTGTCTGCTTTATGCCTCTTCTTGGAAAGCCAAAGTCGAAATTTTGTGCACCATCCTTCTGTCCATAGCCCTACTGTGCTTTAGCGGATGGCACAAGCTTCTAACTTGGCAATGCATCAATGAATGTGGGCAGGATGCCTCAATGAGCTGAATGCTCGCTGCTGATGAATGCGCTATCTTTAGATCATGAGTTTGAATCCTGATAAGGCTGACTCAGCCTTCTATCGATCTGCAGGTCAGTGAATGAAATGCCTTTGTATTGGGTAATCATAACTGTTATTTACAGAGTTTAGAAATAGCAGATGTGCGATATTAGGCACTATACATAAAAGTCAAGGCACTAATACCCCAAACATCACTAACACCGCTCCTCAGCCACAGCGGCAAGCATACACAGGAAACATTCCCATATGACAACATAGTACCCTGTGGTCAGGTGGGCACATCTTAGCTATCTAGCAAACTGTCCCGTGGGGCACCACACAGATGATTCATCAAATTTATGCTTGTTTCTTCACAACTTCTTTATTTTATGGATTATATGCGCAAATATTCCTTGTTCGTTAAGTCATGCCTTTTTCTTTGTGGTTTTTTTAATTCTGCGTATCTTAAACTCGTTTCAAACATCAATGCATTTGGAAACTCTGAAGCAGAAAAAACATAAGAAATGTGGTGTGTAGGAAGAAGAAAAGAAGCACAAAGAAGGGTCATGAAAAAACTGGGAGGTAATGGTACATCAACCACACAACAAATTTGGGGATTCAAAATAGTATGCTAATGTGTAAAGCCATGCAATCAGGGTCGCGGCTCTTTAGAAAGATTAAAAGCAGAGCCGATGTAACTTTGTCAATTGTAAGTGTCCGATGAATGAAAGGACTTTATTTTAAACATGTCATTATTAATGCAAACTGTAAATGTAGGTACATTTTACAGGCTACCCATATATTGCATTAGATTGCAGTGGTGGCTCCTCCGCTAAGGCAGAGGAGCGTTGCCCCACTACTTTCAGCAGTGTAAATAAAGGAAAAATAAAATGATTATAATTTGTTATTATCATTTTTTTTACTCCTGCTGTGACAGCTTTGCGTGGCAGGGCTGCTCTGCTCTCATAGAAGGGGGAGGAGTGGTGGGCACTCTGTAAGTACGCATGAATGTTTGGCCGTCCGCCTAGGGCCGGCCAAACAGTCATGCGCACTTTGTATGTTCTCCACCCAGGCTGCAATACAGCCTGGGTTGAGAACATGCCCAGGCTTCCATTCCATGGCTGAGTGCTGAACCACGGTGCTCAGACCAATCACAACGCTGCATTGCAGAGTTGTGATTAGCTTAGGGCAGCCTGGGTGCTTCCTGCTCCGGCCAGGAGAGGCGACGGTGGAGGGACGCGGCGAGGAGGTAAGTATATATTTTTTTCTTTAGCCCACCTCCGATCTGTGCCAGCCGCCCCTGTTACATTGTTGTATTACAGTCTTTGCTAAAGAGAACCTCCTGACGAAGAACCACATGGCTCTCTACCTGAATATGCAGAAATAATACCTTAAAAAACTACAGATGATACAAAATGCTGCTGCAAGATTAATACTGAATGTCCCTAAATACGAGTCAGTAGCTGAAGAAATTTGAAGACTCCACTGGCTTCCGGTAGCTCATCGTATTAGGTTGAAGGTGTTATTCTCGCTTACAAGGCCTTAAACAACAACAGACCAGTGTTTCTCAAAACTCTCTTTTCTTGGTACCATCCGGTTACGCAGCTACGCTTCACTGGTGCCAGACTTATGAGGGTTCCAAGAATTTAAACCACATGTTGGGGAGGCTGTAGCTTATCTTATGGCACAGCAAAGTTATGGAATACACTTCCAATTGATATCAGAAATGCTAGCTCAGTGACCTCTTTCAGGATCTTAAAACCTGGCTTTTCCAGAATTAGATCTTTTTCTGGGCTCACCTCTGTCCTAGCGCCAAGAAACCTCTGGGTATTCGTGCACTCAATACATTTTATTAACATAACATAACATTGAGGCAGCAACAAAAAACAAGTTGCACGGAGAGTTCTGCGAAATTTAAAACAAGGTTAACTAACGTGGAGAGAAAAATACAACAAGGAAAATTAATGAGCAATTGTAAACAACAGGAATGTGTGGAGAGCAAATGAATTATAGGAGACAAAGAAATGGTACCTCAATCAAAACGTGAGCAGCGGCTGGCCATCGGCGGGCCACTAATTAAACTTGATTAATCTGTACTTGGTCTACGCGCCACAGAGGGAAAAGTAAGTGACGCATGGCCAGCGCTGTCCAATGAGAAGGCATATTTTAAACAACAAGGGAACCCAAAGGTAATGGACCAGGGACCTTGGGAGTTAATTATTCTAGACAACAATGGTCCCTAGAAGGGAGAATTTTGAAAGCGAAATGAACATAGACTCAGTCGTTACTATATTGGCTTGACTTGCCCAGCCGGACAGAGGTCTAATATTTACTTTTAAACAATTTTAAAACAATTAGTACAGACAGTACATAAAGTGGGACACAAGCCTGTGTCCTACTTAGCCATGAGGTACAAGAGAGAACAGTGAACAACACTGAGCTACAAGTCTCTGCCATGATTCGTGTCTGGGTTAGGAGGTATACAAAATACATGCTCTATAGAACAAAGATGCAAGTCAATCTCATTCTACAATGACCAGTGGCAAAAAACGAGGAACTGGAATCTGGTGCTTTTATGCCTGGTCCCTACATTACACCGAGGCAGTCCCAAATGACTATTGTTGATAGGTAAATATTTTAATTAACCTAAGCCACCGGCAATCACTCAGGGCCACATTCCAGTTAATTGTTTTTGGTCTATAATGGCACTTGAGACAGACACAAGCTGCGCCTCACTAATGAGGACCAAATGGATCACAACTGGCACACGGTTGGTTGTGTGTTTAACTAGAGGCGACCTGGCCCAGAAGTGTAGCCTGCACTTTTCATAGATGAGCAGGACAAAGACTGATTTGCATATGGCTGATCTCTACCTAGAACGAAACAGTGCGAGAAAAATTATTGCGTTGAATGTGTCCCAGCTATCGACAGTGGGTGAGATTAAATCAAGTAGTCATTCATCAATTTATTGTTTGTTGCAATAGAACTATAAACTAGCTCCTCAGGAAATGGGGGGCTCAGCTTAGCTTTTAATAGCAGGGGTACCACAATATGCCTTGCTACTGGCATACAGATTCTCCCACTGGAGATAAAAGCCAGGGAAAAGGCAGACTCCAGAAAGGTTGAAGAACCAAAGTCTATTGGGCCACCTAGGAGATAATACAATCAGTTTGCACTATTTGGAAGGAGCTTTGGGATGAAGAGAACTAGATGGATTACATACAAGAACTGTCAAGCCTAGGTGACGAGCAAAGAGTCGCGCAGGCACCTAGCTTCATCGTCCATTCAAGAAGCTAAAAAGCTGATTATGGTACTGTCCTTGGATTAAACGGTTCATTATGCTTTAACACCATAGTTACCTATTTGCGCATGAAGAGTACTGGTCAGCCTGCTGAGTTTCCCACCCCAGTGTTCACCTTCAACACTATTCATTACAGATATGCATATACACCCAGGTCCAAACCCCACCGCCAACAATGGTGTACAGCCAGCATAAATAAAATAGGGGATTATGTGTACACCCTGCTTGCTGACGTAGAAGATCAAATTGCTATTCTCAATCAAAAGGAAATCTCCAGCACCAAAAATATGCCATTAAATCAAGAATACTGTAGTCAAAGTCCTTGTTTAATAGAGACAATATTGCTGCTATGCATACTAAGAGGAATTCAAAGTCATGGAATCTTCTTTTTAGAGGTAAAGTACACAAAAGGTCTCACTTATAGACCACATCGCATCATTTCCAATGAAGGACAAAGTCATGTCCTAGAACTGGTCTATGGAGACCATCAAAGAAAAATAAGCAGGTAAATCAATGAAGAAAGTATAGCTTATCATAGGGAAGGAGAACCTTTCCAGCAGGCCATTCAAGTAGATGAAGTTTTGGATCTTGAAACATTGCAAAGACATCAGCAATAACGCTGGGATCTAGGTGAAGGAACAAACTATAGAGTACTGGCCAAGGGTGTAATTAGGTTGTATCAATAGTCTTAATTGTGAAAGAGCCTAAGATAGTTCTAGGGAGGCTGAGCAATGGGGACATGAACATTGTAATTGTATTTATATAGCACTTACTACCCCTGACAAGGAGCTGAAGAGCTTTTCGGCCAGTAGTACGCTACTCTGGAACCCAAAAGATTAGTGGTGGCTAGTAGTATAGGGAAATATAAGTTATTAATTTGAGCGGTGGATATGAGAGTCTGTTAGATTACAAAGGATAGAGGAGGGAAGTGTCTAGATAGTGTTATTTGGTAAATCATATCAGACGAGGTTTGTGATTAGCTTAGGGAAGCCTGGGTGCTGCCGGCTCCGGCCAGGAGAGGCAACGGTGGAGAGATGCGGCGAGGAGTCAAGTATATATTTTTTTGTTTAGTCCCACCTCCGATCTGTACCAGCCGCCACTGTTAGATTGTTGTATTACAGTCTTTGCTTTAGAGAACCTCTTGACGAAGAACCACATGGGTCTCTACCTGAATATACAGAAACAATACCTTAAAAAACAACAGATGATACAAAATGCTGCCGCAAGATTAATACTGAATGTCCCTAAATACAAGTCAGTAGCTAAGGAAATTCGAAAACTCCACTGGCTTCCGGTAGCTCATCGTATTAGGTTCAAGGCGTTATTCTCGCTTACAAGGCCTTGAACAACACCGGACAAGTGTTTCTCAAAACTCTCTTTTCTTGATACCATCCGGTCATTCCTTTGTTGTATTTATTTGGTGATCTTAATACTGATGAAAAGTGGTCATGTATTGGAAATAAAAATCATTCTGATGTATGGTGCAGAGATATCAGATAAGATGTGCCCATGTCGCCCTATTGAAGGGATGCATAAAGAGGACTACACTGAAATAGTCTAGGTCCAGAATAGTGAAAAGACCTACCATACAATTATACAGAACAAAGAAGGAGGTGTAGTTTTAGCTGAATTCCTCTTCAGTGCCAGGTTTATCACAACAAGTTTATTTTGTCTTGGACGAGACATGATGGATCACCTCATGCTAAGTGAATCCTTAAAAGTACCACAGGCCAACTATACTTTCTCACTAAGGGCCTTATTATGAGTACGGTGGTCCTAAGACCGCCGTACTCGCTCTGGCGGTCTGACCATCACTGTGGGTCAGCCCGCAGTATAATGCGTGTGGCCATTGGACCACCACAGGACCACCACGATCCAAGATCCCGTGGTGATGGTGCAGCGGTAAGGGGGAGGAATATGCTGGCGGTGCTGCTGCAGCACCGCCAAGCATATTCTGCGTTGCTTTTCCACCACCCATTTCATAGCAGTGAGTCAGTCATGAAAAGGGTGGCAGCAGTGCTTAATTTGTAAAATATTAAGTGCCAGGGCTCTGACCTGGGGGACACTTCAGTTTGCACCACCCATCGCCCTTGTCATAGCTGCCAAAAGTACTACTAACCATCTCTCTTGCATGTAAATGCGACAGTTCAGATTATTCCAGGTCCCCAAAGCTAAAGGAATGGCTGGGGAGGCAGGTATTTGTAAGTTTTTTAATGTATACTATTATACTGCTCATCTCTAAATTACATGAGCAGCGCCACCTTGTGGCAGACTGCCCTAAGTGGGGTGTTGACAATTAGGTGCCGGTGCCGAGCACCGGAAACCAATTAAGTGTTGGTGCTCAGCACCGGAAAGCTCCGGCTCAAATTAAGCACTGCGTGGCAGAGATGCTACAATGGGGGCCCCAACAGGGCTCCCGGCCACTTCTCGGTCAGGGGGTGCATACAGGGGAGGCACATGTTGTCCCCCCTGGATTTGCACCCCCTTCACGGTGTAGCATGCACAACAGTGTATGACACAACATGCAGGAACGTGCTGCAGACGCAGTCATGGCAATCTGCTGCTAAGGCTCTCCTATGAGCCTAACACAGACGCCACTGTGAGACCGCCGCAGCATAATCCGGCAGGCAGGTGCACCACAGGCTTGATGGTACTCCTGCAAGCGCAGAGGTGGCAGTGATGCGGGAGGACAGCCAAAATCGTAATAAGTCCCTAAATCTAGCACTGTCAATTTGTGTACTTATACAGTTTGTTAGTATTGTCATGTGTATTTTAATTATTTGTCTCCCGACAATCTCTATACCTTCTCTATATGTTACCACCACAACCGGTCAAATGCTTATGTACTGTGCAACGATTATGCACAGAATTTCTTTCAAAAATGCTTCTGGTGCTAATAAATAAATATGTGAGTTTAAAAAATAAAAATAGTAAATGAGCAAAGGAACGAGTGAGAACCTCTTTCCATGAGACAACCCAATGATCCTGCATTATGAACCGGACAGCAGTGAGAGATAAGAACTCAACAGACATCCACCAGGGCTGTGTAATCGATGCTCATTAGAGGCACGCGGTCAAATCTGCTTTTTATGCTCTGCAGATCACATTTATGAAAAATCTCTTGAAGTACCTCTCAAATGTCTTCTTCTGCCCACTGGAATATCGGTTATGTCCATCATGCACGGGTGTTTAAGCCACAAGACCCAGGAGAAGACTCTAGCTTTGTTTGTTCTACAGGAACCACCCTAGATCTTAATCAATTTGGGGAAGGTTTGGCTGAAATGAAAAAATATTTTGCATCACCACCACTGGTTTTCAAAGGTATGGACCTTGCTCAAAGTAGATAACAGGACTTGCACATGTAGCTGGCTCAACAAAGTTAGATCTGGAGCACCACATGTACATAACAAATATGAATAACACTCACTAAGCTCTGAATACTCTGTTTGCAAACGTACTGGGAAGGCATCTGGATCCCACACGAAATTGAGCTTGGTTTTTGCATAATCTAAAAGCCCTCACTGAGAGATTTTCCTAGCCTTCATATCAAGGTACTGCATTCATTACTTCAAACCAACGGTGATCAGTATCCGGAGAATGGGTTATCAACACCCTGACAATCCTGCGTGTTGCTGGTAAAAGAGAACATCAAATCAAATTGTCTTAATGTGGAAGTCTAATCCACATAAATTTGTATTGGCAGGGTTTCCTACGTTACCAACACAGTTCTTATAGACCATGGAGAGGTCACTTACATTTCAATGGGCTCCAACCAGAAAGCTAGAAACCATTATAATAGCAAAGGCAGAAGTTCCTGTTGCTGTGGTGTAGGTTTGTCCTGACTCAGCCAACCTTACCAGCGGACCTAAAGTAATGGATCTATGAGCTCCTGTGCTATTGGTCTACACTACACATTCAATATTGAGAATGTTTCACATTTGTGGATGGGCCACAATATACCCGAGTATGATAAGGCTTGAATTAACATATAGGAGTGTAGCAAAGGTCCCCGAGTGGGTAAGGCAATCATGGTGTAATGGTGGTGGAATAAAGTCTTGATACAGGCTCTCTAAGAGGACTCTATGTTGCAGCGCTTAGGGTTCGATACTACAAACATGAAGCAGAATACACCGTATGAATAAAGTGTGATATTTAGTTGACAGAACTCAAACATCAAAAACAATATTTCTCAAAGAGAGGACTGTTCTTAAGTTTATTGACCAATATTTTATGCCATGAACAGCTACCAACAAATTTGCCATTTTCTTGGATGACCGTCACTTCAGAAAAGACTGGTTATACATATCACAAAAGTGCACGAGGGATTGGCAGATTCTGATCATTAACATGGCCAAGTGATTTTCCAATGCAAGGCTAATAGATATTAGCTAAGAAGATCACCATGAAAACGACCATTCTACTAACAACTTACAAAAAATGGACTGTAAGAAAATAACTCGGATTTTACATACTACAAAGAATTGATTACTTGTTCAAAGATCAGTACATTAAGGAAGGATGTACAACATTCAAACATGAAATTCATATTATCTGTTTCATAACCAATAGATCTTGTCTCACCTTTTTGTTTTAATAGTTATGATAAGAAAGGGTGGTCGACGGACCTCAAAAGAATCCCTTTCGCTCCTCTGTTCGTAGGTTACAATACGTACATTTGTACAGCACATCTCCACCATTTGAATGGTACTAAAGTGCTTTCTAAATCTCAGCAACTTGTGCAGTTTTGGGATTCCTGCTGACCAGAGTTAAAGTGCTAAATTAATATACTCTATATATGTGAGTATATGCAGTGGTACTTTTATAGCATGAATCTAGCCTGGAAGCAATGAGTTTATTTGATTTTTTGTTTGACACTGATTCAATGCAAGTCGTATCTGATAAAGGCCAACAAGGTATAAGAATGTGCTGTTTGTAGATGCATTATATTGGATTGTGGATGGCTATATCCTATTATCAATCTGAGATGAGCATTATGGGCACGGATGTGTGCAGGGGACAGTGCAGTTTATTATGTTTCAAGGTAACTTTGCCCATTATGTTGCTTTGGGCCCATTCTATGTATATACAGTTAGCTGTGGTTAATTTCTTCAAGATGCTTGATATGTACAATGAAATGATCAACTAGATATGTCAGTATAACTTCAATGGAGTTACCGCTGACGTTGCAAATAGCCATCCAAATGGCTGCTGGCCACCAGAATGGTGCCTGGTGTTTTATCTCAACCGTTGCTGTAGTAAGATGTGAGAGAGGCTGACCTCAATGTGTTGTTGAGGCCGCAAGCACAGAGCTAACTGAATGTCTTAAAGTGGTGTTGTGCACACAAAGTTGTGAATTATGACTATTGTGCTGTATCCTGCTCAAAGGAAGGCACAATTATTGCATAAAATGTGTGCACTGTGCTAGTGGACACACCTGAAAAGTTGAGAGGTGTTGGGGGCTGCTCACAAAGGGATTAGTAGGGGAATCCTGGACCCACCCCCCCCCCCCCCTCCAAGAATAGCCCCCCCCCTCCAAGAATAGACCATGATGAACAACACGCCCATGGAGTGAGCCTTTAGTACAGCAAGCACAAAAGGAATGACGTGAAAAAAGCTCTGGTTAATTTAGTGATCCTGAAGTTGTAAAGACAATCTAGCGGTATCAAATGAGTAAATGCATTTATTACTGTATTCTTTTTTGTTTATGCTGATTTTTAAAAACACAAATAAGTTGCTGAAAGGCTTCTGAGAGCTCCAAGTAACAGTATATAATGTTAAGTGGAGCACAGCACAAATTTTGGGCAGTGTGAATATTTCCGCAGGAGGAGCTCCAGCAAGTTGTCAAAAGAGCGAAAAGGGTTGTCCGGATAAAACAAGTGAAAGAAAGCACTCTTGCCAACTCCTCACTTTCTTCCCATGCACCTGTAAACTTTGTGGATGATACAGCCCATAATGCAAACTCAAGCTGGGTGGCTGATTTGGTAGAAAAACTAGCTGGTAGGATCAAAGGGATTCTACATACAGAACTGACATCCTTCCTGGCACAGCTGTCAGCAATTAAATAAGCACTTGAGGATATTACCAAACCCTTGCCATCGTCCTCCCCTCAGACCACTGACAGTGGTGCCTTCACGCCATCCCAGCTATCTGAAGAAACATAGCGATACCAAGATAGCCTGGCTGATGAGGGTTATGAACCCGAAACCGGTCCCAGGATGCTTGTTTCTGGTCCAGGGAAGACATGGCTTGGCAGTTTGGGCTGGACTGTTCCCATGAGGCACAGGGTCAGACTGATTTGCATATGGCCATGTCTGAACTGGGGTGGTGGAGTGAGCTAAAGAATGATGATGGATTAAACCCAGATCAGTTGACGGGGGCGAGTGTTTGATTAGCTCAAATGCTCCGTCCATCATCCCCTTTGGTATCGCTTTGATCGCCCTAAGTTGGCAGGGTATGCCCAGACGTGGGTCCCTTGCTCACTTTGCCACTGGATTCAAGATAGCCTGGCTGATGAGGGTTATGAACCCGAAACCGGTCCCAGGATGCTTGTTTCTGGTCCAGGGAAGACATGGCTTGGCAGTTCAGGCTGGACTGTTCCCATGAGGCACAGGGTCAGACTGATTTGCATATGGCCATGTCTGAACTGGGGTGGTGGAGTGAGCTAAAGAATGATGATGGATTAAACCCAGATCAGTTGACTGGGGGTGAGTATTTGATTAGCTCAAATGCTCCGTCCATCATCCCCTTTGGTATTGATCTGAAGAAACAGGGCATGAAATGAGGGCGAAGAAAACCAGCATGATGGCAACTGCCAGTACCTCGAGGGCAAAGCCCGTCTGCGCCCGTCCGCAACCCTACCGCGGCCAGCTCCACGAAACCCTGGTTCTCCCAGACCCCACCGCTACGACTCAACCACCCTCCACGCACTCCACACTGGAAGACACGCTTACTGCGCAAGATCATTGCCGAACACCACCCACGGGCAGTTCTCATGCAGACCCTGCTGCGGATCCTTCACCATCGACAAAGCTCCCACGACCACCGAAGGCACACCTGATGCACCCACCACCGAAACCCTGACTTGCATCCTTCTCAACGTGCGCTCCCTGCACCGACACGCTGTAGAGATCTGAGACCTGATCGACACCCTCTCACCCGACGTCGCCTTCTTCACGGAAACCTGGACCAACGCCACCTATGGGCTCGACATCGCCACTGCCATCCCCGACAGCTACAAGATCCAGAGAAAGGACTGCACGCTACACCCAGGAGGAGGACTCGCCATCGCACACAAGACCCCCCTCCGACTCTCCACATCCAGCACGAGTGACCCCCACTCCAACACAGAACACCTACATTTCCAGATCCATTCAAGCCCCAGGCTACGCTACGCGGCACCCTCATCTACAGACCGACAGGACCTCGCACCCAGCCCGCAAATACCATCGCCAAGCTCGCTGCACCCCACGCCATCACCTCCACGGACTACATTCTACTCGGGGACCTGAACTTCCATCTCGACAACGACCCCGACTCCATCACTCTCCCCGACAACCTCACCAACCTAGGACTGAGGCAGTGTGTCAACACGCCCACCCACAGAGCGGGTCACACTCTGGACTCCATCTTTGCGGGAAGTACAAACATCCGCTCCAGCCACACCACCCAGCCCATTTGGACTGACCACCACTGCGTTCACTTCACCTTCAACACCACCACCGCCACCGTCGCCCGCCACGACTGAACTGGAGCAAGGTGACAGAGAAGCACCTCAACACCACCCTCCTTTGAAACCCCCCCATCGCCACAATTGACACCAACTCCACAGCCAGGGAATATCACCTCTGGATCTCCTGCTGCGCCGACAAGCTCGCACGCCCTCGCCAAACAACGCCCTCAGAAGGCCGCCTGGTTCACCACAGAACTTCAAGAAGCCAGATGCTCCTGCAGACGCCTAGAGAAAACCTGGCGAAACCAGAAAACCACAGAAGCACAATACCGCCCTGAAGGAATACCACTAGCGCATAAGAGACACCAAACGGACATTCATAAGAGACAAAGTCCAGACCAACGCCAAGGAACTGTTCAACGTCATACAGCAGTTCGCAAAACCCACCTGCGAAGCCACGGACGTCACGCGTTCCCAGGGACTCTGTGACAAACTCAGCTCCTACTTCCATCTGAAGATCAAGGCCCTCTACGACAACTTTAGCGAACCAACGACGGACACCACCCTGCTACCCACTGCCGCCGATGAGCTGACCATCACATCCTGGGATCCTGCCACTGTCGAACTCATCACCGCGACCATGAAGAAAACTCACTCAGGAGCCCCAACGCTCCCCTGCTCACCACACATATTCCACAGTGCGGCCACCATCATCGCACCCAAACTAGGACGCACCATCAATACCTCCCTCAGATCAGGCATCTGCCCAGATGACTGGAAACGGACAGAGGTGAGACCCCCCCCTCAAGAAACCAACGGCCAACCCAATGGACCTGACAAACTACCGGCCCATCTCTCTCCTCCCCTTTGAGGTCAAAGTCACCGAGAGACTCGTAAACACCCAGCTGACCGCCTTCATCGAAGAGAACTCCATCCAAGACACCTCCCTTTCTGGATTCCGCAGCAACCACAGCACCGAGACCGCCCTCCTTGCCGCCACTGACGACATCCGCATGCTACTGGATCAGGGACACACGGTGGCCCTCATCCTTCTAGACCTCTCCGCAGCCTTCGACACAGTTTCACATCGCATGCTCGCAGCCAGACTTCACGATGCGGGAATACAAGGAGCCGCCCGCGACTGGATCCAATCCTTCCTCTCCGGCAGAACCCAGAGGATTCGACTTCCTCCCTTCCTCTCCAAACCCACGGAAATCAATTGCGGCGTACCCCAGGGATCATCATTCAGCCCCACACTCTTCAACATCTACATGGCCCCCCTCGCCGCCATCGTCAGACAGCATGGGCTCAGCATCTTATCCTACGCCGACGACACCCAGCTCATCCTCTCACTCACAAAGAATCCCAAAGACACCAGGCTCTGCTTCCAGGAAGGAATGAAAAACGTGGCAGCCTGGATGAAAGACAGCTGCCTGAAGCTCAACTCAGAGAAGACCGAGGTTCTCATCCTCGGACCCTGCACCTCCGCCTGGGAGAACACCTGGTGGCCCTCCGCCCTCGGAAGCCCACCCAACCCTACAGACCACGCACGGAACCTCAGTATCATCCTGGACTCCTCCCTCTCCATGAACCGCCAGATCAACGCCATCGCCTCCACTAGCCTCAACTGCCCTTGCATCCTCCGGAACACCTTCAAATGAATCCCTCCCAACTGCAGAAGGACAGTCACCCACGCACTCATAACCAGCAGACTGGACTACGGCAACGCCCTCTACGCCGGAATCAACAAAACTCTCCTACACAAACTCCAAACCATCCAGAACGCCGCAGCCAGACTCATCCTCGGGACACCGCGTCATGAGCCATGACCCAACACCTACGAGGTCTCCACTGGCTCCCCATCTAAAAGAGGGTCACCTTCAAACTCCTCACCCACGCCGACAAATCCCTCAACAACATCAGACCCAAATACCTCAACGAGAGAGTATCTTTCCACGTACCCAAGAGGAACCTCCGCTCTGCCGACCTCGCCCTAGCAGAGGTCCCCCGCATCCGCAGATACAGAACTGGCAGGAGAGCTTTCTCCTACATCGCAGCCAAAACCTGGAACGGGCTCCCCGACCCTGCACACGTTCAGGAAGGATCTCAAGATCTGGCTCTTCGACTAAACCGGAGCCGCTCTGTTCCCCCCCAGTGCCTTGAGACCCTCACGGGTGAGTAGCACGCTATATAAACTCCCTGATTGATTGATTGATTGATTGAGAGCGCATGAGAGAGAGGCAACCTAACATTGGTCTTATTCCTCTGGGGTATTTTTACAAACCTCCATATGGCTCAGGCGGAGTTGCTCATACCCTTTCCCAGTCACAACATCGCACACGCCTTGTGCACCTGACAATGGCGCACTATAGCCTGTTGGGCCATATACAGTCCCTATGTCCAATCGAAATGATGTTCTCAACAGGTAGATTGACCAGCTAAGAATGATGTCTCACAGCATCCAAACAGTATTAAGAAGGACATAGATGGCTATTCCAATAATGGGCATCCAATAATGGGGGATCAGAGTTGGCCAGAATCCCCTCTAAAAATGGGGGATTAGAGTTGGTGAGACCCCCCCATGCCCCCCCCCCCCATCCCCCCAAGGGAGTTTGATCACACCTCGGGTGCTTTGGACTGCAGGGCCACTTATAAGGCCTGTAATAGCCCTGGCGCAAATACTCCCTATTTTTTAGACTCATCGAATCTAGGGGTCACCACGCAATCTGAGGAAAGTCCATTCTCCAAGCACTTTGTGTCAACATAGCCCTACACAAACGTCAGATTCACAAGCCAAGAAGGGCAAAGCCTCACATGCTCATAGTATGGGGAGCTCATATTTGGAGGCGGAGTCTACAAGAAATCTAAACTCCTATTACGTGGGGGTGACAGTGGCTACATGGAACAATGCAGGTGCCCGCCACAAGCTAATGAATCCAGTCTGGCAAAAGTTTGTCGCATTCTTTGACATCTTCTGAGCCCAAGAAACTTGAATACTTGACCCCTTTTGGATTGATAGATTTACCTCCTCATTCCAATCAGTACTTGTGTCTCCAGCAGGAAGGGCACAAGGGCTTCTTGCCACTTTTGTTTCAGTTAAACCCCTAATGTACATGCTGTCCCCAAATGGTCTTCTCCATAGTTTTTGGTATTACTGATCTCGCGGACAGAAGAATACGACATTTTGTTGATGCATTTCTACAATAATTTTCTTACTCATGAAGCCTATAAGGGAATTCGAGATTTAAATTAATTCCTAGATGTTTTTTTCACCCAATTGACTAAAAATGTAACCCTAATATGGTTGGGGGATTTTAATATTACCCTGTGTCCTAGAAGAGAAAATTGTGTATATGGTCTTTTAGCGAATGAATAAGGACATTTTAGACACACTAGGTTGGGGGACACTCTGAACACACTGGTCCTGAAACATGATTTAATAATTTTGAGTGAGGCCCAGTTAAATAACATTGAGCAGATTCCAACATTTACAGGGGGCCACAGGGAGTATCAGATTTAATACTAATATCTGCAGTTGCTGTGCCCCTAGTCTCAAATCATAAACCACTGGTCAATTGCCTCAGCAATGACAACCCTGTATGCTTTACCTTGGAGATAACAATTCATAAAAAATCCTGTAGCCAAGGAGTGTAATATGGGTCTTACTAAGAAAAAAGGACTTCGGATTAAATGGGCGAAAGTGGATCCTCTTAGCGTCACTAAGAAAATTGTCCATGATAAATAATATGGAGTATATTATTGCATGGCTGGATGAACACCCCACTCACACTTCCATTCTATCGGAATTAAAAAGTTTATGTGAGACAATTTCAGACGGTTTGGTTACTCATAGATGCCTTTCTCGGATTGTTCCATATCGATGGTTTAATGCAGCCTGTTCTTTGGCTCACAGACATTTAAAGGCAGTACTTAAAACTTTACCATATAATCCCTTGGATGTCAAAAAGGAGAGAGTACCAGTCTGCTGTAGAGGAAAGGAAGAGGGCAATAAGGGATGAGTTCTGTGAAGAGATGAGACGGGGAAGTGTTTTAGCACCTTTTTAGGTCTCGCGTGACCCAGCGCATGCGCTGGTCTGGCAATACTTTTTGAGAGGGCTCCAAAAAGTGCTACCAGGCCAGCCTAGAGCTACAGTGCATGTGCGCGCGCGCCGCGCTTGACCGAGATTACTTTCACTTTTGCGGCCACACGGCTGCTTTGATGTTTGATCACGATCACTTTCGCTGCCGCACGGCCGCTTGTTTCTCTTTAGTAACACATCGCCTTCACTTGCTTTTGTGCTCAGACTCCTTCAGAATTTCAATGCTTTTCTAACTTCTAACACCCTCCGGAGAATTCGACCTCTTCGACGAAAATTTACAAGCTTTTGGGATTTTATTTCCTCGTTCCGTTTCCTTTGTTCATCTCTATAATTTTCATGCTTTCCTCTCTTTATCTTACGCACCATAAGTGCTTTTCTTTAGAGACCATTCTGTGATTCCAAGGCTGCCTTGGTAGCTGTACGTCTGTTCAGAATTTATTATTTAACTACTTTATGCTTTATAACACCACTCTCCCAATTACCAGTTATGACCAATAATTATAAACCTTAAGGAAATGTATGAGATCACACATTCGACTGAGACTTGTGGACGAGACTTTTTTTGTTTCACTGCTGCCAGCCCAGTTGGCAGAAAACACTCTTTCTCGTGTTAGGTGTGTGTCAGTGCTAACAAAGCACCCTTTGGTTTGGTGGTTTATAATGCTTTCTGATCTGTGATGTGTCAGCATTTCAGCGAAGGTCTAATGAGCACAAGCTATACAAATGTACAGAATGTATTCTCTTAAAGGTGTGCAGTAGGTATGGAAACAAAATTCTAAAAATCCTCAAAGCTCATTCAAAGCTAGGTGCAAATAAAAGTCAATCCTAGTCATAATAAAACATGTTAAATGAGCGCCAAAACGCTGCGCCTTTGTGTGTGCTGTTGAAGGAATCAAATGTCCAGCTAATTAATCTCTGAACATTTTTGTGGTTGAGTAAGTTAAGAATGTTTGCTTCGCAATGGAGATTTCTGCTCTTCTGCTCGCTCGTATCTGCTCCTGTGGGCTTATTAATGAAGCTTAGTAAACCTAAATTGAATTCTAAGCTTATTTTGAAGGGGATTCTTTACTGTAATTACACACTACAAACATCATTTGTGGATAACATGGAGGTCATTTAAATAATACACTGGCCTTCTCCCCCCTCAAACCTGCCAGATGGGGCAGACCCAGCACAACCGCCAGCTGGTTCACCTTGGAGCTCAAATCCTCCAAACACACCTGCAAATGACTGGAGAACCTGGGGCGCCAATAAAATGCCCAACGACCAAGCCCACTTCAACAAGCATTGTCAATAGGTCTTGCTTTTGGGACCTTATAAGTGTTTAGCCATGCGACAGTTGATGTTGTTGCATGCATATTGTGCTGCATAACTAACTACTTATAAGGTCCCAAAAGCAAGACCTATTGGATTTGCCAATGCTTGTTAATTTTTGGTCTATATCCATGGCATTACAGATCATTTATCCCAGGCGAGTGTGGATGTACCAAAGATAGGGGATTAATCTGTGTCCATACTTTTATAAGCAGATGATGCGGTCCTGACTGTGCACACCCTGAATTCACCGCAGAAGTAGTTAGATCTTTTTACTGAGTATATGGAAGGCCTGGTCCTGAAGGTGAATTATCTAAAATCGTATACCACAACATGAGGGCCACTACGCACGAAATCTATGTACTTTAAAATGGGGGGTGGAGGGGAGGGGAGGAGTCTCCTAAAACTAACTAATTATGTTAGCTACTTAGGTATTCTTCTTAGCTCATCCTTAGGTTGGAAATCACACCTTCTTATGAAAGCACAACAAATGGGAAGGAATGTGGAGGCCATTTTTTGCTTTGCAAGGTCATTAAGACATAAACCTTTGTCAGAGATGATGGCCCTGTATAAAGCCAAATGCAATGCTTCTGCAATATAAGGGGCGGGGCTTTAGGAGTAGTATAAAAAAAAAAACTTCAATATATTGCAAATGGTTTCACACGTAGGATGCTTGCAATTCCCAAAAATACTGCAATTTTTAGATGAGTTGGACCTTCCCTATATAGATGACCAGATAAAAATTGCACCACTCCTCTTGTGGATTAAGTGTTGGCAAAACTTAGAGGCAGTTTTGGTTAGAGCTTGCATGTTAGACTGTTTAGCCTTAGATAATGTGAATAGGATACCTTGGTTGATATACGTAAAATCATGTCTTCACAAATTGGACCTAATAGAAATGTTAAAGTCCCCTTCTCATCTCCCAACAAATGCTAAGATGATTGTGAAATCCAAGTATGCCAACCATTGTTTGGAGGAAAGGTTACGAGGCATTTGGAATATCCAAACAGTTGAATATTACTTGAAAATATCTACAGTTAAATTAATTGCACCATATCTGGGATGGATTGAGAATGTAAATCATCAGCTCCTTGTAACATACTTCAGAATTTATTTAATTCACTTTAAAGTTGCTTTTCTCTTACAATGTGCTTGGCAGCGGTAATTACCCCCTATGTCATTGTGATAATCCCACCAAACAAAGCACGTCTCTTTATATTATTTTATCCACTTTATTCAGGTCCAGGAAGTACCTTTCTGATTCCTTTGTTGGGCCAAATAGAGATTAGGCAATACCGGTCAGCAATGGAATTTTCGCAAAAACGAATAAGGATAGACACGTGCCACACAGTGCTAAATTTTATAAGGAGTGTGATCCGGATTAGAAACCGAAATGAGCTTTTAAATTTTAACTGGGGCCTTGTTTTAAATGAGAATTATCCTCTTTTCTGAATTTTAGATATATAATTTTATTTATTATTTTATGTGTTTTAATGACCATTATTGTCTTTTATATTGAAATATATTCATGTTATGTGCTTTTTATGGCAACTTGCCGATTTAAAGATGCACTGAAACCGATCAGACCAAGATGAACAACAAGCCCATGGAATGAGCCTTCCGTCTAGCAAGCACCAAAGAAATTACATGAAAAAAGCTCAGGTTAATTTTGCGATCCTGAAGTTGTAAAGACAATCTAGCGGTATCAATGAGTAAGTGCATTTAGTATTGCATTCTATTTTATGTATGCTGTTTTCTAAAACACAAATAAGATGCTGAAAGGCGTCTGAGTGCTCCATTAACAGTATTATGCCTGGGTGGTGAACTTCGCTCCGTTCGCGGAGTTCGTGCAGTTTTCAGCACTCCGTGGAGTCTGCCGAGTGCAGAAAACTCTGCTTTGCGATATGCAGCGGAGTTTTTTCCCCACTCGCGATGGCAAACAGTAAGTTCGTGAGCGCGAGCTGCCACTCTGGTAGAATTTCTACCCGAGCAGCATGAATACCAGCACAAACTGCAGTTCGCACTGCACTACGCCACTCGCGGAATTTCGCTGAGTTTTTTTGTAACTTCGCATAGTTCCACGTAGCACAACTCCGCGAACTACGCCCAGGCCTAATTATATCATGCTAAGCGGAGGAGTGTGAATATTTACCAAAAGCCACAAAGTATATCATTATTAATAATATCTTTCCAACTTCAGCCAACAGCAAAGAACTAGCAACAGATGTTGAGACCGTGACTTCTCACTTTAGTAGTACAGGTACGTTAAGACCTACGTACATAGTGCTCTTGCACCTTTTTCTTCACCTTAGATGCTGGAATCTTTATTCCCCGCCTCAATACGTTCTCACTTGTCTCACAGGTGCATCCTGCCTTTTTTCGCTGCGTTTGACTTTTGCCTGGTGTTGGACCCTTTCAGTTCAATTACTGCAGTATGTTTAGAACTCAAGACCCATTCGTGCTACTACCGGACAGTAGGTATGGACAGACACTCTTCTTGGGTCCGATTGTCTCCAGCCTCTTCCGTTGTGTCCTCTGGTGGACGTGAAAGAGCATCAGCATCTCCCGCACTAATGCGGTCTCTTTCGTGTCGCAGGTTGTGATGACATTCTGTGAGATCTGGCTGCTAATTTGCTTTGCACTTCGTGTCCTGCCCAATGTGTGCAGGATGCACATTTTTATTTTTCAGCATTTTTGGTGATGGCTTCAGTCCCTGCTCCATGCCCATGGTCCGTGTATACATTCTGGGGATACTGATGGCCAACCTATTAAAATCATTTAAGCGCTAAAGAGCTATAGCCCTTATCAATGCGTGTTTGTCGACAACAGATACATAACGGTGATGTTTTATCGCAAGAGTTTGATGAAGTTACAAAAGATTTGTATAGCCTCGCATTAGTATTGCCGTGCATCACTGCCAGCTACAGATACCTTCAAGCCCAGCTCTGACAGAGCTGGTTTATCAGTGGGTGGGTAGAATTAATTTCGTGTGTATATTTTTGGTAGTAGTATAGTTCGATGTGTGCAGCCGGGTGTCTTTACTAATTCCAGTTAGGCAGGTAGCAGAAGCATCCAGATTTGAAATAATCTGGCTTTTGGTCTCAGGGTGAGTTCGGGATTGCCTCTAGTCAGTCACCCGAAATACAATTTCTTGTGCAAACAACTACATCCGGTGCTACATGTAACCAAACTAACTGGAGTTAGGGAAGGCAGTGCTCAGATCTCTGCCAGGCTGCCCGTCTCCACCTCCCGCTTCTCTTCTTATTGTAACGACATAAGTAATGTTTGCAGAAAGAATACTTAGGCACAGTCACGTAAGAGCACCGTGTGCCCCTTCCTCCCCGTGACCACCGCGGATAAAGTTATTAAATCAAAGCATTAACACGTCAGCCGTAAAATTGCTCTAAAGCGTGGCAAGGGAAAGGCCCCATTTACCGTGACGGCTGAAGGAACCTGGACAAGCAATCTATCTTTCAGCCCGAGTGGGGCTGCGCGATGACGTAACTGGCTCGCACACGAGCGCTGCCGCCGTCTTACTCTCAGCAAATGATCTTCGTGGTGAAAAATGGCACACGAAGGTACTAATCCTATTTAAACAGCAGGAGCGTCAACATTATACTCATGATTGGACCGATTGCCCGTGTCAAACATCATATAGACTGGGAAAAAGTAATTTAGGATACTGATTTGGTCGAGAGTCCTTGCAAGGTTCTTACCTGCCATACGTCATTTACCACTCGCTCAAGACGCTAGCTCCAGATACTGTACCGCTCCGGACACACTCTTTCCAGCATCTGTACCAGCACAGAAGGCAGATAGGCTCAACTAGGCTCTCACTACAACTCCTAGCCCAACCCTAAAATGCAATGTAAAGCTGGCAAACCAAGGACGACTCACTTGTAAATGTGTCTACATGCATGAGCTGAGGCCCATAAATGGGCGGTATGGCCTGCAGCACAAGCCTACTCCACAGAGAGACAAGCATTGGTAAAGCCAATTGGTCTAGCGTAGGATGCTAGGTTTTTGGCTTTAACATTGCTTGTTTTTTTTGGTCGTGGTTATTGTAAAACTTTGATTTTGATTGTAACCTTTGATGAGGGAGCACCAGCTTTACCAACAATAATCTTTAAAAAAGAAACATTGTCTATAATTTAAAAAAATGGATCTAAAAAAAGCATACATTAGCATAGTGATCCGTGACAATCTAAAGGAACTACTTTGTGTGTGGATGTTCTCTTTGTGAAATGGAAGAATGCCATCATTCACAGTGAAGTTAGCAAATGGCTCAGGGAGGCTGACCCACTGCCCCATGATCACAGCCACAGGAATTATGCAACAGGGGATTGTCAAATAAAAAGAGAAATTAATAAAAAGAAAACTTACCTCCTCCTTGCGTTGCCACCCTCTGCCTCTTCGCCGCCTCTCCTCTGTCGCAGCAGGAAGCACCCAGGCTCCCCGCCAATCACAATGCAGTAATGCAGCGTTGTGATTGGTCTGAGTGAGCGCTGTGGTTCGGTGCTCAGACAGGGACAGCGAGCCTGGGCATGTTCCCCATCAGGCTGTGTAATGAAGCCTGGTGCAGAAGATGTAAAGTGCGCAGGACTGTTTGGCCGGGCCAAGACAGCTTGCCAAACAGTCATGCCCCCTAAAAGTGTGCTCACCACTCCGCCCCTGGTGCCTGCTCTGGCCAGCCCCACCCTCCCCGCACCTAGGAACAGGAAAAATCTTGATTGCATGACTTTTTGAGAATCTCATTTCCCAGCTTCTTATTCAATGGCTTTCCTACCTACTTTTAGTTTGTCCTTCCTCTGGCGCATTTGATTGTTATGATTGGATAACTTGTGATAGCCACTCCTGGCATTCAGTGAACTACGTTTTTCTTTTTCATCTAGCACTCAATAATAGAGCATGTGTTTTCTTGCTCTCACCCTTGTGTGCGGTTTCCCCCTCAAATTTCCCGCGTCAGTTTCCTGTACTGCTCCCTCTTCAGCTATTCCATTGTTTTTAATTTTTTAACCCTCAAATGCGATCCTCCATGTCTTCTTGGCCCGCCCTGTCATGTTACTTTAAAAAACATTTTTTTAAGGGTGTGGCAGCTGCCATCTGCTGACGATTGTTTCTTCCTTGACAGGCACATTCGCACCACTCCAAGATAAGCGTCTGCATCTTGTATATTTAAAAAAAAATCAGTGGCCTTGTCATGTCGTATGGAAGCGTGTATGTGGGTTAAGCGTGAGCATGCATTCAACACCACAGTGGGCCGCTGCAGTGGTAGAACATATGTTAGCCATTTCACATGTACACATCACGCTTTTTTCCTCGGTGCTGATCAACATTGGCAAAAACCATTGGCAAAGCCAATAAGTCTGCATTACTTTTAAAAGGTGAGACTGGGGGCGTGGCCAAGATGGCGGGGTAAGAGGACGTCCTCTTGACCGGCTCCCGCTCCTCTAAGCCTCCGGACCTGGTTCTATCGCAGATTCTCCCCCCAATTCTTCGGGAGAACAGGCAGAGGAGCCGTCGGAGCACGAAGGGAGGCTGTTTGCTGAACCAGAGGGCGCGACACATGCCAGCGGCACCCTCCGGACCGCAGGGAAGGAAACACCGAGAGGAGGTGGAGCATCAGGCCGGGCCCCGAGAGAGCGTGCTCGGCCGCAAGTCTACGTTCGCACTGAGCCCAGCGACGCGGCCTGCAGCTTCGGGACGGGGCCTGCCGATACCAGACAGTGGAGGGCAGCATCGGCCGGGCGGAGAGGGCACACCAACAGCGGCATACCGAGGGGAGAGCAGACCCCGATGGACACGCGCCCGCTCCGGGCCCGCCACGAGGTATATCGTACGTGGAGTGGCGGCCGGAGCGCAGGGCCCCAAGGTCGCCGCGGAGCCCGGGAGACAGTGAGGAGCACCGGAGGGGCGTAGCGCAGCAACGGCCGACGCCCGGAAGGCGGCAGGCACGTAGACTCCCGGACAGCGGCCTCCCACGGGGCGGACTGCGGCCCCAGCAGAGCGGAGCTACCGGATCAGTGCTCCTCCACACGGGCGGCGGCGGCGGAAGGACCGTGCCACGGTGCCTTACGGGGGACGGGCTGGAGTGGACTGGTGGCGCCCAGAGGCGGTAGTGGCCGGACGTCCCCGCCTCAGTCGGACAGAGCTAGGACACGGCGGGAGCAGAGGAACACTGAGTGGAGCACGAGCCGGGGCGGCCTGGTGGCACAAGTAAGACGGGCGGGGTAGAGGGACTAGACCCAGCCATAGCCAGGCTCCCCCAAGCACCGGATCGGGAGGCTGTAACCGAGTGGGAGCTGGTCCACAGCGTATAGCACCTCCAACGGCTGGGGGACAGGGCCTGAGCACTCACGCTAGGAGGTGGAGAAGGCCACGAGGACGGAGGAGTAGGGGTGTGTGGAGAGCGCACAGACGCGCGGAGCCCGAGCAGGGGACCCGGCGGAGGCCCGGCGACACGGACATGGCAGGCAGTAAAGGAGGGAAGAAAGGTGAACGCACCCTCCCCGAACTATTGAGTCGCCACCCGCAGAGAGTGGACAGGGGGCAGCAGTCGCCCCACGCCTCCGGTAGTGCCCCGGATCCCAACGGGGGAGAACCCCCGCTCACCAGGTCCTTTATGGAGTCCCTCTTCGGATCCCTTAGGGAGGATTTTCAAACTCTGAAGAAAGAAGTAGCCGGCGAAGTGCGGGAGATCCGCCGAGAGGTGGATGGCTTGGGCGAACGGGTGGCCACGGCGGAAGAGGCAGGCCAACGGAGGGATGAAGAGGTTGAACAACTCCAACAGGAGGTACTGAGACTCAGAGACCAGCAGATTGACCTTCAGGCACATGCCGAGGACCTTGAGAATAGGTCTCGGCGAAACAACGTACGGGTTCGCGGAGTCCCATCTGCAGAGGAAGGAACGGACGTAGCAGGTTACTTGAGAGGCCTGTTACGAGAGGTTCTAGGGGAGCCGGAGGAATCTCCCATCCGCATAGACAGGGCGCACAGAGTAGGGGCACCGCGGAGAGCATCCATGCCTCCCCCGGACATTCTGGCTTACCTTCCTGACTACCCGCTCAAGGAGCGCATCATGGCGGAGGCTCGGAAGCGGCAGCCCCAGACTTTCCGGGGACACTCGGTGGCCTTATATCAGGACCTGTCGTCCATCACGCTCCAGAAACGAAAGACATTTAAAATAGCCACCGACTTCCTGAGAGAACACCGAACGCCCTACGCCTGGGGCCACCCCTTCAGACTTATTTTCAGATGGAATGGAACCCTGCATCAATTACGCTCCCTACAGGAAACGTGCGGAGTCTTGGGCCTCACAGCTGTGGAGGATGACATTGTTTCGCAGCGCCCAGGGCGCTCTGGAGAAGACGGATGGCGGCGGGTGACCGGGCGGCGAGCCCGGGATCGGCGAGCCCGGCCGGACTCTCCCACACGGGGGGCAGGTATGGCCGACGCGGTATCGGCGGTGGCCGAGACCACTGGCTCCGGCGATGTTGCGCTGACGGCGTAAGAAAGCTCCGGGGGGGAGATCACCACAGCTAACTTCTACAGCAGGTTTGGGGGCGGGGGGGTGGGGGGTCGCGGGGAGGGGGCAGTGGCTGGACGTCCACTTCGGAACTTCTCCATTGACTGGTTCCCTCGGGAACTTGATTTGGACTATTGAGGGATGGGGATTGGAGCAGGGGGAGGAGGGAGAGGGGAGGGGGACTCAGGGGAGTCGGAGGGTTGTTGTGGTTTGGGGGTAGTTTCAGGGTGTTTTGAGGGGGGATGGAGGGAGGGAGGGAAGGGGGTCCGGGGGTAGGGTGGAAGGGGGGGGACCCAGGGAGGGAAGGGGGGGTGTCCAGTGCATTAGCGGATCCCGAGCCGCAGGGAGGGCCTCTGCGGCGTGGCTGCTCGGCCTACAGGTGACCTATGCTATCCCTATAGTCTCTCAACATGCCACCAGTGTCCCTTAAGATTGTAACGCTTAACGTCAGGGGCCTCAATAACCCAGTTAAACGGCGCGCGGTACTGTCCCTGTTGGAAGGCACCCAGGCTGATATATGTCTCCTCCAGGAGACTCACCTCTTACCCAGGGATTGCCACAGACTGCGCTCCCATAAATTCCCGACACAATTCTTCTCGTCAGGCAACACTAAGACAGCGGGGGTTGCGATCCTGGTAGCTAGGAATTTTAGGGGAGAGGTCCTCCACAAATTAGCGGAACAAAAAGGCCGACTGTTGGTATACCGGTGTAGAGTGGGGGATCTTTCCTTTACGATAGGATAACTCTACAGCCCGAATGATCAACAGGAGCGCTTTCTCCGCGCGGCGCTGGGGGAGATCACGGCCACACCGGACAGGCACATTATAATCGGGGGGGACTTCAATGTGGTCTTTAGCTCGGCGCTTGACAGATCGGCACACCGCTCACCTCAGGCCAGTGAATTCTCGGCCGGGTGCAAGGCACACCTGACCGACATGGACCTTCATGACCTATGGCGTAGCCAGCACCCTACGGCGCGGGAATACTCATACTATTCTCACGCACACAAAACTTACGCGAGACTGGACCACCTACTGGTCACTGGGCCAGTACGCACCCTAGCCACCGGGTCGGAGATAGGAGTGGTCTCCTTGTCGGATCACGCCCCAGTTAGCGCTACGCTTAGCCTACCGCCGGTTTCCTGCCCCCCTCGGGTGTGGCGTCTGCGAGACGCTTTACTACATAAGCGAGCGGTCGTCTCGGGTATATCTAACAAGATTCGGGAATATCAGTCCCACAATGACGAATCGGACACATCTCGAGCGACCCACTGGGCGGCTCTGAAGGCGGTACTACGGGGGGAATTTATTGCTATCTCGTCGGCGGATAACAAGGACCGGCGGCATAAGCGGGAGGAACTCACTCAAAGGGTACGGGAGCTAGAGCAGATGCATTGTAGAACAGGCGCTCCCCAGATCTGGTGCCAGCTTAAGGAGGCGAGGAAACTCTTGACAGCCTTAGATATGGACCGCGCAGAATACGCGGCCTTGCGTTTACGGCACGCCTATTACACGGGGGGGGACAAATGCGGTCGGCTGTTGGCGAATAGGCTTCGGGTGGCCCGACAAAAACAGATAGTGAAAGAAATCTCCGACCCTACGGGTCGGTTGATCACGGAGGATGCTCATATAGCAGAGACCTTTCGGAGGTTTTACGCTGACCTCTACGCCGGGGACCCCCTGGACGGATCCGCAATGACGAGGTACCTAGACTCAGTTTCACTGCCTTCCTTGTCCCCTACACAAGCGGCGGATCTGGAACGGGACATACGGCTGGAGGAAGTGATATTCGCTATTGCCAACCTCAAGCGCGGCAAATCTCCTGGGCCGGACGGCTATACACCCCTCTTCTATAAAACATTTTGTGGGTTGTTGGCCCCACTCCTCACGCGCCTTTTTAACTCGTTCTCCGAGCCGGGTGCCATCCCGCCGGACCTGCTGCGGGCCTCCCTCGCGGTCATTCCCAAGCCAGGGAAGGATCGGGCGCAGTGTGGGTCTTATCGGCCAATATCTCTTTTAAATATAGATCTCAAACTATATACCAGGATCCTGGCGTCCCGACTGGCCCCTCACTTACCGGGACTCGTCGACCCGGACCAGGCGGGCTTTGTCCCGGGACGGCAGACGGTGGACAATACCAAGAGGATTGTTCATCTTATAGAGAAGGCATCATGGATTCCGGGTGAGAGAATGCTTCTCTCGATAGACGCCGAAAAGGCGTTCGACCGAGTTCACTGGCCGTATCTGGAGCGGGTGTTACTGAAGGTGGGGCTGGGGGACAGGTTCCGATGTCAGATCCTCAATTGCTATAAACTCCCGACGGCGGTGGTTTGGGTGAACAGTTACAGCTCCAGGAGCTTTGCCATCGAGAGAGGCAGGAGGCAGGGATGCCCGTTGTCCCCTCTCCTCTTCGCTCTGTACATGGAGCCTTTTGCTCAACGGATACGTGACAACCCAGCTGTGAGAGGGGTAAAGTTTGGTGGCTTTACTCACGCTATTAGCCTATATGCTGACGACGTCATCTTGTCCCTAGAGGACCCAATCCAGGCCCTTCCAGCCAGTATTGTAGAGCTGACCGCCTTCGCGGAGGTCGCAGGCTTTAAGATGAACATGGGGAAATCGGTGGCATTGGATCTGTCTCTTAAACCGGCAACCCGCACCCACTTGCAGGACCGGTTCCCCATAGTCTGGTCAGCAGACCTGGTACCCTATTTGGTGATCCAATTGGCCCCCACGGTCCCCGCTATGGTGGCAGCTAATTACCTCGCCTTGGGCAGGAAGGTTCGGGACGAGATAGGCCGATGGGATCGTGGCACCCTCTCGTTGCTGGGTAAAATAGCGGCCGTCAAAATGACGATCCTGCCCCAGATACTGTACCTGTTCCGAGCGCTCCCAGTGCAGCCACCAGTCGGCTGGATTCAGCAGATGCAATCAGACCTGGTACGTTTTATTTGGCAGGGCAAGAAGCCTAGGATGAGGAGAGCTCTCTCAGTGTTGGCGCCGGAGGCAGGGGGTCTGGGGATTCCGGATCTCCGTAAATACTACCAAGCGGCACAACTACGTTACCTGGTAGAATGGAGCAGATGGGAATCGGACAAGCACTGGCTCTTCCAGGATCAGGCGGTGGCGGGCCGACCACTACAAGAAATACCGTTCTTGCGTAGGGCTCACCGACCGGCAAACCTTTACGCCTCCTATATTACAAGGGTGCCTTTGCGGGTGTGGGATGCCACCAATGCCATACACGGTCTGACGACCTTCCCATCGCCGCTAACGCCCTTGATAGATAACCCCGACTTCACCCCGGGAATGGACGGAAGAGCCTTTGGTCACTGGCGCGAGGCGGGCTGTAGGGCCCTATGCCACATGTATGATTCGGAGGGGGTTATCCCCTTCACGCACTTCCAACAGGAATACACATTCCCGGAGACCGAGAGGATGCGCTATTTGCAGGTTCGCCACTGGGCCATGAATCCTCAGGTACGGGAAACGGCGAATCGGAGACTCCTTCCCTACGAACGCTGGCTCCTATCCCGCACGACTGACGCAAAGCTCATAACTGACCTGTATCAATTCCTCCAGCTTCCCGCCTCGCATTTTCACAACCCAGGGAGGGAACGCTGGGAGAGAGAGAGTTGGGTAGGCCCCTGAGCACTAAAGAGTGGGAACAAGTCGCATATAGAGCCAGACACTCTGCATATCACACAGGCCTCACTGAAACTCTCACGAAAGTCTCCACATATTGGTATTACACCCCGGAACGCATACACGACATGGACCACAGTAAAGATGCCAGCTGTTGGAGGGGATGTGGACGGGTGGGTACATTGACACACATTCTGTGGGACTGTCCGCTCCTGGTTTCCAACTGGAAAGAGGTGATAGACGACGTTGACCTTCATTTCGGTGTTGAACTGCCACGTCTCCCAGCCTATGTCTTACTAGGCCTCCCGAACAGCCTGATGTACCCGTTAAAATCCCGCAGAGGTAGGCAGATAGCCATTGCGTTGGGATCGGCGATACAGAACATCTTAGCACACTGGCGCACCACGACACTACCCACGGTTACGGGATGGCTCCACAGACTGTGGCATGTCTTGGGCATGGAGAAGATGTCACTTACGGTGGCGGGGGACGTGGAGCAGTTCCTTGATCTTTGGCAACCGTTTCAGTCTCTACTGGTTGCGGAGTTCCGGGAACTGACATGCCCGAGATACCTCCGACTCCTGCGGCTTACCTCGCAAGAAGATTAGGCCTCCTGAATAGACGCAGAGCGGGGACCTGGGGGGGAGGTGACAGAAGAGGACGGGGAGATCTGACATACGCACTGGACGGAGGGAGGGTTAGGGGGGGTGTGTGGGAGTAGGGGTTTTTTCTTCTCTATTTGAGTGTCAAAAGCGGCTGATGTCCTGGGGGACTGAGGCGCCGTCGAGCCTCCTACTCCGCATAGAGCACTGGCCTTCTAGCGTTGCAACCTTCTGGGCCAATGACTTCAGGAGGGGTGCTTCCTTTATTCTATAATACAAAGCTTCCCATGAAGGAACAGTCCTCCGGCAGAGGCTACGTGGGAGTGGGTGTGTCCTTATCCTTCCTGTTAGAGACGCGGCCGGCCCGGAAGGGTTGTAGGCGACATGCTGTGTTAGAGCTCATGCTGTTCGATATGTCCCCAACGCTGCTAACATGCTGCAATTACTTTGTGACATTCGCCGGCCCGCTGGGTTGTAGGCGCTAAATGCTGATGCCATTCTTGATACTCTTCAATAAAAAAGACCTAAACCTAAAAGGTGAGACCGAGTATGTGGCATAAAGGCCTAGAATGGCGGCCTTAGTGCCACATCCTCTCCCCCACTGAACACCATACTGCCCCACTGAGAAAAACTCACACTGCCTTCAACTACAACCCAATTGCGAAGATGAGGCTCAATTTAAATGACGCACTAGACAAGAGCAATATGAGGCCTACAAAAAAAGTAACAACATCCTGGAAAAAGCAAACACTAATAGGGAATGCAAAATTTAGCAAACCATGTGAAATGAAAGCAGGAAAAACATGGTTACCTTAACGCTTTTACACTCACTATTCAGAAATCAGTGAGTGCTTTTGCCTGAATAGTTAAGGACATGACTAAAGGGCCTTGAATGGACCCATTTCAATATCCATTGCCGATATCCTCACAAAACGTTAGCAGTATGGTAAAAAGACCACATCCCTGGACGCAGAGCCGCAGTACACATTTTGTTTTCCAAATCACACTTTGCAGTACCTCCAGGATTGGTGCACTAGTTGCAAGCCCAGGGAAAACAAAGACAAGACAACAAAAATAGCGCTTGACTGGCAAACTCTGTAAAAGTGAAGCTAATGTGTGAATAAAATCAATCTGGCCAGTTTGCTACCACTCTGTGTTACTTTAGTTATTTTTCATATTTTTAACCTTTTATTTCAGATGCTGCACTTTGGAAATAAAATACCACATTTCCAGCAAAAATGATTTTCTTTTTTGGATCAATTTCACAGGGGAGCAAATAAAAGAAAGGAGAGGAAAGAGAGTGAGAACCCCATCTTGAAGTCACGGTTTTCAGTAAGAGAACAACTGCTAGACAGAAAGAGAGGGAAGAATGAAAGAGTGTGGGGGGGGGGGCAGCTGAAGCGGCATAGCAGAAGTGGACACTGTATTTTTCTTCTCTGATCAAGAAGGAAAAGACAGAGTCCTGTTACTTCTCTGCCGACCATCCTCGAACGCCAGGAAAGCCGAGCTTTATTTAAAGGCGATGGTGGTTTCTTGCGTCCTGGGACGCATTTTCAAAATAAATAAGTAGGGGAACGGAATCCTTAGAATTGAAGAAGTAGGGGCACGCCGTGCCCTTCCGATCCCGCCCACTTCGACCACTGCCGGTGGCGCATTGGTAAGGTTCTCTTGGTGTGTGGAAGGGGATGCTGGGGGCGAGGCCTGTCACAAACAGACTGAACTCAGACCCCTCCCTCACCCTTGCCCTCGAAGTCTGGTGTCCTCTTGGGGATGAAGAAAAGGCATAGGCGGCTCCAGCTATCTGGGGTTGGCATGACAGACAGTAGCCAAACTCTACACATCCCTCCCACAAGCAGAGGGGGAACATTGCTTGTTGGAAAATGGTGGCTCTGGAGTGACCCACAGAATTCTGCCGAAGCGCAGCCCTAATCTGAAGCTGGCAGTGGGACACGCTGTGGACAGACAACCAGCCAAGAATGCAGCAGAAACAGTAGGCCAGGTTGCAAAAGCAGGAAGGCTCAAGCAAGTGCAGGCAGGTAGTCCGTATAGGGGCACAGAAGCGAGAGCGCCCACTCAATGCCAAGGATACCTGAACCAGGACCACTAGTCTGCGGAGGTCTTGCACGGATGCCAGACAGGCCTGGCCTACAGCTAAATATGGGTGGCCTGGCAGCAGTGACTAAACAGAACATACAAAGAAAGTGGGCCAAAAGTCATTAGGTGTGCAAACCTGAGCACTAATGTGGCAGCTCCTTTTCTCCTCCTCTCTCATAAGGGGATACCGGAAAGGCAGAGGGCCTTCATATTTGGGACACGAACAACAGAGCCCCATCCCTGTGGGTTGGCAAGGTGACGGCAAGGTGATCGTTATTAGATTGGTAGAGCTGAAATTAGGAAGAAGGCTCGAGACTAAATGGGAAAAATGGTCAAAGAGAAGGTGCTGAGTGATACCCACCAAGAGAAAATAGATACATATGCTAAATCAACTCTCTTAGAGGAAAGCCCCCCCACCATTTCCCATAAGAAAAGATAATATATTCGACCATTATTTTACAAGCCATATAAGACACCCACAGTAATCTTGAAGAAAAGATTACTGAAGTTGGTTTGGAGGTGGCTCTCCTACAGCAAGGCTTGAGGAAAGTATGTGACAGACCAAACAAAGTCGAAAATCGAATCTTCTCCACCTTGAACTGGAAAGGTTAAAGGAATTGATGACATCATTTTTAAAGAAGAACTGAAGAAGCAGAGGGATTGCAGAGAAATAATCTTGGACCCGTGGCCATTTCGGAGGGAACCTGACAGCCTGGCTCCTATCTTGTATTCCGGAAACCGATTCATCAATGTCTGTTTGTGTGGGAGACAGTACACAGATCGTTGGCTCCCAAGCGTCCTCCCCTGGCTTCCGAGGCCAGTGATTGTCAAAGTAGTCAATTACATCAACAGTGACAGTATCCTTTGAACGGCTCGTCAGCGGCCACGGTGGAGCTGCGTGGGGGGGATTTTGAGGAACGATGCAGAGGGAAAATTAAATACATAATGAATTCTCCCTTGGCTTCATCCCTCGAAAGCCCCCCCAATGCCGCCCCACCGCGGTTACCTGCACAGACCGGGGCGGCTTGTCAGAATTCTAATGTCCACTGTGAAATAGCTAAAGTCCTCATCTTTCCAGACCACACAGCCAAGGTCCAACTCCAATGGAAATAATTCATGGAAGTAAAACAAAACTCTAAGCAATGCAAATCCAGTGCACGTTATCATACTCTGCTAAGCTTGGTTGAGGAATAGAAGTCTTTGCACACATCCCCTGCGGAGCATGGCATGCATCACAGTGGTGGCGTATCAGATAGCAAGCCTCCCATGGTGGTAACACAGCCAAAAAGGATGAAATAGAAGATGGCAGGGCTTGAGGAAAAGCAAAACAGAATTAGGAGGGGGACTCGCTCACAACGGGTTCAGCAAGGGAGATGAACTTTCACCCCTAAGTCTTGGCCGGATGCCTTGATCATGGAGTTTTCGTTGGGGTGCTTTTCTGATATTGAGATCTGGACTACTCGGGGTTGCAGGTAGGTCCGGATGTTAACAAGAAGATGCAGGGGCATGGTTAACACCGAAAAGGTAAGAAATGGCTCGGAAGCAGAGACAAATGCCCCCTTGCATTAGTTGCATTCCTTTTCTTGTTCTTACAGTATGCGGGTGACAGATACTTCACATTTCAAAGTATGGGGTGGTGGGAGTTGGGCAGGTGATTTTGTTTGCAATTGGGCCAACACTGTTTACAGGTAGCACTTGATGGGGCGAGACATGACACATCCATCCACCATGACTCAGACAGGTGAAGAACAAGAATACAGATGAATTCCTTGGAATTTGAACAGGCTAACTGATAAGTTCAAAAGGGGTGCAGTTTTGTGGTACGTTAAAAGAATGGTTCAGGAGTGCTCCTCTTCCAAGAGGCTCATTTGTTAGGAACCAAATGTGATTTCCTTGGTCATTATGATTACAGCAGTGACAACCATGCCAGTTTCACACAGGGATTCAAAGGAGTGGCTATTTCATTGCATAAGTCATTTTCACTGATAAGTCTCAGAAGTAGTGGAAGACACCTTGGGGAGGTATGTTCTGCTTTCAAAGATAATAAATGGACATGTCTGTACGACATTGACTGATACTAGGTTGACAGACCCGACTAAACTGATTTTTGCCACCCCAAGGGCAAGACACTTCCTGAGGGCGACTTAAACACCTTGATGCATCCTCACTTTGACTCAAGAGACACGGCCAGCCACTGTCGTACAACATTTGCAGATTGGTTAGACTCCCTAGGAGAGTGAGGAAGTCAGATGCCCAGAAATTCACATTTAATCCTACCTTTACAGGTCATTTTCGTGGCTTAACTACTTTATTATCCCAACCAGAGACCTTAACAAAAACATTGGCTTAAGAATTCTGTCACAATCCCTCTCCTACCACTCGCCAATAGAGTTGACACCGGGATGTGTGCTGAAACAGAAGAATATTTGGAATTGAACTCGACCTCAGATACATCAAACACCACCTTGTGGAAGTTTATGAAGGAGGTTCTAAGGATAAAACCATATTGCATTTGGATGGGTGAAAAAAGGATATAGAAAGGGAAACAATCTATCTTGAGCAGCAGATTGTCCGATTGAAACAGCAGTACATGCAGGCCCCAGGCGAAGAGGTAAAGCGTTAACTGGAGGCAACCAGAATCTCCCTGAAACAATGAATCCTTTATATGCATTGACTGTATGAACAGGGGGACAAGAAGGAGAAAGTGATAAAGAATTAGCAACTAGAATTGTATGTAAAGTATGCGACCCAGTGGGAAAACTCACTTTTGGGACGCAATAGATTACTGATGTCTTTGCCTGTTATTATAACTCAAGACAACCCGAGCTGCTGTAACGACCACACTTGATAATAAGGGACCTAATAATCCTAATACTACTGGATAAGGAAAGAGTGGCTCTAAACCACCCGCTTTCAAAAGAGAATTTAACGGAGGCTATGCAGGGCATGTCGGTGGGGAATACTCAGGGTCCCAAACGGGTTCACTCTGGGATTCATAAAAAGAATTGCCTTCTGTCTCTACGCACTCTTGTCGTCTATGTTCGAAGAGACATTACAGAATAAAAGGTTGCCTGGTCAGCAACCAAAGCAGTTCTTCCTAAGCCGGATAAGTCACTCACGTACTGGGCATCCTACAAGAAGATTTATTTGATTAACACGGAGATGAAAATAGTGGCTAAGGCTTTTGCTAATAGACTGGTGAAGGTGGTCAGATTATTGATTAAGAGGGACAGAAGGGGTTGGCGTACTTGGATGAACTGAGGAAACTCACGGCTTTAATCCTATTAGATTTTGAGAAAGCTTTCAACTCAGATGAGTGGACAAGAATCAGAGTGAATGGAACATTGTCTAGACCAGGGGTACTCACAAACTTTCTCTTGGGGGCCAAATTTACAGTGTGGTTTGTGGCCGAGGGCCGCACCTTGGGGGCGGGGTCATTGCGGGAGGGGGTTGGGCTAGAGCAACAAAAAAACCTGTGACCATGAGGTGGAACACAGGTCCCTGCAGCGGACGCCTTCGTCCACTGAGCCACCAGACCCGGCATACACATATCTCTCTCTCTCCCTCTCTCTATCTCCCTCCCTCCCTCCTCCATCTCCCTCCGTCTTCCGTCTCCCTCCCTCACCCCCCTCCTCCGTCTCCCTCCCTCCTCCGTCTCCCTCCCTCCCTGTGTCTCCCTCCCTCCCTCTGTCTCCCTCCCTCCCTCTGTCTCCCTCCCTCCCTCTGTCTCCCTCCCTCCCTCTGCCACCCTCCCTCCCTCCCTCTGTCTCCCTCCCCCTCTGTCTCCCTCCCCCCCTATGTCTCCCTCCCCCTCTGTCTCCCTCCCTCTCTCTCCCCCTCTCCCTCTCTCTCCCTCTGTCTCCCCCCTCTGTCTCCCCCTCTCTGTCTCCCCCTCTCTGTCTCCCTCCCTCTCTCTCTCCCTCCCTCTCTTTCCCCCTCTCTCTCTCTCCGTCTCCCTCCCTCTCCCCGTCTCCCTCCCTCTCCCCGTCTCCCTCCCTCTCCCCGTCTCCCTCCCTCTCGGTCTCCCTCCCTCTCAGTCTCCCTCTCCCTCCGTCTCCCTCTCTCTCCGTCTCCCTCTCTCTCCGTCTCCCTCTCTCTCCGTCTCCCTCCCTCTCCCCGTCTCCCTCCCTCTCCCCGTCTCCCTCCCTCTCCCCGTCTCCCCGTCTCCCTCCCTCTCCCCGTCTCCCTCCCTCTCCCCGTCTCCCTCCCTCTCCGTCTCCCTCCCTCTCCGTCTCCCTCCCTCCCTCTCAGTCTCCCTCCCTCTTCGTCTCCCTCACTCTCCCAGTCTCCCTCCCTCCCGTCTCCCTCCCTCTCTGTCACCCTCCCTCTCCGTCTCCCTCTCCGTCTGTCTCTTTGCCTCTCTGTCTGTCTCTGCCTCTATCGGTCTGTCCCTGTCTCTGTTAGTCTCTATCTCTATCTGTCTCTGTCTGTTTCTGTCTCTCCCTACTGCCCTCTGTCACCCTCTGTCCACTTACCCGACTCTCACACCCTGCTGTTCTCTTGTCATTCTTTGTCACCTCTCCCCCCACCCCCCAACCCCCCCTCCCCTTCGCTTGTGTGGTAGCTGAGGCAGCTTCCCTTCCAGGGCACACACAGAGCCCCACCCGAGTACTTCACAGGTCTTTAAGAGACCATTTGCATGATAACGAGGCTTTGTTGTATTTCACCTCTTAGCGCCCCAGCAGCTCCACTCGGACTATCGCTTGAATCCCCGGGCCCCCACAGAGCAGAGTCTGTGTTTGCTGACACTGTTAAAAAAAACAAAAAAAAAACACCGGTACGATGTCTGCAAGGTCCGCGGGCTGCCAAGAAAGGCTTGCCGGGCCGCTGGCGGCCCGCGGGCCGTACTATGAGTACCCCTGGTCTAGGCGATTCCTTATTGCATGGAACACTCAACAGTGCCCCCTATCTCATTTACTTTTCGCTCGGACCCTGGAGATCTTAGCAGAAACGATAATGCGCAACACACAGTTCTGGAACATTATATGGGAGGGTGGCTCGGAAGATCGCATTTCCTAGTATGTGGACAGTGTTTTATTATATGTGCAAAGACTGGATAGATCAATACCAAGATTGATTCAAGTCCTTAGGGTATTCAGTGAAGCCTCAGGACTTGGGTAAACTGGAATAAGTCATCTATAGTACCCCTAGTTGAAGAGGTTGTGAAGGAATTCCTGGGGGTTTCAGCTTTCAAAGAGGGGCAGGGACACTTTCCGTATCGGGGAATGATGATTTCAAGAGATCAGCAAGAGAGCTGACTACAGCTGCTATATAACCTACAAAATTATCACTAAAGGATTCCTCTGAGCTGGTTCTCCATAATCCAATCTGCACTGAACAGCTACATGTGCCCTCCCTCCCCCCTGAACCCCCGAGTGTTTCATAAGAAATGCATTAAGTCGCCACACAATGGCGGATTGGGGAAAGTGGATATACAGTTATACAGAAGATGCTCCCTATTAATAAATGGATTTTTGAGGATCAGGATGATAGAGCCGTTAATAAGAAATTGGGGGGCATATGTATCAAACGATTTTGTATTCGCAAACGCTGCGAATCGCAAAAAAACTGCGTTTGCGAATACAAAATGGCAAAAGGAGATGTATGAGGCATTTCAGCCTCGCAATCTTAAGGAATCGCTAAATTTGCAATTTCTTAAGTTTGCGTAAGCATTTAAGAAATCGCAAAATGCGATTTCTTAAATGCAATGTAACACGCACCCAAGTTGCTTCAACTTCAAGTTGGTGGTAAATTGCGATTTCTTTGAAATATGCACTTTTTTGCATATTTCAAAGTGCCATGTGGTGCACATACATGCCCTTAGGGCATGTATGTGCGCCATATGTGCACACATGCTGATTTCAGGGGTGCATCAAGGTGTCATCATGACACCCTTGCACCTTTGAAAATGTTCTCAATTTGCGATTAGCAAACAGCGATTCGCAAATTGAAAAGGACTTCCCATTCATTGCTATGGGCCTCCCGGCCCATAGGAATAAATGGGAAGGTATTCCTTAATTGCGATTTCGCAATTTGCTAATCGCAATTAAGGAATTTTAAGAAATCGCAAAATTTGTGCGATTTTTTAAATACATCCCGTTTTGCAATTCTCAAATAGCGATTCTCAAAAAAATCGCTATTTGAGAATCGCAAATGGAAATGTTGATACATATGCCCCTGAGTCTTTTGATAAGCTCGGACCATGGACATGGCTGTAAAGCACTGAGCTCCCTTATAACATGCCACCAGTAATCGGGAGCCACTTGAATATTGCCAAAAACTTCAAAAGTGGATGGGTAGGTATAAAAAGCCAATTAAAGAAACACCTATATGGCTTGGAATAAGGCTCATTGAGTTTTCCCAGCTGCAGGAGTTTTAGAACTGGGACAAGATAAGGATCTCAAATTTGATAGGCGTCTGGCCTCAAAATCATAATATTCTTTGAACAGATGGTTGGGGAATTCAGACTCCTTAATCCTCAATTGTTTTTCCCAGACCTGCAGCTGAGACATGTATTAGACCGATGCAGACAGCTTGAGTCCCATTCCAGAATTTAATGCACTGGAGTCCATAGGGAAAAATGTGGAGAAGGGAATCTCCCAGTATCATAAAGCAATGGTGATAAATGTGCCCAACTCCTTTGTGATTTTAAGGTAAAGATGGGAGCAGGACCTGGGTAAAATAGATGCAGAAAAATGGGTAGAGGCCAAAATGGCAGCTAGGTAAATAGTGATTCCCGTCAAGATTACGCCTCATCCAGTTCAAGTTCTAACACAGAATACATTACGCCCCTGATAGACTGTAAAATGGAGAGGGGAGCAGACACTAATTGTCTGCAAACTAAGATAAATAGGGGTACCCCGATACACTTGCTTTAGGAGTGCCCCATTATTCAGCGATAAGCATATCTGAAACGCTGAACAGGGAGGTGGTATCTCAATAGACAAAGATCCTAAAATGGTAGTATTGGTAACATTTCCAGACTGGGTGGTCCAAGAGGAAATACATTTTTACTAGACATAACCTACCATTGATGGCTAGGGAAGGATCCCCCCTTTTCTATGTGGTTGGGAGCAATGGATTATTGCTCTATTATTGAATAATTTGTTTATAAAGCAAGGGGTTGTATCAAGAAACAGGTTAAGATCTGGGGGTACTGGTGAGAACCCTTAGACATCGTTGAGTCAGGGAAGTCTGGGGGTTTTACTTGCTGATTGAGCTGCGCTGTGGATCATAATTCCAAGTGGTGAGTATACTTTGTGAAGCATCCGGAATTTGCTGAATCATTTACAGTTGTAACCTATAACTAAATATATTGAACTACTGTATTTGCGCGTTGTTAAGAAAGCTATGCTATGTTTTTTATAAATCTTTATAATATGAAAACAGTTATAAAATGACTCTCCAGAGATGTACACAAAAAACTGTGAGGTGCCGTGGCTTTGGCACCACTTAAGATGGCCGCTTGATGGGGGAGCTCCATCACACCGGGGACGAGTCACGGTCTTTTGGTGCTGGTAGGTGTCTGTGATGGAGCAGCAACTTTTGGATGTCTAGGGCAAAACTCAGAGAATTAACTCTTTGGAAAAGGAGGTGCGCAAACTCCAGCAACACACAGAGGATTTGGAAAATCGGTTTAGGAAGAATAATCTATGCATTAATGGTCTGCCGAAAGCTTTGAAGGGAGATGACCCCGTCTCCTTTTTCTCCTCCTTCTTGCCAAAATTGCTGGACATGCCCTCCTCAACCTCGCTCAATATTAAGAGAGCCCATGGACTTGGTCCTCGTCCAACGCTGTCTACATCTCCTGTCAAGCCTAGAGGTGTTATCATCCTGTGAAACAGGGATTTAAGGTTTCAAGGACTACTCCAGAGTAGTACAGAGTTCATTAACACTCTTTATTAAATGGAGGAGTATAGTTTCTTTGTTGACAAAGGAGTGAGTTTCGATCTGATGTTCACAGTATCTTCTTCTTTGGGTCCTTCGGAGCTCCTCTACGCCAGTTCCCACGATGGAAACAGAGAAGCAGGTAAGTGTCTGTTTATATCACAATATGCGGGTTAGTGTTTGTGAACTCTACGCTACTATTTGCTATTGTTTCAGGAAAGTGCATGTTAAGGGTGGTTGGGATACTAAATAGGTGTGGGTGATTCCTCCTTTTTTTCTGTCCCCTCTCTTCTCTCTATTTCCTCTCTCTTTCCCTCTTTTTTTTTTAGTTTAAAGGAAGAGAAATCTATTCTCTCATCTTTCTTCTTGTATTTCCCTTCAGTTCTCTGCTTCTTTCCTTTACCGCTTTTCTCTTGCCCCTTACTTCCCTTTCATTTTCTTTTCTCCCTCCCTCCTCTTCCTTGCCCCTTTTGTCTAAAAAACGGGCACGCACCTGATGGAGCCACGCCCCTCCTGGGAAGCGGCTGGGATCTGTTCTCCACCGGCGGGGAGGAACCTCCGTCTCGTCGTGGGCTCTGAGGTCCTTCTCAGGCGGATAGGACTCCAGTTGGCTCCTTGTTCCCCGCTCTCCTTCCTGGATGGCGTTTTCGTTTTCCTCGGCTCGGCGTTCTGACGTCGCCCCTCTCTCATGTTCGTCTTCTTCTTTTCTCTCCTTCTCGCGTGACCCCGCGTCTTCTTCTGGGGTGCACCTTACAATGTGCCCGCTCCTATCTGCCTGACTTCCGAGCTAGGCAAGGAAGAACGGGCTGGCAGCCGGGAGGCATTTACTCGATTGGTGACACATCCTCTTTTTGAAGTTTACTGACTTGTTATCGGTTATTTCTGCAGCTAGGGTTAAGCATCAGGTGTCTTGGCTGGGTCAAAGAGTGTTTCTCTCTCAAGATGTCTCTAATGCCACCGCAGCAAGAAGAAATCTTTGGGCTCCTCTCCGATCTCTTGGAGCCCGATATGGTCTCTTTCATCCCTGCATTTTCAAAGTAACTTTCCGAAATAATACTGTAATGTTTGAAGATTCAGCTGACCTTAAGAAGTTTATACATTTCCATACTATGAGTAATATGGACACAGCTGGTGGTTCTAATGGTTGATAGATTTGTATTTGCTTGTTTTGTTTTTCTTTCTCTAACTATTGGGCTCTTCAGTAATATTGATATTGAATTGTAGTGCTATTTTTGCGATTCCTCAAAATAGCTCAGTTTGTAATTCTTCAAATGTTTTAGTATATCTCAGATGATAATTCTCTGTATGTTTTATTGTATTTGATATGTCTTATGTTGTTCTCTTTTATCTCCTTGCAGGTTCGTCTGATGTAATCAGTATGTTCGGTCCGTCTACCTCAATGTTTTTTTTTTCCTTTCAGACCTGGTGTGGCTCGGCCTTCCTCACCCTCGAGCATGTCATTGTCTTTTGTGTTGTCACCACCCCTGTGTTATTTTGTCTCGTCTGTCACAAGTATGCTCTTTCAGTCGTCCTATATGGATGTGTACTGTCTTCCCTTTTGGCTTTTGTATTTTCCTTATTATCTTTCCTTTTTCAGCCCTTTGTTTCCTTTCATCTGTTCTCTTCCTCCTTTCCTTCATGTTTTTTCTCTGCAGTATTCTTTCTCTTCTTTGTATACGACAAAATTTCTTTTATTTTAATATATGCCTCATTGTTCCCAAATATTTTCTTTTTTTCATTGTATATAATTCAAAGTAATTTCCTGAAACATTAAAGGTTTGCTTAATCCGATCAAATGACAGAGGGTATTATCCCTTCTAGGTAAATCAAATCCAGATCTGGTCCTTCACCAGGAAACCCACCTTACACAATCTGAACCTCTGAAATTTAGACGAGCCTGGGTTGGGTATGTGTTTGTTTCCCCATCGGTTAAAAAGAAGAGTAGAGTTGTCATATTGTGTAAAAAATCCCATAATGTTAAGTTGGTTTTCCAACAAATAGAGGATATGGGTAGGTGGATCATAGTGAGCCTCATTACTAACAGTGTTCCCCCTACTATTATGAATGTTTATGCCCAAACGCAAACCGATAATGCTTTTTCGCCCTCCATTGCACAAAAATGTACACAATTTAATGATTCTTACTTCATTCTGGGAGGAGACTGCAATCAAATCATGGACCCTTTTTTAATTTTAGTTCATTTTTCATCCCATATAATCCATAAGCAATTTTGCTCTGTTATTCACAAAGTGAGCCTTAGTGGACTCCTGAAGATTGCCTAACCCAACTGCTCGAGAGTATATTTTTTACTCTGCTTCTCATGGTTCACTTTCAAGACTTGATCATATATTTCTTTCGAAGTCCCTGGTACAGTTTATTATACAGTCACATACCTCCCCAATTGTGCTCTCTGACCACGCTATGGTTATTACAGACTTGGATTTGGTTCCACCTCGTCCGCCTTCACATCGATGGAAATGCAACAATTATTTATTACAGGATGCTCAATTCTCTAGTTCCGTTATCTCTTTTGCTTCCGATTTTCCTTCAACGAAAATACGGAAATTACGCCTTCCCGGCTTTGGCATTCAAGGCCTTCATATTAAAGTATGTCTCTAAGCAATAGAGGATGCGATTAAAGGAACATACTAATCTTCTTTCTTCGATTAAATCTTTAGAAAATAAGTATTATCCCCCTAAACTTCCTTCAGACCTCAATGCCCTGCTTAAATCTAAAATGCTATTTAATTCTAGTTCTATTGAAGAAGCCTCTTCGGTGCTTCTCTGGAAAAATGTGTGTTATTATGGCGGGAGAAACAAAGCTGGCAAGCTAATAGCAAATAATCTCAAAGGAAGAAAAGAGCAACACATCATTGATTTTATTACCACATCGACCAGTAAGTCTACTACTAGTCATCAGGCTATTTTGGAAGAATTTGTAACGTTTTACAAATCTCTTTATAAGCCTGAATCAACTCCTCCTCCCGCTGTCATTGCAGATTATTTACTTCCTAGCTCTTATTCAGATGCTCTTGATTTGGACTTTGATTCTGTAGAGAATGACCTATCTACTGTAGAAATTGCGGCAGCCTTACGAGTACTTAAATTAGGGAAAACACCTAGTCCGAATGGTTTTACAGTCGAATTTTACCTTCATTTCACCAACATCCTTCTACCTTTTCTATACCGCTTATTTAATCATTTCATTGCATCTTCTTCTACTTCTGGCACTTTCCAGGAAGCTATAATTTATCTTATTCATAAAGATGGTAAAGACCCTCTGGAATGTAAAAACTATAGGCCTATTTCGTTATTATAGCTCTTCGGTTAGAATCCTTTCTTCCCCACCTTATAGCTAAAGAACAGTCAGGGTTTATTTAAGGAAGGTATATACCGGACAATGCAAGACTGCTTCTAAATGCAATACAAATGTCCAACACAGCATAACTACTGCACTGCCAATTTATATATTCACTTCCAATGTAGGGTGGTTTTCATGCTACTGCATTGACTTTTTATTTTTAAGAAATGCAGACCTGCCAACACACACAGTCCCACCGTATGTCACATGATATTGATTCTGCTCACCAGGTCTCCTGGTGGGGAGCTAATATGTCCTGGTGGTGGAAGATAACATGAACTGGAAACCCCTGTGCCCTGTGGGTTTCCAGCTCATGTTTGGAAGCTAGACACTGCTGATGTTAATGGGGGTTTCTGCAGAGTCCCAAGAGCATCAGCAGCCTCAGAATATTTTGTTTTGAGACCAGGGGCACAGTGTGTCCATTCTTGGTGCAAAGCCATGCCCCCTCCTCTATGACCATGCCCCTCATGCCCAATAAACGCAATGGGCTTGTGGCCCTGCCCCCCCAAAGGCCGAGCCCCTTTAAGTTCCCACCACCCCGTCACACAGTGACATTTATCTGGAAGCTGTCAGGCCTGGACATGGAGTTGGAAGATATAAAGGTCCCAGATTCTTTGCCATAGAAAGAGGATGAGGAAAACCTTTGGACAAAGCAGAAACTGTAGATAAGGGAAAAGACAGTGAACAGTTGTCAGTAAGAAGGATATCTTTCAGACAGGTGTTTTGGTAAGTACATGCTACCCTTCAAGTGTCAATGAGGATACATGGAGGTTAATGAGTCCCTGCTGGGAAGAGAGACCTTCTATCACTGTTCATTAGGAACTCAGATTTCTGCTTTGATATTTTAAGTTCTGTTGCTGGGAAAGGAGGCAGACATGGTAGGTCTGGGAATAACAGCTGGGACCTGTCAGAGAAATGTCATGGTTGCTAAAAAAAAAAAAAAAAGTGCAGACAATTCAATCATAGGCAATTCGGTTTTCCGTTCCCCTCCTCTCACCCACCGTCTCGTGCCTTTCCTTGTCCTCAACTCAAATGCATGTCACTTCAGCTACCCAGCATCAAATCAGCCACAGGCCATGAAACTAATTTGGAATATGTCCACACTCGTCCAGATTTCGTTTCTTGAATTACCACCAGCTCAGGGCTTGAGACCGACTGTCCTGGTCAGCCTACCTGATAGCTAGTGGATATTAACGTCTAAAAACGCTTCAGCCCTCTCCCACTTTCACAGTGCTCACAGTAGATTTCACAAGTCCGCGCAGTTGGTGATAATACCAGTCTATTACGAACGCAAAATGAGGGTGGGGGTGGGGGTGGGAGTTGCATCATTCCTACTACTGTAGCAGTAGAGCCCACCTCAACACTCCTGGGGCCATATGTAGGAAGCCTAATACCGGTCGGTAACAGCCGATTTTCGGTAAATATCCCGTTACCGACCGGTATTCAGGCTTTTGGTATGTAGGGGGCACATTTCAGGATTCGGTAATTTACCGAATCGGTAAAATTACCGATTTGGTAATTTTACCGATTCTGTAAATACCGAATCCTGAAATGATATGTAGGGGGAGTGTGTGGTTGTTGTGGGGATTCGTTATTTACCACCAACTAAAAGTTGGTGGTAAATGACGATTAGCTGGAAAAATGCATTTTTTTGCACTTTGAAGTGTGCAATGTGGCAGACATACATGCCCTTAGGGCATGTATGTGTGCCACATGTGCACACATGCAGGAATCAGGGGTGCAACAGGGTGTCACTGTGACACCCTGCCACCCTTGATTGTGCTCCCCCCATTACCGAATCGGTATTTACCGATTCGGTAATGGTAACTGGCTTCTCATTGATTCCTATGGGCCTCCTGGCCCATAGGAATCAATGGGAAGCCAGTTCCCATTACCGAATCGGTAAATACCGATTCTAAATTACCGACCCATTCCGAATCGGTAAATATTACCGATGGATTACCTACATATCATTTACCACTTCATAAATACCGAATCGGTAAAATTCGGTATTTATGAAGTGGTAAATGTTAGGCTACCTACATATGGCCCTAGTGAGGATTACTTCCTTTTAAACTGGAGATAGCACAAGGATAGTCATGTGAATTTTAGTCACTAACAAAAATGTGCTTTGGAAAAAAGGCCACATACTTGCCATAATTCGATTACTCTTACGATTTCAACAGATTTCCTACTTTCGTGTTTAGAAGATCGGAGAAAAGCTTATTCTGTCGCAGACCCTGAGGCCCCAATGTTCACTCAGATGGTTCTAACAAGGAGGGGAGCAGACGCCACTGGGGGTCCGACCCGTCCAGCCTCCACCTCAACCTCTGGACACGTGGGACAGTGAATCTGTATCGCCAGGGGCCCAGCCTTCCATTTCTGGCATTAGACTTGGTTAAACCCAGTCTCTTGAGCCGGGCTTTCAAAAAGGACCCTATCAGTCTCCTAAGAAGCATAGAATTCCGATGGCCACACAGTTGTGGAAGTCGAGTAAAGCAGAAATAATCAAACAAAATATACAGATGCTGATCATGGCGTCTCCCGTCACCTGCCCCTGATGGCGTCAGGGTGGATCCCACAAGGGCAGCCCAGCGCCCCCTGCAGTTATCAGAAGCAGCCCAGGCCAGCAGCAAAAAGGTTTTCCATTTGTCCTTTCATTCTCACCACACTTCCCGTCAGAGAGCCATTCTCTGGCGTCACTTCGCGGCGTAGAGCCATTCTCCGGCGTCACTTCCCGGCGGAGAGCCATTCTCTGCCGTCAGAGTGTTGTCACTTGGCACAGAACAGGGAAGACATGGCTTGGCAGTTCGGGCTGGACTGTTCCCATGAGGCACAGGGTCAAGACTGATTTGCATATGGCCATGTCTGCACTGGGGTGGTGTAGTGGGCAAAAGAATGATGGATTTAACCCAGATCTCTTGACTGGGGGAGAATGTCTGCATTGTCAGCATTCCGTCCATCAATTGTTTGTTGTAACGCTTTTCGCCCTAAGTGGGATGGGTATTCCCAGACGTGGGACCCGTGCTCACTACACCACTGGAGTCAAGCTATCCTGGCTGATGACGGCTGATAGCCAGAAACCGGTCCTAGGATGCTTGATTCCGGTCCAGGGAAGACATGGCTTGCCAGTTCGGGCTGGACTGTTCCCATGAGGCACAGGGTCAAGACTGATTTGCATATGGCCATGTCTGCACTGGGGTGGTGTAGTGGGCATAAGAACGATGGATTTAACCCAGATCTCTTGACTGGGGGAGAATGTCTGCATTGTCAGCATTCCGTCCATCAATTGTTTGTTGTAACAGAACTTCTTTAGCCAAATTCCGAGCTCCTCCTTCGCAGATGCTGCACCGCTGTGCGATGGATCCGGTGGTAACATATGCATGTCAGGTGGCTAAGGAAATTAGTAATTTATTTAGTAATGGTTTAGCGTTGTGTATTTGTCCTTCGTTTAGAAAGCACTTTCTAGGCCCGTCCGCTTCTTGGTGCAACGAGAGTAAACAACCAAGTTTCCATGAAAGTGGATAATATGGGTGCAGGACGGTTTGTCTCAACTGCATTATGAAAGCGGAGGAGATGTGCATCAGTGTACACCACAAGGAAAGGCCTCCTGAACACTTGGGTGCTCGTGTAGAATGCTGTGGTAGTGTAAAATATCTGCAGCACCAGTATCACTGGGCATTTATATCATTCTCCGTCATTTCGAGTCATAGTAGAAATACAGAAAAGCTACCACCAGGGAAAAATGTTGGTACCAACGAGGTGCACCCAATCGTGGAAAAACCAGAAATGACATTATTACTGCAAGAGATTCCGAAATTCAAATGCAATACTGAACATCTGAGTATTGAGGAGTTTTTTATTGACCCAAGCATAGGTAATTGGCTGTTGTTTGGAATACACAAGCAAAAACGAAGTTTCTTTTGAGGTAAAGTCAGCACTCAACTGTGCTAAATATACAACCTTTTCCAAAGGCTCGTCCCTAACTTCTTTCACAGATATTAAGTTGGTGTGTTCTGCAGAGTCCTCGAATAGCCTACATTTCGCACATCAGACAACTTATCGGAAAGGTGTTCTACCACGTGGCCTTTAAGTCAGATCCACTACAGCATTTAATCTGTAAAGACCTAGACACAGGGTATGCAATGGTTAGAAAGGACCACAGAACGTCCTTAATTCTTCAGTGCCTAGAGAGAGTGCGCTATTTAAATGGTTTCCTGGCTCTTTTTAGGTCGAGCCTATGGCAGCGCGCATGCGCTGCTTGGGAAATCGACCTCTTGGAATCACTTCAGCTTCAGTAGAAGCTCGTGCCTGTGGTCCTCACATGCAATTGGCCTTTGCATCTGGCTTTAGTACGCAATTGGCCAAAGGCGTGTGGAGGTCCCAGTTTCTTCTGAAATGTTTACTCCCAGAACGTTTTGCTCTCGGGAGCCACCAGCGGCGCGCAAGGCCCATCTGGTTTTAATTAGCGTGCCTGCTCTTGTCTCCCACGCAGTGTCTCCCCCTCCCTCATGCAGGCCATGGTTCTCAGACTATCAGTTTCCCAGAAAGTTCGTGCGTGGGGTCCCGGTCTGGAAGTTGGAGTTGTTGGGAAATCGGCTGACTTTGTAGTGGAAGCAATCGGTGAGGACGTGGGCACTTTAGGTAAGTACTTGGAACAATTTGTTTTGATGCACGATTCACTTAAGTAGATGTTAAAGCCATAGAAGATTTATATAGCGGCTTCCTCTCTACTTTCGCCTTTGTGCTAAAGTCTTTCTTTAATTTGGACTGGAACAAAGTCGGTTTGCTATCCCCTTTGTATCGCTCATAACACGCCCAGCGAAAACAAAGTCAATGGAGTCTGCCTTTTTATTTGTTTGCACAAGTACCAAGTTTCTATGATATGGTCCCTTTGCCTATATACTTATGAATTGTTTGGTAATTAGATACCAGTAAATCTTCAAGCAGCCTTCGGCGCCACCTGCTGTTCTCGATGAGTAGTGCAGCATGCGAACGGAACATCCGTGCAGAAAGGATGTTTTTTTTTACAGTTTTAAATAGCGCCAACTCGACCCGAAGGTATTGGAGCTCTTTGCATGAGCACCAGCCACATTACCCATGGAGACATTCAAATTTTAGGTTCGGGGAGGTCGCAGATACCCTCAGGTTGAGATCGCGCTATATAAAACAACAAAAAAGTGATTTGAGCCGACGCCGGGACTCAAACCTGCTTCCCAGTTTCAAATTCTGCAGTTCTGTCCGTAAAAAACATGTCTTGGATACAGTTTCTTCAAATACTGCTTTCTCTTTTGGACCAATTTAATCTAAAAGATATAATTTTCCATCACTACTTTTCCCAACAGAAACATCCCACAAAGAATACCTGAATACATGTGCACCATAGCGCCACGAAGCGGAGCAACAGTATTTGTCTGTGGGGTTTGTGATGGGCGGTGTAGGGTGTTTGGATAATCATTTTTTGAGAATTTTATATAGCGCAAACTCGACCCAAATGTTTTTACAGCGCTGTGCGTGAGTAGGTTACATTGCACACGGTCACATTCATTTTTAGGCATGGGGAGAGATATTCAGTGATTTGCCCAGAATCACAGGTTGTAGAATTGACGCCGGGACTCAAATCTGCTTCCCTGGTCCAAAATCGGCAGCTCTGGCCATAAATTCAGTGGCAAATTGTCTCCCTTTACTCCAGAACTCCCCAGTGGCAAAATACCAAAATAGCCACATATTCTGAAGAAAATGGTAGCTTCTGAGGAAACATAAAAAATTATATATAATCGACAATTTGGTCAAGCGTTCGTTGTCGAAAGCTCATCAGAGGCACGAGGTTGTAGAGCCCTGCTTTAAGGGCCCCCATAGCAGGGTCCAAAAGGTGCATGTGATAAGAAATTCTCGCGTGATTTCTGAAAATATTTATTAGTGCAGTATGCCAAATGAAAGCTTTGCAGCTTTGGGCGTGATGTCAAAGAGCAGCTAAGCCTTAGGCCCTTCGTTGCTTGGTATTGGATGCCTCGCCACTTTCCTCGTCCTCGGGGGCCTGGAATAGAACTGAGTGGGCTTGTGTACTGGGCCGCCTCTAGGCGCTTCGTGGAGGGGTGATGCGCAAGGCTGCCTGGGTTGTGGTCTTAAGACAGAAGGGTTGTGTGTTTGCTGTTTTTTTCACTGATTTGTCTACTTAGGAACTGTCAAGATGGATGCATTCTTTAAGGTACAGCCCTTCTGCTGTTTCTTAAACACACTCACCCAGCACCATTTTCATGCCAAAAAAACTATTCACTCTTTCTTTCACACCAGTGTGTAGTAATTGTATAGCTCTTCAATACCTGGTGGCACAGCACAGAGGATAATGTGGTCCACGGCTAAACTCTTGTTAGGTCCCAAAAGCGAGACCAATTGGCTATGCCAATGCTTGTTTATCCCAGTTTTCATCGAGGTGGAACACTCCCAGTCTACTTTTATAGTACATGCTATGAATGTTAGTACCTGATATAATAACCCACAATCACTGGCAAAGCCAAAAGGTGTGGTGCCTGATTGGCAATGTTTGTGAATGTTTTTTGTTAAAGTGTACAAGGAGCTACTTTTTGTGTGTAAGTGCACATTGTACAAGAATAGAATGCTGTCACTCACAGAGCGGTAAGCCAATGACTGAAGTGAGAAGATGCGGTATCAGGGCACGAGTCGGGGTACCACGCGGGTGGACGGCGTCCTCCCACTTATTTTACAGGGTGGATGCGTCCACCCTGCCCTGCTCATCAAAAGCATGATAAGACTAGCACGCACCAACCACGCATTTCCGGGTGATTGCGGCTGAATCAGGAAATTTCTCGGACTGCCGGCCACCACGCCCCTGCACCTACCTGCGTAAGTTGGGGGGGCGGGCGTGACTACAAGTCCTGTCCGGGACACTGGCCGGCAGAGCCCTGGCTGCTCACTGCCCGTTCACGGGGCGGTGCCGGCTGTGGCAATCATGGGCACCGTGCTCAGCCCAGGCTGGCTCCGAGGTGCCTCCCCAGCACTGAGGCTATGCAGCTCGCACCTGCAGCCGAGCCACCCGCACTTTTGGGGGGGGGGGGGGGAATATTCTATGGCGCCGGTGAACATTTCCGTGCCCCCATGGCCCGGCGAGCGTCGTAGAGTTAATGCTGCAGTGTGCAGCCACTGATTGGTCACTCGTCACCGGGGTGTCACGCACTGTACCCCCGACATGCCATTGATGCGTACTCAATATGGAGTTGCAATTAGAGCGAGGATCACGCCGCTAATCAGTGCGCTGTGCGGAGACTCTGTCTCACTTGTTTGCTTTGCAGTAGGGAGCTGCAATCTTTTGCTGTGTGTGTCTGTTTGTCCATTGCACAGAAGCTCCCTGTCATTGGCTCTCGCCCTCTTCTTATGCTCCCAGTGTGGACCAGTCACGTCACCCTTACTTTACTGCTTGGGCTTTAGAACACGTGAGCAGTGAAAGATGCACATTCACCGAGGGGTGGCTGCCACCATCAACAAGAAGAACGTGGCATGGTAGCTGACAGAGGAGGGCATATACGTTTAATCCGAGTTTAATCCATAACAGGCTACTGCTGCCTGCTAATACCTTAAATATGAATGATACACTGGGAGAGCAGAGCCGGTCTGTTTAAAACCCCTGCATCCTTTAATTCACACCGTTGCAACGCGTGCTTTGGTACGGGGCCCTCGTACATCTCATGTAATCTAATTCAGTGAGCCCCATTTCTTTCTCAGGCTCCCCAAGGCACAGTTCCTGTCAGTAACAATTGTTAGAGTTCTAGTCCTGGCGTCGCCTCAACATCACTTCATCTCGCTGGGCCTAAAAGAGACATGTGTCTTTCTGTACAGTAACTGGTGTCAATATAACCTGGTCGTGCTCATGCAAAGTGCTCCAGTACTGAGTTTGCGCTATATAAAACTAAAAAAACAGAGCTTCAGGCACTACGACCCTTTAATCAACAAATCTAAATCAGCAGAGGACGAGAGAACAACAAAGATTCAGTCCTACCAAGTTTTCTTTTTCTGATCCATGTAAGATGTGTTCCTCAAGTCTGTCACATAGCGCTACGATCAACATCGGTTTCACACATTCATACATTCATTCAGCCATACACAGACCCCATCAGAGGAGAGACCAGGGACGAGTATCCAATTACAGAGCAATGTCTCACATGACACGGAAGTAGAAAGACTTAGGTTTAGAGTGTCCCCGAATCTCTGACTTGGGTTCAGAGAAGCAAATGCACATGCCCCGCCCCCCACCCCTCACTCATAGCTGCCAAGGTTTCTGATTGCTTATGTGTGACATTTTCATAATTTCAGTGGAATTATGAGTGACATTCAACTACTGTGAGTGCCACTTTCTCGCAAGCAAAATCAAGCACTAAAGACCAGCGAAACATAAATATCAGAAATTATACCCAGCTAACCAACAAGAAACTCTAAGAAGATCTTAAAACTGCTAAAAACACAAGAAATAGAAGGGCTATTAGTGTTGTCAGTGAACTGCCAAATTTGTGACACTTGGGGGTGACATTTTCTCTCGAGTAAAATGACGCAATGAATTTCATGGAAAGAGATCAATATAAAATATCAGACACTTTTGATCAACGAGAAACCCTAAAATACCTTGAAACTGCTTCAAAGCCCATGAAATAGAAGATTAAGATACTGATACGAAATGATTTGTCTGTATAGAAGATATGAAAATAATAAGACCCAAGACAGTCCATAGTCATCATCCCAAAGGATGTTCGAGCAGCAACTAAAATCCCTCATTGAGAAAGATGATCATTCTATGGTGAGCCACACGCGATCAAAGCAGGCTGGTGTATCAGTGGTGATTGCATGAACCTTATTATTAGAGAAATCCGGAAAACTGTCACAAAGAGCCTTTAAGGGTGTAATGTCTTGTTTACAGCAGTCTGGATCTGACAGTTCCATCATAATATAAAGAGTTATTTTTTGTGCTATTTGAAGCTTTATAGAGCGCGCACTAGACCTGAAGGTATCAGAGCGCTTTACATGAGCACCAGTTGCCTTACAGACACACACTCATTTTGTTAGACCAGGGGAGGTTAGATGTGTACATCCATTGATGCCTGAGGCTTATCAGTGAGTTTTACCTAGAATAATAGGTTGTTGGGCGTTTGCTGCTCGTGTAATGTCACTTCCTGCAGTGATTTCACTTTCTGTTGTGAACTCACTTCCTGCCGTGATGTCACTTCCTGTGACACCACCTTATTTGAAGAGTCCCCCCACTTCTTTTTTAGGACTTGTGCCCTGTGCGGTACCTTTTACTGTATGCTGTGGTGGGCGGAACAAACTTATGAATGCAATACTAAAAGGCCAATGGATGAAGAAAGTCGGCTGAAAGTCCCTAATGCAAAAAAACCCACAAAAAACATATATATATATATATATATATATATATATATATATATATATATATTACCTACTGGCGGTCGCCAGTAGGTAGTTATAGTTAGGACCCTGTTTCCATAGGAAATCCGCAACATTCTATTTTGAATAACTTTGGCGCCGGTCGACGAATCCTCGCGAATTTCTCAAAATAGGTGGGGCGCTCCGCTCCGCTCCTACCCTGAAAGTCTCGGGGGGATTCGTCAAGCGGGGGCTGAGATAAAAGGGGGGTCCCAAAACGCGTTTTTCCCATGCATTTTTCCATAGGACCTTTAGACAGGGCTACAGCCCGAACGGCTGAACAGAATTACTAGAAATTTGGCAGAGAGGTAGTCCTCAGGTCAAGGAAGTGCCTTTTGTAGGTTTGGTGTAAATCTGTTCAGTAGATTCTGAGAAAATAGCCTTTAAATCAATATATATATCTGAGCCAGCTTACGGTACGCTTACCGTAAGCTTACCGTACGCGTACGGTGGCGTGCGCGAGCGCGATTCTGATTGGCTGTTACATCTAAGTAAACATTCGAATCGGTCGAAACCAGGAAGCGGCGGCCGCCATTTTCTCTCTCGCACTCTGAGGGGGGGGGCTGTAAACAAAGGCAAAAAACATATAAAGGGGCTGTTTAGACAGCGCCCATGCACATAGCCATGTTAGTTGAGTCCTCAAAGATCCCCCAAGGCCAAAAACGGTAAATTTTTATTTTTTGAAAATTTCGCCGATTACGCTTACCGTACGCGTACGGTGCGCTTACGCTAAAAATTTTAATAAAAAAAAAAAAACACTCTCTGTGCATGGCATATTATTGTCATCACTTACAAATTAAATTTAACAGATTACCTATCACAAGGAAGCGCATAATATGTCCTCCATGTGCGCACGGTGCGTAACGTGGGCACGCGATGCGCGTAGCGCACTGCGTGCCCACCTTGCGTGTACGGCACTAACTGCGTAAAGTGGGCGCGCGGTGCGCGAAGCGCACCGCGTGCTCACTGTGCGCGCACGGTGCGCGAAGCGCTCCGTGCGCGCACGGAACGAACTGCGTTAAGTGGGCGTGCACGCCACGAATGGCGTAAAGTAACTTAGCATTTAAAAAAACGTACAAATTCACTGAAAAAACCATAGGTTTCACACACGTTATAGTTAGGAATTAGCATTTAAAAAACCTTGCAAATTCACTGAAAAAACCATAGGTTTCAGACATGTTATAGTTAGCGGAAATTTTACTGATAAAAAACCAATGAAATTCCCCCGTTATAGTTAGTGCAGGCAACTATAACTCACGCGACCGCAATCTTCTGCTGATGACATATGTGTCTTTATGAAAAAAAAATATTTGTAATATATGTATAGCTAAAAATTTATGGAAGAAGACATGGGCAAATAAGTGTCTAAATACAGTATTAGCATCAGCAGAGGATTGCGGTCGCGTGAGTTATAGTTGCCTGCACTAACTATAACGGGGGAATTTCATTGGTTTTTTATCAGTAAAATTTCCGCTAACTATAACATGTCTGAAACCTATGGTTTTTTCAGTGAATATATATATACATACACATATATATGAACAAGAAATCTTACCCTTTGAAGAAAAGACGAGGGACACAGCGGAGCACGGTGATGCAGCTTTAATCAAATCTGTGGCATGACGCGTTTCGGAGCAATACCTTTTTCACATGCCAAATGTTGAATTTGCAGTGGACTACTAGCAATGTCTTTAAATAGTCACACCTCTCTTTCTAATATAGTGAGCACACCTGACCCTCAATACTCACAGTGAGTGAGGGGCCAATTGAGAGCAAGGTCAGGGATGTTTATGCAAGCCCAGATGTCACGAAGGCTGCCTCACTTGCCCCTACTTCCAGCCACATTTTCCCACTATGGGCAAAAACTGGAGACGACGACACAGTGTCCACGTCTCTCCATACAGTGATGGACTGTCACTTCCAGCAGTTTCACTTCCCTCGTAGGTCAAGTGGCGGTCCTCAGCTGCCGATAACTCGGAAAACCAAAAAAGTGTTGCCACTGTTGCCTGCGTGTCATAGACAAACACGCTACATATGAACAAGAAATCTTCCCCTTTGAAGAAAAGAGGAAGAACACAGCGGAGCACGGGGAGGCAGCTTTAATCAAATCTGTGGCATGACGCGTTTCGGAGCAATACCTTTTTCAAATCACAAATGTTGAATTTACAGTGGACTACTAGCAATGTCTTTAAATAGTCCCGCCTCTCTTTCTAATAAAGTGAGCACACCTGACCCCCAATGCGCTCCAGCACCACCCATGCAGATTACGATGGAAAACTGCATCTCCCACAATGCAGCGCTATGTTCGGCCAGGGCGGGTAATGCTTGTTGCCTGGATTACAATACTCACAGTGAGTGAGAGGCCAATTAAAATCAAACGGTCCAAAAGTCTTCGCCAACACCAGACCTAACCCGGTTATCAGAGCCAACAGACGAATGTCTTTTTAAAAATTGCTCTTTAAACTCAGGAAAGGATTGCTGTACAAATAAAAGTAAGCACTCAAAAGAAAACCCTAACCACTCCCAATATAGAGCCGTTGAACCCTTACATTGCGGGTTTATCGGAGGCCCATGCTGTCATGAAAATATGATACCTTCGTTTTCTTTTTTAATCGGTTCTTATTTTCCTGCCTTAACAGAAAGATAACTCAGCCCTGCCTTACCATGAATTAAAATCACCCTGGGCTTATTTATGTTCTTGATGAGTGCTCTGACGGGTGTGTTCCCACTTGTTTCATCCACCACTTCTGCATCAAACTCTTGGCTGGAGTTAGTGGCCACCGAGATCCTGGTTCATTTTGTAATGGTAATGGTCTATATTTTCTATTTTTCATAGGTGGATGTCGAGCGTTGCCATCTCTGACTTGGGCAGGACAGTGGGTTCCATGTCACCGGGTGGCAGCAGTGACACTGGAATTGGTGTCGGAGAAAGCGTGGGCTTCAAGGCTGGAGTCAGTCAGGATTGGGGACGGATCCAGAGGAGTCAGCTGGCGCCTGGGGCGGAACAGCCGGCGGTAACCCAGTGGAGGCACCTCTCGGTACCATGGGACCCGTGGTGTGCCAGAGGAAGCCAGTAGGCCAAAGATAGAGAATGGCTTTGGGGAATTCAGGGAGGCGTGGAGTGGACCTGACTGCCGGCTCTGTAGGTGGTGTACATGAGCAGGGCCTAAAAGCACGTGGCCGACTAGAGGAAGCCGGAGAATGCTTCATCTTTTTGTTGTGCTTCTTAGACCTACCAGACTTCATGGCAAACATCCACAAGAGCAGCTCCGTGATCAGGCATGATATCTTCCCCAGGATCGGAACATCTTATGCCGTGCTACTAGGAGCTTTATGGCTCGCTCGAGGATTGCCTTTTTAGTGCATCAAATGACAGTCGATGCAAGCCCTATAGTCATGGTTTGACCCCAGACACCAAAGGCAGACCAAGTGGGAATCAGACACAGACATCTGTATGAGACATTACCCACAAGGTTTAAAACCCATGGGTTTGTTTGGAGACATGTACCCAGCACACTGGGAACAATTGATCAGACACGATCGACAAAAGGGTCAAGAGAGTTCATAAAAAAAATGGCCGAGGTAGCTCTCTGGATCAGTGCAAAAAAAAAAAAAAGAACTGATGTCAGCACCCCCGGGTGGCGCCCATATTGACACCAAGCACGTCACGTCACATCAGAAGTGGACGACGTCGACACAGATACCACCTAATGGAACGCAGAGGTACTGGTACTGCTCAAGATTTTCTAGACCCAGTCTGACGCCTGGGGAATATCCTATGGTGAAACATCTGAGGTTAGAAGTCTTTATCACAATGCATGTCCGTTTATATGTGTACATGCACAAGCGCAAGCATGAATTATGAATGCATTGTGCCCTGCCCGCCACTGCTGTAACACGGCCCTAGCATAACGGTGGCAATCCTTGGCATTTTCTTTGCTTCCACAGCATGATGGTGTCCACAGCGGGCTCTTGGTAGAGTGCTCTCCCAGTCATAATGGTAGTACTTCTCACCAAATTAAAGGCATCAAAAACATGTTGACATTCATGATAAAAATGGTTGTAATTCTTTGCATAGACTGGGCATTCATGGCATGATGGTGTTGCCCCCGAAAAAATTATAGCTGTGATAATGCTTTTAAAACTTGGAATATTTTGAAATCCATGGAAAAGAGATTATTTTTCTTGGAACATTGCTGACCCTGGTCCAATGATGTTAAGTTCTTGCATAATGTGAGCATCTGTAAAATGATGGTGCCCACACCTGCAGTTTCTAACAGTTTAAACATATGACAGAGAATCAACTTGAAAGAGTTAGGATGGAAAAATAAAAGAAAATTAAATATACAAGAATACATAGATGCTGTGGCAACTGATTTAGGGGAAGGGTGCCACAGAGAAGTCAGGGCTTACTGGATTTAAGGACTGTCAATCAATTGGGCGCGTATACCTCTGGTGTCCTGGGGCCTTCTTTCTATGACCCAAAACAGAGCACCACACACACCCTTTTAGAAGTAGACTATTAGACAGTGAGGAAGAGTGGTCCGAGTTTTACTCAGGGAGGTGGTCTGTCCTAGAAACTTAGAAGAGATAGTATTAACACTCATTGACACTACCATTCCAGACAGAAATGTTCCTTTAACAACAAAAAAAACGAACTCCTAACAGCAAAATAGTACATCGGAAAATATAAACAAACGTAGCGAAAAAACAAGCATTGTGATATGGGCTTTACACATTAAAAAGATCACTATTTGTTGACCTTAGCAAATGTATTTCAAAATCAATAAGTAGCAGCCTACAGGCTTTGAAAACATGTTGTCATATAGCCTTCAAGCCCGCTGCCATGGGCTATACAGGTTGATAAAAACCTTGAACCATATTAACAGCGAAGGAAAGGGCCTTTAGCAACAGGCATAGATTAAGGCAAAAGGGCTATAAGGCTATTAAAATATTCCACCCACTGAGGGCAGCATGTTCTTAATTAAAAAGGGACAAACAGGAAGACATGCATTGAAATGTTGAAGCAAAAGGCATATACCAGTCGTTATTAGCTCTGACCCACGTTGTCTTTGTTGATAACTTGCATCATCAACAAATTACTGCCTATTGGCTTTAAGCAAGTTTTTCATTAACAAACCTCTGCTCATTGATTCGACAAAAGGGGCAGTTCGGCTGGACTGTTCCCATGAGGCACAGGGTCAGACTGATTCGCATATGGCCATGTCTGAACTCGGGTGGCTGAGTGAGCTAAAGAATGATGATGGATTAAACCCAGATCAGTTGACTGGGGTGAGTGCTTGCAATGTTCAACACTCCGTCCATCATCCCCTTTGGTTTTGCTTTGTCCGCCCTAAGTTGGCAGGGTATGCCCAGACGTGGGTCCATTGCCTACTTTGAAACTGGATTCAAGCTAGCCTGGCTGATGATGGCTGATTAGCTAGAAACCAGTCCCAGGATGCTTGTTTCCGGTCCAGGGAAGACATGGCTTGGCAGTTCGGGCTGGACTGTTCCCATGAGGCACAGGGTCAGACTGATTTGCATATGGCCATGTCTGAACTGGGGTGGCAGATTGAGCTAAAGAATGATGATGGACTAAACCCAGATCAGTTGACTGGGGTGAGTGCTTGCAATGTTCAACACTCCGTCCATCATCCCCTTTCGTATTGCTTTGACAAAAGGGGCAGCACTTTCAGGGACCTGCATAAGGTGTTGGTCACTGAATCAATAAAAAAAACGGCACCAGAGTATTATAGAGTGTGCAGTTAGTGTTATTACTCTTCTAAAACATTTGGCCTGGTGTTTGGAGAATAGGCCCCACCCGACATAGTCATCCAAACGTTTCTGCAGCGACCGCAGGCTCACAAAGCCCCACTCACTCTCAAGACAAGCTGTTCATTGAAACCTATGAACACTTATGAGTCAAGTCTGAATTTTTGAAATCTCTGCAACCACTGTGATTAATTAAGTGCAGTTTACAGGTTCCTAATCTTAATACATCTGGGGACCGGACAATGGCTCTTCAGAGCAGAACGGGGATCTGAGCAGGGCTCAGAGGTTTCAACAGAGACAACACATAGCTGTAGATGTTCTACATTTCTACCCCCTCTTTCACAGCTCCTCGCGTCAGGCAGCAATCTGCAGGGATACTTCCGGTACCCCCTTCTAGACTGCAAGAGGGCTACTTCCTTAAACTATCTCCCAGGCAGCACTTCTAGCGGAGTCAAATAGCATGCACAACATATTAGTAACTGGGCAGCTGGGATGACAACGCCTTCTCCATGCAGTCTACAGTTCTCATCAAAGGGCCTAACTTTAGGTTTTGTTCCTAATTTAAAAATGAGACTCACGATCAAAGAACCCAACCGTACCACACACAGTTTTACCCACACTTCTTTGAGGGACCCGAGTCTTGCCAATGTGAATCCTTGGTCCATAGCTGAGGGTTTCTATCAAGTATTTATCCTGGATTGGAAGACTCAAACGAATCCAAAGCCTCTATCTGTTTTGAATTACATCTTGGGATGTTGGAGAGCTTCACATTCAAGTGGAGAACATTAGACTGCCTGTGACTGGAAGGGCCATGTTTAGAGACTGCCACTGGACATACAATGATGTATTCGGACCAAAACAAAATCAGTGTACAGCAAATGGCGAGAAAATGATTCCACCAAGGATTCTGCTTGCAAGTCTGTGACAATATACGTGAGTGTACAAATGTGATAATTAGCTATGAACTACTAGGGTTGTGCAGGTTACCAGACTTTCATACAACAGAAAAACCCTTCCGTACAGATCAAAGATAACTATTTGCCGTCTGCATGGATAAAGGCAAATCAATTCACTGAACATTTGCCTTTAGATTGGGCATGCTCACAACATTCACCAACTCAACAATAATTCTTGGTAAATACTTCTCCATACTACACAGAACAGTGACACCCAGGCTACACATCAAACACTACTTAAATTGCTAATAAAAAGAGCTTGGAAACTGTGATGTCCAAGCACACACCATTGGTCTATTCATAACATATTTAACTAAATATCTGTGGCCTCTGCTGTTTCATAAAGAATGTTATTAACTGGGTATGTTTTTCTTTTAGTTTGTAGCACCTGTAAACAAATGCAGCATTTGAAGTCCCAGGGGCAGTAACTGCAAAGCGTGCTTAGCAATAGCGTGCTTAGCAATGGTTTAGGCTTTAGATTTGTAACAGTTTCGATCCTGAGCACAAGGAGAATTTTCACAATGAACCGAGAATTACGGAACTTGTTGTAAACCCTTGATGTACCGACAGCTATCTTTAAAGGTAGCAAAATAGTAATGCAAAAATCACTGGGAACCACTACTGTGTGCTGTCCCATCAGTGGATGACCGCTTTTCCCTAATCCTGTTTGTCTCCAGCTGGTATTGAAGACAGCGGGCACCAAAGGTCTTTGGATTTGACTCTGGCTTCGGCAGTAATGTGATTCTGTGAGATCATTAAGCGTGTGTTTGAACTCTTGGAATCAGAGTCTTATAGTCTTCATCTGCTGGATTAGTGGTCCTATGGATGTTGGACCTGGGACTGCGGGACAGTTTAGAAAATCATGAACTCTGCAAAACGCATACTTCAAATACTTTTTAAGCTTGATTCTAGCCTTTTCTGAGCTGCTTGGAAGCATTTGGAATCTGGTTGCCAATTTGGAAGTATGTGGCGCACTCGATTTTATTTTGGTCAGCCCATATCTCATCATTACTTGGGTAATACTTCCAACTTTGTTTATGTCACTACATTTAGGTGCAGATGTCATTATGCATCGTCTTGTTTTCTTCTGCAGCTCAGGGGGCATGCTAGAGTCTAGGTCCTCACAGGAGAGTAGGTTTATCATCGTCTAGGGAGTTCTTATTTTTAACATGGATAAGTACACCAGAGTCCAAGAGGCGAGAAAGCACGACTTAATAGGTTGCATGGAAGTAGAGAATCAGGACCAACAGTTAAAACAAATACGGAGTTAATAGAATGCCAATAATTACATCAAACCTATTTTTCTAAGGACAAACAACATTGAAGTAGCTATATTTTATGTTAGGACAACCATCTTTCAGTGTTCAAAGACTGTGTTCTGTAAGGCAGATAACTTTTATTTGGTCATTGGCTTGCACAAATACAATAAATATAAGTGGGATCACAGAAAACGGGGTGTCAGGAGCCCCAATGTACCCCAATATAGGCCTAGGAAGCTACACAACCTTTTACCTATATATGTCCTACCTAGCTCTACATAACGGCCCTGGAGCTGACCTTTCACCTAGTTACGTGCCGGATAAATGTTGTGTGTTTTTCTATGAAAACTAGCCTAATTTATTATGCATGATGATTCTTTTTTTATACATTCTTTTTTTTAAACATAAGAACAAGCTTCAGATAGAAGTCACACATAGGCATACATTTTGTGGGTAAACAAACGTCACATAAACCCCATAGCACACCTGATACCAATCCCAATTGCTTGCTGCTAGCACCATTACAGTTCAGGGTGGTGTTATCCTCACTTCTCTCTTTGGAAAACCTTGAGACACACCTCATGGCCCTACTGTAGTATCTTCATCTAATGTTATTACTGTTCCCCTTTATCTTGTAATTAGCTGCTCAGCCAGTGTGAGAGTTCCGTGTGGAATGTTGACTTGACTGGAATGCTTGGGTGCTGGTGTGGTGTGAGACAGTTGGGAAGATGGGCTGAGCAGCTAGCAGGCTGCTCCTGGTGGGGCTGTTCTATGAATCTTAATAACTTAATAAATATCATAAAGACATATCTTGGCTACGTCTGCTGTGTCATCTCAACTCATGGAACCAGGTCACTTCACCTACCCATTGGCCTCTATAGTTTGCCCATGCCCCCCATATCTTTTCTAATTTGCCTGTGCAGCCCCGGCTTTGGTAGACCACTTGTTCCACCCTATAGGACCAATCCATGTCACTCTTCCAGGATTCCAGTGTTGGGGCCTCTGATGCCCCCCATGCCCGGGCAATATTCCTCTTGGCTACCCCCCTGCCAAGGTCAGCCAGGTTTCGGGCCACTGTGGCCATGTGATCTCTCCCATTACTCCCAGAATGTGCCATCTAGACTCCAGCGGGACCCTCTCTCCCACCACTGTCTCCATTATGCGGGCCAGACCCTTCCAGTACATTTGATTCTTGGGGCAAGACCACAATTGCCAATGCAGAATTGTACCATTCATGAGGCATACGATCTGTGGAGGATGCAGCGCTGAAAAATCCTAAAACGGGCTTGATAGCTATTTCTCTGGGACTCTGTAAGGCTTCAGCCCAGTCATCATCCTCCAGTAGCCCGAGATCTGATTCCCAGGCCTACCTCAGGGGACCCCTTTAGTCTGGGGAGTTGTTCAGGAGTTTTCTATATGTGAGGGATATTGTTTTATTAATCGTGGGGTCTAGGAGGAGTCTGTCCTCGAGTGGTGAGTATTCCGGTATCACAGTCCCTTCTTTCAGATGACAGTGGAGCGCGTGCCGCAGTTGCCGGTATCTGAGGTATTCCCCTCCCTCATTTGGAAATCCTCCAACAGAGTATCAAATGCAATCATCTTACCTCCCTTCCAGACATCTCCCAGTAAGTCAATCACTATAAGGCTCCATTTAGGAAAGCTCTATAATAGTTTTATTTCTCTCAAATAGTCTCCCTCCCACACAGGTGTCTGCTCTGTGAGTTTAGCCTCCCAGCCCGTCATTTTAGTTGCCTTATGCCATTTATCAAGAACTGTCCGTATGTGTGTCGGGAGGTCTGTATTGCCTCTCTCCTTTCGGTATTGCTCAGCCAGGTAACTTCCGTTACTCATCACCAATCGGTCCATCCTATATGCTGGTTCCTCGAGCTGTGAAAATCCACCCATTAATATTAATAAGTTGGGAGGCCCAGTAATATTTTCTGATATCTGGGACAACCGGTCCCCCTTCATACACTCCTTTCAGGAGATGCATGAGGATTCTTAGTATCATATCCTAATCTGCTGCCTGCAGGATTATCTTCTGTATAATTACTCTGTACAAAAGTCACAGATATCGACATCCTTGGACGACAGGCCCACAGTACCATTACACATCAAGGTTGAACCCATGAGGGTACCTTTCTGCTATAAAAGAGGAACTTCTTCAATGGGCAACCAGAAGAGAAGCTTCCATGCTGACACAAGACGCTGAGATTCCTGCACGCAGAATCTCAAGCATGCAGTGGTCTGACATCCCTTGCGGGGTGTCCACCTCGAGACCAAGACAGAGTCCTTCATTCTCTCCCATCAGGTAACGGGGTTGGCTCTTTCCTAGGGGATTCTTTGCTTTACACCTACATACACTTGGGTACACTTAGCTAGGGTTTTCATCTTAAGAGTACGCTTGATTACTGCCAAGTATCTATATGCCTGCATATATTCACTGTGTTGACACCATGGTAGAATTCTACCTTTTATTTACTCTGTTGGTGCTCGTAATCGTATATATCTGTTTCTGTCTAATGGTTGTTGCAGCACACATATTTTATACTAGAATGACGTTGGTTCAAAAAATGCTTATTGAAAACGTTCCCATCGCTTATTCTGTGCATCTCTCTGAGAAGTGAGCACAAATGACTGAGCAAAAAGTACTGTTTCCACAATCCATGAAGGATCAAGGGCTGTCATGTTCGATGGTTGACAGAAACTACTTGCTCCTTGGTAAGGTTAGGGAGCTTATATTGGTACTGTGAGCTAAAGGCTAACATATCCTTTGGGGATGTCTGGAATCAGTCTGGACACCAATCCCTTAGTTTATGTTGTCTAAACATGCAAATCCTATACAGATATGTAGGAACTACACAACAGGGGTGGGTGCTATGCACAAGGTTAAGACCCAAAAGAGAAAAAAAATGGAGGAGAGATGACTCTTTGGGAGTATCAGAGAGATCGCGTGCAGAAAGAGGGACTAGTTTTGCTTATTAATCCTGAAAAATTGAAGTGACTTTGTGTAGCTCTGGTACACGAAAAGATGAGATTACATGAGCACAAAAAAGCTGCAATGGATAATGAAAATTGAATAGTGATGCAAGTCCTTCCTACCAAGTGTATCCGCATCACTGCTCAGGAAGCAAAACTCACTTTATATGCTTTTATACTCAGCTGTCATGTACTAACAAATGACCTAGATATTAACACAAACAACACTACAAACGCAGGGACCAATGATGTGGACTACTATTCGGGCAGGGCACTATCAGAACCAGCAGAACAGCTTAGTGCTCCCACTTAGGCCTGCCTGTGCAGGCGGAAGTGGTACTGGGCACATTTTGTTTACAGGTCTGGTAAGTAACACTTGTATTCATTTAGAAAACTTGATTGCTATGGCTGGATAATCTTACAGGCTTTAGGTAATTAGGACTTACCAGACTGGCTGCCAGTTTGATAAAGACCCCAAGAAAATTGCCCATTACAAGCAAGACAACATAGTAAATTGGTTCCTGGAATACTTTGCATAAGGAATCCAAGTTTCTGACCTTCTGTGTTTTGCTAGTAGAAAGAAGGGCAACAGGGAGCGATGTGGATGACATCTGCTGAAACGCTGTGGGATTTATAGCATAATGGGCTGTGCACATGTGCCAAGAACCAAGAGCGTTTTCAAATTCAAGCAAATCAAGATTAATTATCTATTAAAAAAATTCATGTCCACGCAGTCCCCTTACAGGTGTCATAACAAGCTGCCTCTCCCTCCCGCTCTCCGCTCCCCTTCCAAGATGTCATGGCGCACAGTGTTATTTATACTGGAGGTCAGACTGAACGCACTGGAGCTGCCATAGCACTCTCCTTGGGAAATGGCAAAATTGCTACTCCTCAGTCATCAGACACGTGGACTTTGGCCAATTGTGGGAAAGGCTGGGGAGCTTTTTTGTACGTGGTGCATCATAATGAAGGCTTCACATGCTTGAACTGTGCGGTCATAAATCTGCAACAATAAAGGTTTTTATGAATTTTAGTTTAAAATGAATATGAAAGCTAAACTTTTTGCATTTATTATTTTGGGTCACTGCCGTGTTGGCCAAAAAAATGCATGTGGAACAGACTGGCTTTAACCTATTTCGCATCAGATGGTCTGAGAAACGCAGGTAAACTGTTGGACCCCGATTACGAGTGCCCAGGACAGGGATGCTATATAGCACCTGATAGATTCCCCCATCACCAGGTTTTAGAATTTCGTGGCAGCGATAAATAGCATCTATTCTGACACTGCCCAAAAAAGGAGCGAAACCTGCTGTTTCTAGTGCTTAGCACACCAAAATTAGCAAATTTCGATAATTTGCAGGCCTTTTTCTGCCAGTACATTTTGGAAGGTTTGAACTGCCAAACGTTATCATGAAGGTGCAGACTTTATGGCATGGTAAACGTTGCACAACTAGTAACTGAGATACATTTTCTTTAAAACAAAATCGGGGTAGAAGGGTGTTCTCATAACTGAGGCTTTGGGAGCAATGAGCCTCAATTTAGCAGTAAAAAACTTAGCTGGGGCATTCAGGATAGCTCAACATTTATGACTCGCCACAGACAGTGTGGGGTGACTGTTAAATTCCTAATTTTACAAAAAGCAAAAGGAATCCCAAAGTGAAGGCCATTCGCATGCGGAGGTTAACCGCATCCCACAAATTTAGATGTTGAAATCGAAAACGACACTTACTCCCTCTTGCACTTGCAGTGATTTTTAATGTGGAGTTGTCAGCAAGAGGGGCTTTTTTTAAGACATTGTCAGGCAGCCACAACCAAGTGATTCAGGGTTGAAACTAATGAAAGTGGACACAGTGAAATGTACAGAACATGGCGAAGGGACAGAGCAGCGCTTATAAATTAGGATTAGACTGGTTTTAAATAACCGAGGCACTGATAAACGGCGTACTAATTAAAGCCAGCTGGAAAAGAGAAACTGCAAGGGGTGTAGGGAGAGAAAGGTGGGCCAGCGGACTCGGTAGGCTCAGTTCTCGTCATGGGTAGCAATAGCTACCTAATAAAGTATTAACTCAGCAAGGTTTAAACTCACTGTCATTATCCCTCCCATTTCTCCACAAACAGCACTTTACTGAATGGACAAAACGCTTCCTTGCAGGTAAATTACCTATGTGCTGAAACACTGTCACTAAGAGCTCTCAACATTTTCACAACAGGAAAAAAGCTCAAGTTGAAGGACTGGAGAAGGATGGGAAACATGAACAATAATAACAACAACAGTAACTGGTTTTTAGAAAGCGGTTCACAGTGCCCTTCTGCCATTTCTAGGGACTATAATTAACATCCATTAATATTACCCGTTATATATGGCACTCTATTACTATCTCAAACTTTATTCGATCAAATTTAAATGATCATAAAAGCACAGATCGATAAAAGCATAAAATGACAAAACACATAATTTCTTAAAAAAAAGAAAAGAAAGAAATCCCTCCCTCTAATTCACCCTAAGTTCTAATACCATAAAATTATTTCATGTGTTTAAAAAGAATACTATACAGCTAAGTGGATCGCGAGGTCTGTTCACAGAACTTGACTTAGGAAACCACCCTTCCAATTTCTTATGCAGGCCCATAGGAATGTCGCTACTGAGTAACAGGTCAGCGGGTCGGATAATGATTTTAAGAAATGTAATGCCACTCGGCACTGTTTAAAATGTCTTTGTTTTAGAATTGGGATAAGGTATTTATTCCTTTCTTTCTTGTAGAGCCTGCAGAAAAGAACTAAGTGCAGCTCTGTCTGTGATGAGAGGTTGTCGCACGGGCATACACCTAGATCTAGATGGTTGTATGTTTTTTCTGGATACCCTAGCATCAAAGGAATGATATTCAAGCGGAATCTCAAGAGAATAAATCTATGCTGTGACCAAGTTACATTTATTAAATATATAAACCCTTCTTGTAATAATGGAGGATTTTGGGAATATTAGCCGACCACTTGTTTCTCTTTATGGTACTCCTTTCGTTTATGCTCCGACCTTAATAAAAACATGTTTGTGACCTTTTGTTTGGAGACCTTTTGGCAAGTCAGTGGATTATAAAACAAGTCAGGTAGACCAATCTCCTTGAAGACAGATTCCACATAACATAGCCATCTCGAGGTTTTCCACTTAGCCATATTTAGACAGCTCTTTATTATTGTTTGGGTGAGTGTCACTGTATCTCTCTGCCAGATTAAGTGCAATAGGAGGATCGGGGCTAGCTGTATAGTGTCTAAGATATAAGGTGTGGCCAATTCTGTATGGAGGATGTAGTTAGAAGTCGAATGAGGGAGTCCCACTACTGATTTAAGGAAACTATTTTCGGTGGATTTTAGTGATGTCGGTGTTACCATACCCCAGACACCCGCCCCATATGTTGCTGCTGCCTTAACCCTAGCCTTATAGATGTTTATCATGGGTAGGATAGGTTTTTTGCCTCTTGCTTTTGCCCCCACTATTATTACAAAGGACTTGGATTGGTTTACCTTCAACTTAAGTGAGTCCATGAAGGTTACATATGCATTTATCAAACGTTGTAAGCCAAGACCTGTTCGTGCAATTAGCAACGCGCCATCCACATAGGCCAATATAGGTAACCTTTTGGAATCAAAAAGAGGGACAACTTGGGAGGCCACAGTCAGTGCTTTCTCAACTCCGTTAGTGTATAAAGAGAAGAGGAATGGGACAAGGACACAGCCCTGCCTCTCTCCTCTAGCGATTTTAAAGGGGCGTGTACAATCTCCGTCCTTAGTATAGCGGACTGTCGCTTCAGCATTTATATACAATTGTCTAATAAAGGTTAAAATTATATGGCACTCAATTTACCCACCTCAGAAGGATGGAAGGGCAAGTCTGCTTACCGGGAATTTAACTTGTGACCTTCACATCACTGTTCGCATCTGGAGTCAGCATTCAATTACTTGCGCCACCCTGTCAGTCAATAGCAGCTGCTGCACATATGGCCTGAAAGACTGCATGTTCTACCTGCATACATTCCAAAACAGCACAGAAAAGGCATAGGAAATGCCCATAGGTCTGGCCTATAACTAAGTGCTTTTTCAGTCACTGCTTTGAGCGATGCCTAGTCATTCATGCACTGTGTCACTTATCTTTGCACTCATTCAACTTTTCAAATGATTGGGACTGCACTTAAAAAGTCAAGTCATTATGTGTAAAACTCCTATGTTGGTGTTAATGCAATCTTCTCAGTGACCAGCGTATACAGTCCACACAAATTTGTATGAAAAGTTAATGTTTTAATTTTACTTTCTCAAGGAAGACATAGCCACGTTTCAGGCAATTCATTTCGTTCCTGTTTTCAGGGCTATAGAATCCTGTTTCTGTACCAATATCAATGTTCTACCTGTCTCTTCATTGTCAAAGAAGTAACCTCACATCCAGAATGGCTGTCTCTCTGTTCATTATCACCTTTTAAAGGATTCGTGTGGGTGGAAGTTCCTGAAGTCTGGAACAAGCTCCATAAGGCCGAGCAACCAAGTAAAAGTAACTGAAAATGAATATATTATTAACTGTACTTGATATGGAGGATCAAGTCATTCATTCTTGTAAACAGTTTGCAGGTGATTGGCCAGAATAATACAGAGAAGTGCGTGTGAGTTGACATTGATTAAAAGACACTGGTAAAGCCCCTACTCTACATTGCAGAGGGATATATTAAGGTCCCATATAAAAACAATCATAGAAACTGAAAACTACATTTTCAAAACTGCCCAACAGGTCACGCAACAGTTGGGGTGAAAGGTTAGAGAAGCAAGAACTTCCCCAGAATTCAGAGCCAACGTTCACAAAATGAACAACATAAAAATGGTACAGTCATTTTCTGGGAAAGTAATAACTACCTGAAATAATTTACATAAACAGCTATTCCCACTAGATCATATTATAAGAGTCTGGAACAAGCAAAGAATATATATTTTTTTAAACTTTATTTTGGTCACTGATATGCTATTCCCCTGTGCATGTTTCTGTAGCTCTAAAAAACAAATTGATAAGACTTTGGTTAGTAAGAGTGTGTTCCTTATTTGTTTCTTAAATGGTTTGTTAGTAAGAAAAATGTAAGAAAGTTTAACAAAAGTGTAGGAGAGTAGGATCTGCACTTATGTTGCCCCCACTTTTTTTCGGATGTTAACACTGGTTTCTGGCTATAGTCTGGCTGGGTCCCTGCTAATCAGGGCCCCAGTCTCTCTGTTCTCTCTAAACAACTTGGAGTGCATATTAGATGCACTAGTGATTGGATACTGTGGTACCTTATGAGCCCCTAGTATATGGTACCTTAGGTACCAAGGGCATAGGTACTTCACAGGCCTACCAGGGGCTGAAGCATGTATTATGCCACCCCTGGGAAGCAGAGTAAATCTGACACCACAGGCCTGCTACTGCAGCCTGGGTGAGGTAGTGTTAGCACTCCTCACTGAGGTATAGGTTACTATATCTCACCATACACACTCATATAAACCTACCAGTCACCCCTAAGGCAGGCCCTATCAATCCTGAGGGCAGAGTGCTTGGTTTACAATGTGAGGGGGTGCCTCTGCATGAGCAAGGCCCCTCTGCAGCTAGCAGAGTCTATTCTCTGTGGCTGTTTGTGGATGTGGTTAAACCATATACTCTTAAGTGCATTATAACCTACCGGTAAATGCTAACTTTGGAATGACTGCATCGAAACATGTTGTGTTTGGTGTCAAACAACTTGGAATCATACCCCCACACCAGTAACTGGTGTGGGAGTATGATCCCACCCTTCTAGAGGGGACGACATGTACCTACTGCGGTAACACAGTAGAAATCTGAAAGAGCCCTGGCATCACAAAATGGATGCCACCAGCACAGACACTGGGCTGCCCTCCTGCTGCGGACTAAAACTCGCAGTGGAGGAGGCCCAACAATAGGCATCCTGTCACAGGGAGGTGTCACCACCTTCCAGACAGGATTTAGTGTATTGGGGCTGGGTGGGTGCACTCCTAGAGTGCTTTGAAGTCCTGAACTGCGGGAGCAGTAGGCTCCTCTGTGCATATGCCAGCTCAAACCGGTTCAGGGGCTACCTGTCCCTGCTCTGGCGTGAAACTGGACAAAGGGAAGTGGGTTAACCACCCCCTACCCTCCCAGAGGACTGGTCATAAAGCTAGTCCCTCCCTTTCTTTTAGTATAAGGGCCATCTTGCCATTGCAAACTAGATATCCCTGGACGACGCTTTACAAGAAGAATCCGGGTCCTTCGACGTTCCACTACCTTTGGAAGACGGAAGAACCTCCCTTGGAGTCAAGGACCCAAACTTTGAATCAACGGTCGCAAACTTTCCCGCTCCCGCTGGAGCCCGAAGTCCCTGCAACCCCGGAAGCGGATCTCCTAACCTCGACGGCCATTGTGAGTCCCCAGCAGAGCTGAGGCGAGTGGACCCCACGAGTGACTAGGAACAGCAATACTATTGTCGAGTGCAACCCCTTCACGACGTTCTATGAACTTGTGCATTGGACCATTTGTGGCCCAAGCCTCCAGCAGGTTGTGCACCGAAAATCAGAGGTCTACCCCATCCCGAGTGACCGTGGGCTCCTGTAAAGCATTTCCTCATGAGGCGTCTTCGCAATCCTTTGCCCATTGGCTGGTGGGTCCCCTGAAGACTTTCTTATCGAACCAAAGGTCTCCCTTGGTTGTTCCAGGCCTGCCCTCCCTTACTCCCGCTGGGTGAGTCCCTCAAACCTTCCTGGTCTGCACCGTTGACTTTATTCACTTTCCACGAGACTTGCTGTTGCCAAGGCTTGTTGGCTTCAATCCAGTCGCCGACACCTCAGTAAGCTGCAGACGTCGTTTGACACTCCGAATCCAGCTGCTGGTCATCGTCGATGCCTCCTGGTCCTCGTGAGCGAAGAGTCAAAACACCCTTGATCACCTGAAATCACCCAACATCCGTGGGCATCCATCTTCCTGGCCCCGGGTCACTGGCAAGTGACTGTGAACACTGTCCCTTCTGCTTTCAGGTCATCTTCATCCTGAATCCAGCCTTGGATTCCACCGGACACTTCTTCATTCTTCGCAAGCAGCAAATCTTCTTTGGCTTCCATACAAAACGGTGCCCTAGTGTGTGTTGGCCCTCGAATTACTTACCTTGTAAGTGGCTTGCTTGTAGACTTCCTCGAAGTACCCTAAAACTTTAAAAATCCAACCGCGACTTGCTCCATTGAAATCGATAGGGAACCCGCGGCTGTGTTCACATACTGCACGCGTCTCCCGTGGGTCTTTTACTTACCTGCTTTTGCTGCATTAGAGAAGCCCCAGCGATTCTACAGGCCCTAGGCCTTGTCCCCTTGCAAGTCGACTTTCCTAAACCTCTTTTTTAGTATATGGTCTGGTACGCCCCTAGGGCCACAGCCATATTTGTGCTTAACTTATTGTGAAACGTTGATATTTGAATGTGTTCCTGACTTCTAATCGCATAAAGAGATTAGTAGAGTGTGTCTAGAAATAAATACATATATATTTGATATATATATACCTGTGTTGTGTCCTTTCATTTGGTAATTCAAGAGATTATAAGGTAAAACAAGCTGCTTTACATTCCTCAGAGACTTAGCCTGAAGGCTGCTCCCCACAGCTACCACTAGGATAGCTTTCTTTAAAAGGTTGTCTTAAACCTATCTACCATAAGAGTCGAATTGGACTGGTGCAAGGTGGCCACTATAACTAGTGACCAGCATATGCCAGGCCAACTTCTCACAAAAATTATATGTGAACTTAAGAATATAAAAACCTATCATGGGGGAAGCAGATATAACAATTGTGGCCTGAACAGAAAATCAAGAAATAAGGAAAAACCCGAATGAACTCCCATTCTTCATGAATCCGGAACCCCAAAGTTGGAAGCGGACTTCATCCTACTCAGCGAGAGAGTGATTTTTAGAGTGCTATGACATCAATTGTACCAGAGTAACTTGAGTCTGGCTCTCTGACGAAACTGGAATAGGTGGGATATAGATTAGATAACATTTTACTAGAAGCAAAGGTTCTGGAATTCCCAGATGTCATATTGCAACAGCATTTACTTGGGTTTCCTTGATTATCCAACACACTGAAAATGAGCCAGCAAAGCTGCTGTTTAAACTTAAGAAATGGAACCAGAGCTCACCTGTCCGGCACTGACCATTTACATTGGCTCCCAGTCAGGAAAGGTATACAATTCAACACTCTTACCATTATTCACAAGCTTCCTTTGGTTTGAGTCTTCATTTATTAAAAAGTAAAGCGTTAAATATTTTTCTTGTTCACTCCATCACAAAATATCTTCATCGCCATTCTAGAATGGAATGGCTATTTCCCATGCCCTCTTTTAGCCCCAAGAAACAGCCAGTATATGCTGCACTCTACAAATATTTAATAATATGGTAAAACATGTGAGGATTCTCTGAAAGAAAGAACGTGAAATAGAATTAAAAACAAACTGCACCACTAGACAGTGTCGCTTCTGGTGGCTAGTCACCCATCAGTGTGATTCGGTCATACTGCTTACATATTTTGGCAATCCACTTAGACTGCAGCTTCCTTGTACCTCAGAGAAGTAACTTAAACCAAAGCACAAGGACAGATTTGGCTTTGACCCATTCCGTGAGGTGCCATTGCTCGTGTTTCATTATCTACAGCAGCAGCACTTTTTGATGTGTTGAGCGCAGTTAAAAGTAGCAATAATGGTGTAGGGTCTTACAGGGGTTAGTATCCTCTAAAACTGCACTTCAGACCTACTACGGGCATGGAACTTACAGCCGAAATATGAGGGAAAGAAGGGAAAACCAGTGGCTCAAGAACCATACAGCTGGGTTTTCTCATGTATTGAACCAAATACCTTAATGCAGTTTCAGACAGGGACTCCTCAAATAACACAAACTTTAATAGTTCTGTATGATATCATTTGTTCCCTCAAATTCTAAAAACAAGCATTCTTCCACTTTCCATCTACTTAGTTACAGAGTTAACACTCTACAATTTTCAGTCTTGGGCCTCCACCACTACCCCCATTTTTTAAAGATGTGTAAGAGTATGCACTAGGACACGGGGCAGTATAAAAAACAAAGCCCAGCCAGTGGACCCGTCCTGGCTGCTAGATGAGGATATGTGGCAGCAGTTGGTGTTCGCCCGTTGTGCAGGGGCTATAAGGCACAAGTTAAGAATAACAAGGAGCTCAGTGGGGCAGGTTGCAGAAGTGGTGTGTGACTGCCCCAGAGAGATTGCGGGCAAGTTAATATATAAAATGTGTGAGCTCGGATTGGGACGAGAGTGATGTGCACTTCGCTTTGCCTCCCCTGTTCTTCCTCCTATATGGATCCTCCATGGCTGCCTGAGTGACTGGAGAGCCCCTACACAGATCCGTCCAGGATAATTTTGATGAAATTAATAGGGACTCAAACCTGTTAATTTACACAATTTGCCATTAAGAATGACACTTAAAATATTTTAAGTGATCACCCAGGAGACAGGGATACTTAATATAGTGGCACCGTAGTACATTCAGCCAAGCAGAATGATTAGAGATAAAGGGTAGGCTATATCGCAACAGTCCAAGATGGAAAAATATTTTAATGAGCTCAGAAGGAATTCACTGAAGCCCCCCCTCTAGCACGACCTGTGCAGATGCAGTAGGCAGGGACAGGTCACCCATGGATACCCCTTTTGAAGGCCATTCAGTAGAAGCAGTCATCACTGAAAGGAAAAATCACAGTGTCCATCTTGACATGTTGCTGTTCAAGCAAGACTCGTGCAATGCAATTGACCGCATTGCAGAAGTGGAAGTTTGTATATCTGATGCTGAAAACTCACTCGGTACACTCTAGAGTATTCTCCATCACATCACAACGACAGAAAGACAAACGTGAGGACAGAGAAGGGAGAACGTGTTGCAGCAATCTTAGACTGGTGGGTATTCCAGAGGGGGTAAAGAGCACATGCTCAATCAGCTTGTCACCACTAGGTTAAAGTCGTGGGTGCCTAAGGAGGGACTTTTCTCCCTGTTTCATAATAGAGAGGGCACCTTACAGTTATAAGTACACCATCCCCGGAGATCCCTCCTCAACCCATGATTACATGTCTGCTCAACTACACGGACACTGATGCGAACAACAAAAAGCGATGTCTTTGGAGTACATGCTGATGTGTCCAGCCAAAGTTAAGGTGAACTTCAAAAGTAAAGCATACTTTTTCAACACACTGTAGCCAGTCTGAGACTGTGTGGCGGAGAGGGGGCGCCATCCGTCTGCCTGGGCACTGTGAGGATAGAACGCCTTCCTTGCTTTGCCCCACTGGTAGAACGCTGCCCTGAGGGTAAAAAGGAAGTGAAGATGGCAAGGAAGAAACAGAAATAGTGCATCATTTGCAAACACTAATGGAGAGCAGAGTGATCCCAGCAAAACAGAGAACAGCAATAGAAATTTGTGCCATGACACTGAGACCACAGCTGAAATAAGGGATAAAATAACATGAGAATCCATTGAAATTAGTGATGAGAACAGTGCAGGTTACAATGCATACTTATTCACTTGTGTTCCTGATGCACGTATTAACATGAACTGCCATGTGGAGGGCACACCTGCCTAATCTTCCTTTCTGATTTATTCTACTAAGTATAACAGACAATTTGGCTGGGCACTAAACCATCCAAACCAAACTCTTAGTCCCAAAAAGTTAATGTTGAGTTTAGTTATTTACGCAAGTTATTTAAAAATGACAGATGCTTCTGAGGTGGAAGTATGGTGTGAAGGTAATTGGAGGGACATAATGTTTTGGAGTTGCTTAGGACAGCTGAATGTGCAGTACATGTTCCCACAAAAAACTAGACACACAACTTCAACAACACAGATTACTAAGGAGCAGGTTTTGATTATACCCACTTTACACACATTGATGCCGTATGACAAATGGACCAGAAAGGAAATCTAATTCACATACCTCACGGACGATCACCAACTTTAATACTGACTCGGTGGGATGGGAGTACCTTTATCAAATCCTTGAAAAGATTAATTTCCTCCTAGATTAATCACTTTTATATGTGTGTTGTACATGTTGTACAATGACCTAGGGACTCAGGTCATGGCAAATGGGGTATGTGTCAGCCTTTCCCCATCAATAGAAGCACTAGGCAGTGGTAACCTCCATCCCGACCTCCCTTCGAACTAATCTTTGGAATGGTTGTTAAAGTTACTTTACCCTTTTCAAAATGTAAAAATAGTTCTTTACACAAGCGCGGCTGTAATTCACTTCCTCTCCTAACTACAGCCATGGAAAAGCTGTTTTCTGTGAGATGTTGGACTGATGCCTTATATAAAGGTTCAAAAGTTGGATTATTAAGGCCACTAACACTGTATTTAACTGTCATTCTGGAGCAAGTTTCGGAGCAGGCAGAAACATTCAGAATAGTCCTTTCAAAAATTATTTTATTATTCTTTGTAAACATAAAGATCATTTATAGGCATCCTTAAAAATCATGATATTGGTCAGATGAACCTTAATTGATGCAACTGAAAGTCCAGCTTTTGCCAAACATAAGAGATGGTAGGAATTCGTGAGGTGACATTTCCCATGGGTACAGTTTTTTCTCTGTAGCCCGTTGCATTGTCATGTCATTTAGGCTTGTCCGGTCATGTATATCCCCCTTTCTACATACATTGTCCCATCCACACGACAATAACAGTTCTGAACAGGTTTCCTTTTACCTAGTAGCTTGCTCCTGTCTCTTCGACACCAGGCTCTTAGTATTTTATCATAATCCCTGTACCCGACGTACATAAACATGTCCTCAGGCACCACATAATTATTCTGTATAAGGGTCACCACTTTTTTCATTATTGGCCAACAGGCTCGCAGTGTATGATCGCATTGTTTTAGAAAAACATTTATGATTGTTTTCAAAACATATTGATTCTATGAGAAACCCTGGAGTGACCACTCTAGTATATAAGACCCTAATTCCCCGTAGTAATTTAGAGGAGAATTCCTTCCAAGCTGACACGGGGTCCTGCATGATGAATTTTCGACACTCAGCAGTCTGACATCCCTTGCGGGGAGTCATCCTCGGAGCAGAAATGAGGTCCTTCATTCTCTACCATCAGGTGAGGGGGTTGGTTCTTCCCTAGGGGATTCTTTGCTACACTAACATAGCTAGGCTAGGTACATTTAGGCAACTGAAGTAGGGTGCACATTATAGAAGTATGAAAGTGCTACTGTTTTATCTGAACTGTATAGGTTCATCTTAGAACTATTGTAGTAATGTACCTACTGTTTACTATATTAGTACTTGCGATTTATTTCGTATGCTTCTGTCTCCTGAATGTCGCAGCAAATATGTTTTACACAAGACTGACGCTGGACCAATAAATACTTATTGAAACGTCCCAATCGCCATCCTGTGTATTTTCTGAGAATAAGTAAGCACGAGTGACTGAGCGAAACGTACTGTACTGTTTTCCACAATCCCTGAAGAATTAGGGTTGTCATGTTCAGTGGTTGCTAGAAACTCCCTATACCACTGTAACATACAGGGGGGTGGTAGTGGCACTGTAGAGCTAGCTGGTCTAACGGCTGACATATCCTGTGGGGTCGTCCGGAATCGGTTTGGTCACTAAGCCCTCAGTTCAGGTCATCCAAAACGTGCAGGTCCTGGGGATTCCTAGGAACTACACTACATGGCGCCACCAACGTTGCTTTGGTTCTTATATTAACAGTTAAAATCGAAGTAGTTCAGTCGTGCTTTTTCAGAAAGCCCTACTCACATTTTTCAGAGACGTCTGAACTGGGAAGGGAGATCCACCTCAGCTGAGCAGATATACCCTGTGTATTGGCTGAAGGTTTAAAACAAGCTTGTAAGGATAAAAGGTTCCAACATTGTGCAAAACCCATAATTACTAAACACTTTTATTCTTCTCCTTTTGAGAATGCCTGACAATGCTAGTGGCGGTTCGGGCTCGAGGGAAGACGAATTTGAAAACACTCTCAACATTACAGAAAATGGCAGACATGAAGTAACTATAAAGTTGTTAGAACACTGCGTACCCACAACAGGTGGCTGTGCTACCTTCGTGTTTGAGGCACTCGAGGTGTTCGGATCAGAGGTATTCTATTCTTGGGTTCAGTTCCCGCCTGCAGATCCACAGACTAAATTGTTTCACACATATGTTGTAGGTGAACCACCGGAAGAATACATTCCATACGAAGACATTGAAGTCCCGTTAACTTACCAGCAACACAGAAACTGGTTTAAAGGCGCCCTCCCACACACATCTGTCATGAGACTCGGTTTGCATAGCATAGAAGGAGCTACCTGGCTGGTCTTAGCGACATACACACCACATCCTGAGATAGATACACCAGTGGATGAAGTCCATACAATATACAAAGACATGTTCCGGCTATACAGACACATTGGTTCAGTTTTTCATGCAAACTTTAACAGTCCAACCTGCAAGAAATGCTCCAGCTGGTCCACATCAGACCATACCTTCAATTAACCCACAGACACTGTAATCAGTAATAGGGACAATTCCTTCCAAACTGAAGCAAATTTCATTCTGAATAGCACAAAACATTGCACAGCTGGAAGCAGTATTTCCCCATACGGGTCCGCAGGAAAAACATAGAATGCTAACCATTTGCTTGCAAATGGGGATGGTTCCCCCGATTGAGGATTGTACCACTTGGGGAACAATCTTTGCTGCCGTTTACATCAGAATATACGGTACCCCTTCCATAGCAGTCATTCCAGAAGTATTGAAACGTTGCCCAAGTCTCAGCAATAATGCTGAGCAACATAAAAGGAGAAGCATCAAGTGGCTATACACCACCACCTAAGGGAAATAGCTCCTATAAATAAGGAGCAAGAGTTACTAAAGATTATCGAAGAAACCTATGACACATTAGGTAGAGATCGTTTGGGAGCCAAACCAGGGAAACCACAAATGACAGTTAGTCCCAACAAGGACAACTCGAAGCAAGCATCCTCTTCTTCTAAAAACGGGAGTCCTCTGAAAAGAGGTATAACCTTAGGAATCGTGATAACATTAGGAAACACGACAGGTATCAGCACATTGATACACGTTCCTTTCAGTGTTCATCCAAAAACTCGGAGAGGGACGGGCGATCAGAACAAAAGACAGAAGATCGACCAAAGACAAAAAAGGAAACGCATCGTAATTCAGATTACCTTATCAAGCAGGAAGAACAACCTAAAGCAAAGCCTCAATTCAAAAAGAAGAAAGTCGCTGGCTTGAAAATTAGACATGCCCAGGTTACTGAATGGGGAATGGGCTCTGACGATGCTAAACAGAGCGGCAGAAGTAACAATAGCTCGCCAGAACCTGAAGGATGTTCTGGTGACAGCAGTATTGAATGAACATATCACGGTGGAAACACCTGATACAAGAATTAGTGCCCCACATAGACTGTACAAATTACACTCCAAATAGAGGGGGATATCACAAGAAAAGTTAAAGGTCTCTTTTGGGAGAACTTAACATTTGGATATGACATCCTGTTAGCAGAAAAAGATTGGCCGCCAGAATTTGTGATGGATTGCCCAAAAGGGTCATTTTGTCTGCTTTCTCCGACCTCGTTCCACAATCTTTAAAACATTAATACGCACAGGAGTGGGCACTACCGCTAGCTTCGATATTATACTGCAACCATGTAGGGTGGGGAAAACTACTCCAAATCCACAGAGACAGTACCCTATTAAAAACGATGCAAAAAGACAGGTCAAAGAAATCTTAGACCAACTTGAATACCAAGGTGCGGTTGAGACTTGCACCTCCCCAGTGAACAATCCTTTGTTTCCTGTAATGAAACCTGACAACTCACATATTCTTGTTTTGGATTACCAACATTTAAACACATGCACACAAACATTTGCAGTTCAAAACGCACATAGTGCTGTATTAATGAATAACATTGTGCGGAAGAAATACAAAACAACATTAGATATCTTGAATGGATTCTTCTGCCAAAATATAGCTCCAGATAGCAGATATTTGACAGCATTTTCTGCCCTTGGCACTCAGGGTCACTTCCGTCATTTGCCCCAGGGGTATAAGAACAGCCCGGGGCTATTCTTAGAAAGAGTGTCAGAATTATTACAAACATGCGACGAGGAGGCAGTGTCCTATGTAGATGACATCTATCTGATGGACGATGAATTACTTGAACACTTGTGCAGGGTGAACAACATAATTGTGGGATTGGCAAATTTTGGCTACAAATTTAAATTCAGGAAATCAAAAATTGCCCATCTCAATGTCCTATTTTTGGGATATGAGCTATCAAGTGAAGGCAAGAGCCTGGCAGCCAACTTTTTAGAAAAGAGCGCGCTGCTCCAACCTTCGAAGAATCTGAAGGGTTGGCAATCCCTTTTAAGATTTCTAAATTTTGGTAGAACATACATTATGGATTATGCAGAAAGAGTAAAACGTTTCTACGACTTAATCAGACCTGATTTCACAGCACATCAGTGGACACAGGAACATACAGATATTCTCCGTTCTGGCTGACATGATAGCATCAAAACATTTGGACACACATGTGAATTCCACCAACGTGGAGATCCCGGGGGGGGGGGGCGGGTTCATCAGGAAATACATACATCACTTTCAATGAAGGTAAAACAGTCCCAATTGCATACAAATAACATTTATACATAAATGCTGAATTGTGATTTGCGGCCGCAGAACAAATACTGACAGTAGTACAGACTGCTGTAGTGAGAGAAAGATCACTAACACAGGGGAAACGCATAATCGTTGTAACCCTGGTACCAACTTTAGAAGCTGTGACCAAAGCGAGCATTCCAAATGCAAAAGCACTGCACACCCACGATGGATACAATGGGCTAATTCCCTCACTACAACAGACGTAAATTACAAATATGATCCTACACTGAAAACACAAGCATTCCTGCAGTACGAACAAGAAAATCCTCTCCCAAATGAAATCTTGCCTCTAGAGAAATAGGACAACATCATTTACACTGATGGTTCTGCTCAGCCTGCCATTGGCAGTAAACAACAGTATAGCACAGCATGTGCTATAGTGAAGGGACATAAGCAGGATAGTAAGTTCCATTCCAGCAATACAACTGCACAATCTCTAGGAGATTGTGCAGCACAGCTGACAGAGCTGAACGCCCTGCTACTAGCACTACAATATACGGATCGGGGATTCCCCACACTGATAGTGTGCAATTTGTTCTACTGTGTACAGTCTTACAATGAATATCTTCATTACTGGGGCCAGAGTGGCTTTAGAGATTCCAAGGGTTGCACAATTAAGCATTTATTGTTATGGGAACAAGTGGCAAAGCTGGAGGAATTCATGCCACAAGCTCAAGTTATTCACACCTTGAGTCATCAGCGTGTTGGCATACACGTTGAAGGGAATTCACTGGCTGATAGAGCCGCCAAGGTGACAGTGCAAACTGCTGCCGTTGCTGCAATCACTCGTTCTAGCACAAGGATAGACGGAGACATACTGATAGCTGTCAACACCTCTAAAACGGCTTTGGAGTGCCAAAGGGCTTTACACTCAAGTACTCCTATAAATTAGATGTGCAAAATACACCATATGCTCAAATTCCAGGATTGGGGGATAGAGTTATACCAAACATGGACCGCAGATTCGGTTTGATTCTAGCTGCACAAAAGGGTCTGGGCTCAGCACACAAAGGAGTCACTGCTAAAATGTCATTGTTGAAGCAGCGATACTGGTGGCCAGGCTTGTCTAAACAAACCAAGGGGTATGTCCTAAAATGCGACATCTGTCAGCAGATGAAAGGTTCCACTATCTCATGGCCACCACAAACACCACTACTCATATCAGACAGACCTCTCACATGTGTCTATTTGGACCACTACTGCCCCTTGAATTCAGATGGGGCCTACAAGTACATCTTGGTGGCAGTGGATTCATGTTCTAGATTCCTATGGGTTTGGCCCCAGCACTCGGCTAACGCCCGAACTGTTATAAAGGATTTGCAAGTCTTCATCAGGACAAACGCAATTAGCACGTTACATTCTGACTGTGGCACTGTGTTTAGCTCATGGGCTTACAAGGAAGCCATGGGAAGTATGGGCGTGGCCTTGCTGTACTCTTCCCCCTACCATCCCGAGGGAAATTTGGTGGTGTGTGGAAATCTGAAATAATTACTGTTAGCATAAACTGAAACCATCTTGGTTATGGCATCCATTTTGTTGGCTTTGTAATTCTCCCATCCTCTGCTGCTCGTATTTTTCCCTGCCAGTGCGGTCTATTTTAGTTGACTTCCTGACTCAGCTAAAAGCAATATGCATGCTAAAGAGTTTGTAGCTGCCAGAACACCTGGTCTCAGACTCAACTGTCAATCTCTTAGTGCTGCCATAAGCACTGCTGCTCCCCCTCCCACTTTGCTGACTAAGTGATTCCCATCTGCCCATGTTTGTCAGTAACTATTCCTGTGTAGGCCTGTACCTTCTATTTGTATCCATGTGCTTACCAGTGCAGAAAAAGCTGTATTTCAGGCCTGTGTGCTGTGACTTCAATGTACCACTTTAGGCAGCACTTGAGAGTGCTGTGTGGACGTAGTCCCACTCATGAGTGATTAATAAACTTGTTATTTGAATTCCAGCTTCAGTGCCAATCTCTATTTTGTTGGTCTAAGGACCCGTGGACAGAGAAGGGTGACCCCTGCACCGGTGTGCTCATTGAAAAGCACATTTCCACAGTTGGCGCCTGACCAGTAGGTCCTCATCGGAGACGCGGCCATCCAAAGGAGTGGTCTTGACGGGAGAGTGGAATTTTGCTGAGGAGACGTCCTGCATGAGGAGACCCTTGTCTTTGCAGCCGAAGTGATTTTTCCGTTTTCACGATTTGACCCTTCAGGTGTTGGCCGGTCCCGAATGAGGTATCCTTTGGCATTTTTTTTTTCAGTGACCACTAGGTCGACCAAGAGCTTGGCAGTTGGAAGTTGGAGACTTTTGTTTGGTAAGGTCGCTGAAGCAGCACTCTTGATTTGCTTGGCAAGATTCTGGTTTTGTTTGTTTGATTTATCCTTTGCAGGTAATGTGGAGATTTTTCTCTACTTTTGAATATTTTGGAGACTAAATATTTTACAAAAACTTGGTAGCATGCCTGTTACTAGCACACTCCGTAGGTTATGTTGCTATCTTGGTGGTACCAAAATGGATTTAGAAAGAAGTCAGCTGGCTCCCCCAGAGGGGACACCTGATAGGCATATGTACATTAAATACGGTATTTCTTCCATAATGTATAGTTCACTGTGGAACAAATATACGAAAAAGGATCCTGATCTACGATGGCCAGTGAATGGGTGATTTGATTTTAAAAAATTAAGTATGTAGAGCAGTGTTTGTTAAAACATAAGAGTCATCAAGATATATTTGATTGTGTACGAATGTGGGAGAAAGAAGTGCAAGAGAGAGTGAGGAAAGAAGAAGCTATAACAGAAAAAGAACAGCGAAAAACGATACATCAAAAACCGTTAGAATTAAAAAATAAAGAGATGAAAGCAATAAAAGAAACAGAGGAAAGGGGGCGTTGTTTAGAGGTAACTGGCCAGTACCCTGTTAGGCGCCCCATTTATCCCATGCTTAATAAACCTCAGAATGATTCCATCTTGTTAGATCGACCTCCGCCCCTGTATAAGTTTCCTTCTACCCCTGAGGATGATCTTTCTGAAGAAGAACATTTATCTTCAGACGATAAAGACATAGATAAGCAAGATGGGCGGAAGACTCGCTCTACTTTGACTGTTGACGAAAAAGCCACTATCCGATCCGCTGCACGCAAAGAAGCTCATGGGATTACTTCTGCCTCAGACCTTGTTGCGATGGTTCAGCAGTGGACGGATTTAGAGCAGTTATATTTTGCAGAAAAGTTCCCTTGGGAAGTAATACTTAATTTTAGAAACATTTCAGAAAATCTAGAGCCCAGTGATATAAATTCTGATTATAAACAATTAAGTGATGGAACTGATCTTTTTTCAGATATACCTGATTTAATTAGGCAAGTGGTTAAATTACGACATGATACACAATGTTTAAAAGTGGAGCAAAAATCAGCTAGTAAAGATAAAACCGCACAAACAGTTCAGACCCCAGTGCAGAAAGAAGAAGTTACGGGGACAGATAAATATCCTAATGATAGTATGGTTACTGTGAAACCAATGCTTGAAGCTGCACCTTTGTATGTTCCTCCGAAGGGTGCGGGAACAAGTGCCAATAAAGATTCAGATGATACAAAGGGATATTTTGTTTACAATTGGGTCTATACTCCTTGGAGTAGAGCAGATGTTATGGCTCTGAAAGCTGCTTTGCCCAATCGGCGGAAAAATCTGGCAGCTTTCTACGAAGAAGTGGAAGGCTCCATTAGCTCCTGCACTATGGCCTTGCCAGATATTGATATGTTTTTTGGACTTATAGATAATAATGTAGCATATGGTGATACTTCGATGCATTTAGAAGAAATAGATGCGGCTAGAGAGCTGCGCAGACACACAACAGGAGATATTAGATCTTCCCAAAGCTATCGTAACTAAGTTAAAAACACTCATACACCCTAAGAAAATAGATTGGACAACATTAGCGTCTTGTAAACAAAAAGCGGATGAGTCAGCTTCTGATTTCTTTACACGAATTGAAGAAACATTCCATGATCTTAGTGGGCAGTCATTGACAGATGACACGGGTAAGCATCTGTTCGTTGACAAATTTGTCGCCAACATGTTGCCAGAAATAGCTAGTCACCTATAGGCCAGCGAGAGTGCATGGACTACATCTTCCCCAGTGTCCCTTTTGACTATGGCCCAGTATTATGAGCATCAGGAATTGGAAGCAAAGGGCAAGGAGGATAAGAAGGTTAAGGATTTAAAGACGAAAGTTATGTTGGCTCAAGTCTATGGTCCACCATTTAGAGGTGGTGGAAGAGGTGGACATGCGATGTATCGCCCTGGTGTACCCCCTTTTCCAAGAGCAACTTTGTCTTCTGATCAGTGTGCCTATTCTAAAGAGATAGGACATTGGCGTTCTGAGCGCCCCTTTTGCGAGGTCAGCAGTATCAACGGGGAAAAGGAAATATGAGCGGATGCCCAGGGAATTCAGGAAATAGGGGAGGAATAGGAAATAGTCCCAGGTTTGAGGCAGTTGAGCACGAGCCAAATTATTCTAATACTTTTAACAGACGGAATCAATATCAAATGTCAGATTATTCGGCTGATGGTCTTTGGGATTCTGATTATGCATAGGAATGCCTAGGATGGGGTGAGGAACTGGTTGATGTCCCAGTAGATCAGAAAGGTCCCTATGTTGACGCAACACTCTTGGGTTCTACTGATCGGTTTCTGGTTGATACAGGAGCTACTTGTAGTGCACTGTCAACAACTGGCTCCTAGGGCTCCCCTGTCTGGCACAATGATAACATCGATAGGATTCGATGGGACACCTACATGTAGCCCACTGTCACAGCCACTTGCATTTAGTCTTGATAAATTCACTGCAACATGTCTATTTTTGCTTTCCCCTACCAGGCCATATAATATTGTGGGCATCGATGTGCTTAAACATTTTCGTGCTACAATACGTTGTTATCTTAAATGATAATTATCCAATGGTTGGGAGGTCTTGTCTCATTAAAGAAGATATTGCTTTGGCATCGTTAACTAGTACTTTATGGGCTACATCAGATACTGATGTGGGACAAATGATTATTCTACCAGTGCATATTCATGTGAAGGAAGGTGCTTCATTGCCTCGATTGCCCCAATATAAAATATCTCGGGAAGGCGAAGAAGCATTGACGCACATTGTTCAGGATTTGATCAAGGTGGGGGTTGTGGAAGAAGTCCCTTATAAAATTTGTAATAGCCCTATTCTTCCTATTTTGAAAAGAGACACTGATACTAAAATTTACAGATTCATTATTGATTTACGGGAGGTTAACAAAATCGTAGTGCTCCAATATCCGGTAGTTTCTGACATCACAACACTTCTTACTATGGTTGATTCTTTTCCTGTCCCGACAGGGGTGGCTCTTATTCAATATATCGACAACATCTTGCTGGCTGCTGATACCCCTGAACAGTGTAAAGAAGGAACACTGTCATTATTGTCATTTCTTGCCTCTCATCGTCACAAAGTCTCGCAGAAGAATTTGCAATTTTGTAGACAACAAGTTACCTTTTTAAGTCACCTCCTGTCTAAGGAGGGACGTGCACTCACACCAGACCGCATTCAGACCGTTTTAGACACTCCTGTGCCCCGTACTAAGAAGGACATTCGTGCACTGACTGGCCTTACTTCCTTTTGTAGGCAGTGGATCCCTAGTTTCTCATACATTATTAAACCCTTGTTGGCCCTTTTGACTAAAGACACTCTGATCCCTCTCCCATGGACTACTGAATGCCAGAATGCCTTCCAACAGCTACGTCATGCGCTTTGTTCTGCACCAGTATTAGGAACTCCAGACTACACTAAGACTTTCACACTCTATGTACACTAGAGGGAAGGTTGTGCCCTCTTGTTTTAACACAGACACACGTGATAAACAGCGTCCTTGTGCATATTTCTCAGCTGTTCTTGATCCAGTTGCCCGCGCGCTGCCCGGTTGTTTTCAAGCAGTGGCGGCAGCAGCTGTGTCCATACATCGAAGCGAGGGAATAGTCTTGTCACATAGATTGTTTGTGTTAGTACCTCATTCAGTCGATGCCTTGCCCTAGCTGCCGGCTTTATCTTCCCTATATCCTAGACTTACCAGCCATAGGCCCAGTTGTCAGATCAGCCAAAAAGGCTAATATAGTTGAGGCTGGACCTTTAAAATGTATTCTTTTTAATGCCAGATCACTAACTAAACACAGCGCAGAATGCGCGCTTCTATTGGAGGAACTAGATACAAAATTTGCTTTTGTCACGGAGTCTTGGACAGATAGTGCCTCAGGACCTGATCTAGTGAAGGCTACACCTCCGGGATTTAACTGTTACACTCTTGATAGGCCACATAAAAAAGGGGAGGGGGGGTTGCAATTATTTATCATGACTCATTAAAACCCACGTTTCACACTGTCTCCAACTCTTCCTGTGAGGCCTTAGCCTTCAGTTTTTATTCGGTGCATTACAGAACTTTGAAAGGTATATTGCACTACCGTCCTCCCGGCCCTAAAAACTGTTTTTTGGACTCAGTTGGCTCCCTACTGGAGGAAGGGCTTTGCCTAGACTCTTATACGACGATGGGAGATTTTAACTTCTATCTAGAGGTCCCTCATGACCCAGATACTGCTTGCTTGGAGCAAATTATGGCGGCGGGGGATCTCAAACAACTGGTGATGGTCCCTACCCATGAAAAAGGCCGCACCTTGGACGGACTTTTTTCTAACAATAATGATCTGGTTTACACCGCAGTTCTCCCTCTCTCCTGGTCCGATCACTATGCCATACAATTTGAAACAAGTAGACACGGTGGACATCTGGCCTGTTCCAAGCTAACCCAGGAGATTGTATTCAGGGTCTGGGGAAGTGTGGATATTGAGAAATTTGGAGACACCCTGAGGCATTCAATGAGCCCTCTCCCCTCGGGAGTGGATGAGGCCCCATTAGCTTACACTCAATGGTAAGGTAAAACCTGCAACCTTCTAGCCCCGGAAAAAAAGTGGATCCCTAAACGGGCTGAACCTTCAGCACCCTGGTACTCTGAGGAACTCCGTGCCCAAAAATTGGCCTGTGAGCAATTGGAACGGGCATGGCGCAAAAAGTACACAGAGGCGGACAAGAAAAAGTACAAGCTTAGTATTAACATCTATAAACAACTATTGTCAGAAGCCAAAAAAAAGTTCTTCAACACACAAATAGCACTGGCCAAATCAAACTCGAAGGAACTTTTCAAAACCCTCAAAATACTGGCCACTCCAATTGTCTCAAAGAGTCAGAATAACTCTGAACTCTGTGACGAGTTAGCAGATTTCTTTTTTTAAAAAGTAGAAATCATTTTGCCTCGTTTTCACAAGTAGACAACAGGGCACATGATCGCCCATATTTGGATAGTCTAGATTGCCTCAGCCCCCCTCTGGTGTTAGCTCAATTTAAATCCCTTGAGACGATTACTCTATTTGGTCTGGAGCCCCCACAGATCCCTGTCCAGTACGGATTCTAAAGCAAATTCACGAAATTATTGGAACAGCACTCACACCCCTGCTGAATGCTATTCTGGGGTCTGGCATTTTCCCCAAATCCTGGAAAAGGGACTCTGTTCTCCCCCTGTTGAATAAACAGACCCTAGATCCAAAAGATCCTAATAGCTACAGGCCCATCTCACGGCTCCCTTTCCCAGCCAAAATTCTGGAAAAAGCCATGAATATCCAACTGAGCGCGTTTCTGCAGCTTAACAACTCTCTTGATCTTTCCCAATACGGGTTCAGAGCAGAGCATAACATGGAGTCCACATTACTTAAATCCACGGAGGAAATTAGAGAGGCCCTGGATGGGGATGGCAATGCCGTGCTGACTTTGCTAGACCTGTCAGCGGCATTCGACATGGTCCACCACGAAGTGTTGATGGACAGTTTATCAGATATAGGAGTAGAAGGGCTAGCTTGGAAACTGTTGCAGTCTTTTTTAACCAACAGGTCACAAACTGTGGATCTGGATGGTAACAGCTCCAAACCCTTCCATGCGGGGTGCCACAGGGCTTGTGTCTAAGCCCAACACTTTTCAATATCTACGTGGCACCCCTGGCTGGTGTCATCAGATCATTTGGCTTCCAACTCACCTCATACGCTGATGACAATCAAATAGTATTATCATTGATGGAAGGGAGGGAAACGGAAACTGGGGCACGTTTCCATGACTGTATGGGGGCCATCTCGCACTGGATGGCATCTAATTGCCTAAAACTGAACTCCACCAAGCCCGAGGTCTTAAAGTTTGGAAACAACCCAGGTGTGTGGACACCGGACTGGTGGCCAGAAGATCTTGGTGCATTCCCCCCCCCCCCCCTACTAGGAAAGCAAAAAACCTGGGGGTACTACTGGACAATAAGTTCACCATGAGTGACCAAATAAGCATGGTGACCTCAGCCTGCTTTCTAGTCTTGAGGATTATAAGGAAGATTAAGTTCTTCCTGTCCGAAAATAGCCTAAGACTGTGATTACGGCTCTTATAATGTCGCGTTTGGATTACTGCAATGGCCTTTATCTCCACGCTCAAAAGCAGCACATTAATCGGCTACAACTAGCCCAAAATACAATGGCAAGAGTGCTGTCAGGAACTCCTAAATTTGTTTCCGTGAGAAAGGAGCTAAGTAAGGCAACTTCACTGACTCCCGGTGAAAAAAAGAGTTCGCTTCAAGGCACTCTGTACAGTGTTTAAGGCCATCAGTGGAGCAGGACCAGACTCCCTTAGGCGTAAATTCCTCTGGTATGTCCCAGGAAGAACGCTACGCTCCTCTGGAGCCAAATATGTTCAAGTACCCCCATTTCAAAGAGTCAATTGGGGAGGGAGGAGTTTTATTAACTGTGCCTCCAGAGCTTGGAACGAGCTTCCCCTCCATCTCAGGAGTGCCCCGGATCTCCTCTCCTTTAGGAAAGGGTTGAAGACCTGGATCTTTGCGCATTAGCATACATTCTTTTCCCCCCAGCAATCAGAGCTAGCGCCAGGACACCACAGGGTAACCGTGCGCTCTACAAATGCAACAACAATAATAATAATGTTAGCCTCAGCGCCTGCATCTGTAATACGGTGTGGGTTCTCCTAACAGGCGGAATTTTTCATTACAGAAGAAGGGGGATAAGTATTCTCCCCACTGTGATTAATAATAATTTTTATTGTCACTTAACCTTTATTGTCACTTTTTGTTACGAAGGAGGCAGCCTTCTGCACCTTCAAAAAAATGTATATATAGGTCAGCATAATATGTTTTGATCAATCCAGGGAGGGAACTCTATCGTGCCCTGACGAAAGCCCCGGACCATTTTTGGGCCTCTACATTTTTGGGCTGAAACATGTTGGCAGTCTTGTAGGGTCTTAGGACCATAACCTCTGAAAAGACCCGCTTTTATTACTTTTTAATATCCACTACATCCCCATTATTTAAGGGATACCTGGGGAGGTAGTAGGATTTTTATCTTGAAGTCCCCCTGGCCTACATCTCCTAAGAGCTCCCTGAAAAATGGTTGCGCCCACCCAGACCTTTAGGAGTCTGGGTGAACCCGATGATGAAGCATGACACCAATAGTGTGTGTGAGGGTTAAATAAACAAAACGCATGGTTTCCTTTCCGCAACTGCGGTACATACCACCATTAGGAGTTTTAGAGACTTTAGGAGCCACCTTGGGTCTGGATACAATTTTGTGAAGATGGGATTAATTCACCTACCTTTGGTCTTTTCACCAGCAGTTGTGCTGTGGACTCTGCCCCTCATTTAGATTTGTGAGAATTTGGGGGGGAATTTCACTCTCCTGTGAGGAGGTAGCGGTTAGCAGCAGGGCCAGACTGTCTTGATGCCAAGTTTAATGCCAGCTGTGAAGTCTTTTCAAGAGGCATCTTAGAATGAGCTAAAGCAGTCTTCCTTTGATGTGAAGAGTTTTTTCTATTTCTTTCTCCAAAATGGCTACGACTAACCTCCTTTATCTGTCTTTTAAAGTATTTGTTGAGAAATTATAACAGATGTTACATTTTTCAGGCTGTGGCTGGGATGAAGGCAGTACAAGCATTATGAATGTGAGTCATCCATGTTTATCTTTTTTTCCCACATACCTTGCCTGCCATGAAGAGAGATCTCTGTTGGCCCATCTCAGGCGTATTGATAAAAGATGTTTTCTCTATAAAAATCTTCTTTCGGATAGTTTCTCCAGAGGTTTCCTCCCTGTAACCTGTGGTAGAATATCTAACAGTTAGAAACTTCTGACAAGGAAACAAGCTGGGGGGCTAGTCTCTGACTGGCTCTAGTTTGGATCATTTATAATGATGTAGATAGGTTGCAGATGATCTATAAAATGTCAAGGTAATGAAGTGTAAGGCTCACACTGCTATATCAACATAGTTACCAAGGGTTCCCAGTCTGGCAACAAGGAATAATTAAAGCATGGAAATCTATGAAAGATTCAATGCTGGAGAACATTATTTCTCTTACCACCTGATGTAAGACCCAGAATGGGCACAGGACGACCTGCCTGCTGCAAACCAGTAATGAAAAAATACATATTATCAGTCGGACTGGCAACAGGTCCATGGCTCACTATATACCATTTCAGTGTGCATGGAGAATGAGCAGTAGTCACTCAGCAGCAAAAGAAGTAAGGGTCCTGAGATGTGCAACAGTGAGCAAAGTAACTGCCACCAGTCACTTAAGGGAAGGTTTTGTTTGACTCTTGTCCCACCTGCTGCAGTCTGCGTTTATTGGTCCGCAATGAAGGGGCTAAATATAGAGCCTAAAAGGGACCCATTTCAATTGTCCTTTGTGATTACTACCGGTGCTCAGGCCCGAAAGGACCCGGCGCACTTAAAGCTCTGCCTCTGTTGCTCCCTTGAACCCGACCACTCACTGTAGACTTCCCCTCACTTGCTCCTCCATCTGCTCCTAAAGTGCCCTATCACCCCTGCATTCCTTTTTTCATATCCATTTTTTTTTTTGGGGGGGGAGTGGAGGGACCACCAACAAATAGCTGATGTACTGCTCTGCTTTACAAAAAGCGATATTGAGCCACTCACTTTCATTTTTTAATTTACAGAGACACATATCTCCTTTATTCTGTTACCCATATACAATTTCATGTTTGATATGGGTCCTATACCCATCCAAGAGAAACAGTTGAGTACTATGGTCGTGAATAGACAGTGACAATTGTTAGGTCACAGTAGTGGAAAACAAGATTTATTTTTCACAGCTGTGGTTTACTGCAGAGAACAATATGATTTTGAAAAGGTGTTCATAGTGGAGGGCATTCGACCCATATAAAAATAGTACTTTTATTGTAGAAATCAGTTTTCTTCAGGGGCAAAAGATTCCTGCTCATTGTGATGAATCTATAATACAAGCAAAACGTGTATAAAAACATAATAAGTATCTTAATTTCAATGAGCTTGTTATATCACTAGCCACCTGCAATAAGAAAATGGCATCACTACTCCAATCAAATAATATAGCACTGTTCTGAAGTTATAGATCCTGCTGTTGATGACAATGGGCAACCTGAAGACTAGCTGCATGAAAAGAAAATTAACAACCACTAAAACAATGAAAGGTTCTGCTATGTTTTCAGATCCCTTTTTCTGAACCAACATTCTCAGAAAACTCTCATTTCATAGATGATATAGGAAACTATATGCCAGTATATAGTCAAGTCAAAGAGTATTCCGTGACAATATAGAGGCAGGAGACCTTTACATGACCATTACATATGTTTGTGGTATTTTATCTCTTATAATGTAGAGTGGGTCGGACGAGAGAAGGAACGCATCTGAGAAAGGGAAGCATGCTGTCAGTTTTGGCATTTTAAAGGCAGACTGATTTTACTAAAATAATATGTATGGTAGCCCTCTTCATCCATTGGTTTGTTATGCAATTCACGTTTTTCTTCTACTCACTACAGTATACGGCATGGGGAAAGGGTCAGTCCACTCTAGTTATTGACTAACTTTCCTGTGAGTGACCGCATTCTTCCCTTTCACGAGAAGCACATTCATACACAAAATAGTTTCCTTCAGTGCCAGACTACTATTTCATTGTGAGATTTTTGAATCCAAGCCAAGATTACCGCGGACCCAGCACCTTTCCCAACAATGCAGTTTTGCAAAAACCATGACAAAACAAGCATGAACAAAACCTGGAGGCTGGCGACCAACACCAGACTTACTGGCTTTGCCACTGCTTGTTCGTTTCTGTACTGGAACAGCTTTGGCCTTGAACCTGTACCTGAATAGAGCTGGTGCTGCATTTATCTGGGCGCCCTCGTTCATGCAGTCGTCCTACAGAAAGGTGCATGCAGTTAGTTGTTTGAGCGCCCCAGGAGGCAGTGCTGCTCCTGCCCTGGTGGAGGTCTGGGTAACGCCGGTACTACTGCTTGAACTGTGATTAAGATTTGTGAGGCAGCCGGATATTGCGCAGCAGGAAGACGATGCGGTCAGGGAGAGCGCGTGAGCCTTCAACCAGGAACAAGTTGCCTATTTGCCTTCCCAAGGAAAAGGACCTCCGTGAGGCAGCATGCTGTGCCACGGTTGTTTTATACAGGCCAGGGGCGAGTTCCTCCGTATCTTTGGCAAACGGAGCAACTCTTTATGCACGGTGTAGGTGAGTGAGACTTGGGGCAATACTAGTCATTCGTAATACTGTATTACAGGCCACGTTACCTTCTTATTATAGACGCACTCTACGTCATCTGACACCTGCTGAAAATATTGTGCATGCCTTTATACGGTGATTATAGCTCCCACATAGAATAAAGCAGAAATTAAGAGTGAGTGTTTATTTACTCCACTGCCGGGTTTCAGTGCAGGAGAGCAGGATTCCACCTGCGTATTCAACACTTTAAAGCTGGCCTCGAATCTGACTTATAATGAACTACTGACGATGTGTCTGCAGGAGTTTACAGGCTGCGTAATGGTGTGTTTAATTCCACAGTATAGATTTCAGACACCCCGTCTGGGAATCACATGGATTTTTATGTAATCATGGGGAGCTCGAAGATGTACCCTGGATGGAAAAACACTGTCCCCTGAAACATGGATTCAGTAGGTTCTTACAGTCACTTCCTGTGACTGCCCGTCAACCTTAATGTGGTCCCCACCCTATCCCTGGGGCCAGTCCATCCAGCCAGGGCAGGCTGCAAATTGTTGCTGGCTCTTGTGAGCTGTTGCTGCAGCAGAAGACACAAAGTATTCCAGCTATGCTGAACTCCGGCACGAAGAGGAACACGAGTCACATCTGGGGACGCTTAATTCCCACCCAATCCTGCGGTGTGACCTCTGTGGACAGTGCGTAAGCTCTTCCCTCGCACAGAAATCATTTCATTCATTTTCGGGGCTTGTTTTCGTAACCGGAGACATGTCAGGGCCTTCCACCTCCAGAGTGATTTAACAGCTTGTGCGTCAAAAAACCCAACCAGAGAGGACAGCCACGCTAAAATATTATTAATCACGCAGCCTGCACCTCCTCTGGGAGCCCCTGGAAGAACGGCGGGGGTGGGGTTATCATCTGGCCTCACTTCCAGGTTACTGTCGGTGCCACACATATATACTCCCTTTCCTGAGCACAAGCACGTCTGCGGGGAAGAATCTGGCTCTCTGAACCCTGAATGGCAGACGTTCGACCTCCGCACACGATGACTTTCACTGAGGATGGGGCGCAGTGGTACCCAGACTACACCACCCGTGAAAAGATCTCTAAATCAAGGGAGGCGGGTGGAAGCCATGCTCTGCAAGTCAAGTCCTGGCTCTTGGCCTAGTGATACTCAAATTATCGCCGCCCTGGGCAGCAGTGCCTCCTACTAAGACATCTATACCTTGCTCTTTATCCAGGAGTAGGTACCGTAAATATCACAACTGGCCCAATGCCACCGCAAAGCCCCCTCGGTGACCAGAAACGGGGCCTGGTTTGGAGTATAAACAGGGTGACCAGGTGTTTGCCGGACCGCGGTGTTTTCCCACAAGCTGTCCCGCCAGATTTCGGCAATCTTGCTTGAGGTTCCGGTTTTCAGAGAGGGTCGACAGAAAACACTGAAGGCACATTTTTGTGATACAACGAATTACTAGTTAACGACTCTTATTAGAAAGCTATTTAAATAACATGTTTGATACTGGAGTTAAAACACGACTGTTTATTTATTTCCTTAGAGCCTAGCCTGTGTTTCTATATTGATAAGCGCTGTCCTTCTATCCATTCGAATTACCTTGAATTGAGTCCTTCATCTATTTTTGCGAAATGTCCCGGTTTTGGACTTTCAAAATCTGCTCACCCTATGTATGATACAACAAACAAATGATGGACGGAATGCTGACAATGCAGACATTCTCCCCCAGTCAAGAGATCTGGGTTAAATCCATCGTTCTTTTGCCCACTACACCACCCCAGTTTAGACATGGCCATATGCAAATCAGTCTTGACCCTGTGCCTCAGTTGTTGCTTTGTTCGCCCTAAATTGGCAGGGTATGCTCAGACGTGAGTCCCTTGCTCACTTTGCCACTGGATTCAAGCAAGCCTGGCTGAAGACGGCTGAAATGCCAGAAACCGGTCCTAGGAAGCTTGTTTCCGGTCCAGGGAAGACATGGCTTGGCAGTTCGGGCTGGACTGTTCCCATGAGGCACAGGGTCAGACTGATTTGCATATGGCCATGTCTGAACTGGGGTGGCAGAGTGGGCTAAAGAATGGTGATGGATTAAACCCAGATCGGTTGACTGGGGGTGAGTGCTTGCATTGTTCAACACTCCGTCCATCATTTCCTTTGGTTTTCACCCTATGTATGATGGTAACTAAAACCCTACGGCAGCAGCGGGAAATTGAAAATATGGAGTCGAATTCTTCAACTGAGAATTCTCCACAGTACTAGCTATGACAGAGCAGTGCAGATATGTTACTCCTCTGTAGCTGTGTACCTTCATTTTGCATTGCCGTCTCCTAGCCACTCCACCAACATCTTTACTATTCCCATTTACCAGAAGTACATTCTTTTCATAGTGCAGCTCTGAGAACACCCACTTTTTGTCACAACTGCTCAATAATGTGGATTGTCTACAAACAGCAGCAGTTCTGCAGATGTAAGAGTGCGCTTCCTGTGTTCCCTTCTTTGAACCTCAGCAACTTAAACAACGTTCAAGCAGGTCTCAGGCCTCTTGTTTCTATGCGTGAGTAGCTTATCCAGCTAAGGGTTTTCTGTAAATTCAGGGGCTTATAGAAGTAAGTGCTCATTACGTTACAAATTTAGAACTACACATACCAGAATGCAGAGTAAAACGTGAAGTGGACATTTCTCGCGCAAGGAATGGGGAAATGTGAGAATTCTGCATAAATTCCTTATTTACCTAACGCCTGTTGTCTATTTACAGACCTCACGGACTTCAGTGGAGACAGTTTCCAGGGCATTCACATTCTGTGTAGTCTAGTATTTTTTTTCTTTCCACTGTCACGTTAAAACCTTCACACCTCCAAGCAAATAAAGTCTCGCTTCACGCCATCAGGCTAGGTTTACAATGCACCTGAGAATACAGAATCCCAGCCAATCCCACTTTAAACAATCAGCAGAGGTGTGTGGGTGGAGGCGATGAAAGGAGGCCGCCCCACGCGACCCTTCACTGCAGTCCCCCGAGGGCCGGCGTTCTGACGGCCACGCACACGCAGCCGTGAGCAGGCGCTCCGTTTCAAAGGATCAATTCCTGTCAACTTCCAACGCAGGTGAACTAGCACGTTGTTTTTCAGAATAAAAGAAGCACTGGCAACAGCAAAAAAACCTCGACGCTCACGCTCCAGAGCTGACATAAGCAATAAAAATGCCAAGTGCTGTACAAATCAATTAAAAACGGATTGCCGTACTTATACAATCCACGGATGAGATAAAGAATTACATGTGTGAAAATACAGTGTAATTTTGGCTAGCAAAATAGGCACTTGTGCATTCTAAAGAGTAAGCAAAAAAGAATAAAAAGAATAAACTAAAATACTCATGTGGGCTGTTCCAAGATGTTAGTTGCAATGTTTCAAGACAATGGATGAACGTTCTGGAGCCAAAGTAGCCAACTGGCGAAGGAGGCTGAATAAAGTCCCTTAGAGTGTAAATGTAAATGTAAATTGATACTTGTATAGCGCACTACTCACCCGCAAGGGTCTCAAGGCGCTTGTACGAATACCGCTGTGGAACCCATCCTGGCTTTCCCTGTGAGGCGTCCACTCCTGGGCACCCCCAAGGTGGAGGCCAGGCATCCTTAGCGTTGTGGGGGCCGTTGTGGAGATTAAGCAAGCTATTGCCCAGAGTTGCAGAGTGGGACTCCATGATTGGAATGGCACCGAGGCGAGAATTATCAGGTCCGTGGAATTTTTGAGCCCAAGACCACGAGTGTGCATAGAATACAATATTTTTGCCATGATGACACAAGTGCCATTAATGTCAAACCTAGACAAGGATGGCCCAGGTCTTGTTTTTGGGACCTATTGGCTTTGACAACTGCTTCTGGTGGTGCTGTAGAGTGCCAGGAAGCTGTGCAGCATCATCAAAATAAAAAAAAGCGTGATGGCAGTCTTTTGTAGCATTAAACGGATTTATAATGTCTGCTTAGGGAATGTTATGAGCTATGGTGGACTTATGCATCCCCTACAGCACTAGCTCTTCTCTGGAACGGCTTGGCTTCCCGCGGCTTCTCCGGAGCACTGCGCCCGGCCTGCCCGCCATCACCATCGCACGGTGGGTGTCCTGACGGCCCACCTGCCCCACTGACTCTTTCCCTCTTCTCCTGCCTCGGGTGGGTGGCGGCAGAGAATTTTCGGGAGCTGTCTGTGGCGCCACACCTGCAGTTGCTGTGGGAGTCGCTTTTGGAGACATTTTGGGGCCCGACGTTTAGGAGCCCGTGCTGCTCCGGCTGTTCTTCACTGGCTTCACCGTCGGCTCCCCTGCTCAGCAGTACCACAGCAGTAGAGGCAGCAGAAGGTGGGGAATTGACTGCAGGATCTTCTGTGAGGCCATCAAAGACCACAACTGGGACCTGGTGATAGTTGGCTGGGGTGGGACTCCGTCCCCCAGAATCCATCCCCGGCGCAGGTAGGAAGAGTCAGTCCTCCCTGCTCAACTTAGGCAGCGCCATCTGCGGCCATTTGAGGCTGGGCCCTCTCTCTCAATCAATCAATCAATCAATCAATCAGGGGTTTATAAAGCGCACTATTCACCCGCGAGGGTCTCAAGGAGGTAGGGGGCAGGGGGCAGCTCCAGGTCAGTCGAAGAGCTAGGTCTTGTGGTCCTTCCTGAACGAGGGCAAGGTTAGGGAGCGTCTGATGTTCACAGGGAGCTCGTTCCAGGTCCTGGCTGCAATGTAGGAGAAAGCCCTTCTACCTGTTTTGGTTGTGTGGATGCGGGGGACCTCTGAAAGGGCTAGGTCGGCGGAGCGGAGGTTCCTCTTAGGTACATGGAAGGATATTTTCTTGTTGAGGTATTTGGGTCCGACGTTGTTGAGGGATTTGTAGGCGTGGGTGAGGAGTTTGAATGTGACCCTCTTCTCGATGGGGAGCCAGTGGAGGTCTCGTAGGTGTTGGGTAATGTGTTCGTGACGAGGCGTTCCAAAGAAGTCTGGCGGCGGCGTTCTGGATGGTCTGGAGTCTGTGTAGCAGGGCTCTGTTGATTCCTGCGTATAGGGCGTTGCCGTAGTCCAGTCTGCTGGTTATGTGTGTGTGGGTGAGGGTTCTTCTGCAGTCAGGGGGATCCATTTGAGGGTCATGCGGAGGATGCGCATGCAGTTGAAGCTGGTGGAGTTGACGGCGTTGATCTGGCAGTTCATGGGGAGGGAGGAATCGAGGATGATTCCGAGGTTTTGTGCGTGGTCTGTAGGAGTGGGTGGGTTCCAGAGGGCCACCAGGTGTTGTCCCAGGTGGAGGTGCAGGGTCCGAGGATGAGGACCTCGGTCTTCTCTGAGTTGAGCTTCAAACAGCTGTCAATCATCTAGGCTGCCACGTTCTTCATTCCTTCCTGGAAGCAGAGTATAGTGTCTTCAGGGTTCCTCGTGAGAGAAAGGATGAGTTGGGTGTCGTCGGCGTAGGATACAATGCTGAGCCCATGCTGTCTCACGATGGCAGCAAGTGGGCCATGTAGATGTTGAAGAGTGTGGGGCTGAGCGATGATCCTTGGGGTACTCTGCAGTTGATATTGGTGAGTTCGGAAAGGAAGGGATGGAGTCTGATCCTCTGGGTTCTGCCGGAGAGAAAGGAATGGATCCAGTCGAGGGCAGTTCCCTGTATCCCTGCGTCGTGAAGTCTGGCTGCGAGGGTGCAATGAGAGACGGTGTCGAAAGTTGCGGAGAGGTCCAGGAGGATGAGGGCCGTGGTGTGTCCCTGGTCGAGTAGCATGCGAATGTCGTCAGTGGCGGCGAGGAGGGCAGTTACAGTGCTGTAGTTGCTGTGGAATCCGGACTGGGAGGCGTCTAGGATGGTGTCCTCTTCGATGAAGGTGGTCAGCTGGGTGTTCACGAGTCTCTCTGTGACTTGGGCTATAAATGGGAGGAGAGAGATGGGTCGGTAGTTCCTCAGGTCAGTAGGGTCGGACGTGGGTTTCTTGAGGAGGGGTTTGACCTCCGCCCGCTTCCAGTCTGGGAAAATGCCGGACATGAAAGAGGCGTTAATGCTCAGTCTGAGTTCGGGTGCAATGGTGGCGGCGGCCCTGTGAAGTATGTGTGGTGGGCAGGGGTCCGTTGGTTCTCCTGAGTGGGTTTTCTTCATGGCGGTGGTAATGAGTTCAGCGGAGGCGGGGTTTCAGGTGATGATGGTAGGTTTCTCGGCAGCGTTGGGGGGGGGGGGGAGGTGTCCCGTGTGTGTTCGCTGAATTTGTCTTAGAGGGACTTGATCTGTAGATGGAAGTAGGAGCTGAGCTTGTTCCAGAGTTCCTGGGAAGGTATTATGTCCGTGGATTTGCTGGGGGGTTTAGTTAACTGCTGTATGTCATTGAGCAGTTCCTTGGCGTTGGTCACGTTGGTCTGGACTTTGTGTCCTATGAAGGACCGTTTGGTGTCTCTTATGTGCTGGTGGTAATCCTTTAGGGTGCTCTTGTGGTTGTTCCGTGCATCTGTGGTTTTCTGGTTGCGCCAGGTCTTTTCTAGGCGTCTGCAAGAGCGTCTGACTTCCTGCAGTTCTGTGGTGAACCAGGCGGCCTTCAGTGGGCGTTGTGTGATGGGGTGGTGGAAGGGTGCGAGCTTGTCGGCACAGTGGACGATCCAGCGGTGAAGTTCTGTGGCTGCGGAATTGGTGTCGGTCGTGGCGCTGGGTGGGTCTTGGAGGAGGGTAGTGATGAGGTGTTCCTCTGTGACCTTGCTCCAGTTCCGTCGTGGTTGGCGCGGGGCAGCCTAGGGTGCGGTGGTGGTGTTGAAAGTGAAGTGGACGCAGTGGTGGTTCATCCAGAGTGGCTTGGTGGTGTGGCTGAAGCGGATGTTTGTTCCTCTCGTGAAGATAGGGTCGAGGGTGTGTCCAGCTCTGTTGGTGGGTGTGTTGACCAGTTGTTTCAGACCGAGGTTGGCGAGGAGCGTGATGGAGTCGGGGTCGTTGTGGTTGTCCAGGTGGAAGTTCAGGTCCCCGAGTAGAATGTAGCCCGTGGAGGCGATTGCGTGGGGTGCGGCGAGTTCAGCGATGGCGGCTGTGGGCTGGGTACGAGGTCCCGGCGGTCTGTAGATGAGGGTGCCGCGTAGCGTGGTCTTAGGGCTGGTCTGGATCTGGAAGTTGAGGTGTTCCGTATTCGAGTGAGGGTCACTGAAGCTGGAGGTGGAGAGTCGGAGGGGGGTCTTATGTGCGATAGCGAGTCCTCCGCCTGGGCGGTGGGGGCGGTCCTTTCTCTGGATCTTGTAGCCGTCGGGTATGGCAGTAGCGATGTCGGACCCGGAGGTGGCGTTGGTCCAGGTTTCTGTGAAGAATGCGACGTCGGGCGAGAGGGTGTCGATCAGGTCCCTGATCTCTACGGTGTGTCTGTGTAGGGAGCGTACGTTGAGGAGGATGCAAGACAGGGTGTTGGTGGTGCGTACATAAGGCGGGCCATTGGCGGTAGTGAGGGTGTTGTCGAAGGTGAAGGATCTGCGGCAGGGTCTGCACGAGAACTGTCCATGGGTAGTGTGAGGCGAGGATCTTACGCAGCAGGTGCGTCTTCCGGGGTTGAGTGCGTGGAGGGTAGTAGTCGTATCAGTGGGGTATGGCAGAGCCATGGTTCCTGGCGCTGGTCGCGGTCGGGCGCAGATGGGCATGCCTTGGCGCGCCAGCGGCGCAACCGCACAGCGGTCGCCATAAGTAGGGGAGGGGGGCGGGACCAGGTAGGAGGCGGGAGCGGCATGGTGTCAGGGGGCGGGGCTGCAAGAGCAGTGACGGCGGGAAACTGGCCAGACCACGGGAAGACTAAAAAAAAAAACAGTACAGCAGGGAAAGAAAGTAACTCTACAGCGGGGATAAAATACAGAAATGCAGTACAATCAGCCAAAATGTGGTAACACGTAGCGCAATGAAATTAGCGGAATCGCCAGGCAGAAGTGAAAAACCTGAGGCTTCCGGCTCGAACTCTGCTTGGAGAGGACTGAGGAGCGGAGCGACCGTGAGGCGGAGCTACTGGGGAGAGTGCTAGCCTGGACCAGAGGTCAAGGATTCACACGCACTCCCCTGCAGCGGTCGCCATAAGTAGGGGAGGGGGGCGGGAGCAGGTAGGAGGCGGGAGCGGGACTGTCGGGGGCGGGGCCTCTTCCACCATGTCTGAACACCTTCATCGCCTGTGAAGCTGGGTAACTTCTAAGCATTCGCCTAGAATTTGAGGACCAAGCCACCAAGAGGTACTGCTTTTTGCATTATTTTAACTGGTAACAGGAATCTGCCCTATAATTCTGGCCCTTTGTCTGTGTAGACTAGTTACCGCTTTCACTGGTATTCATTTAGCTCTAGCTATTAGGGCTATTGGCAAATGAAAAGGGGGTGATACTGGCACCACTCTATCCCCTCTAGTAAAGTCCACTCCAAAACCTACCTCAATAGACCGAATGCTTGAAAGAACCGTAAGTGTTAATAGCAATGAAATTACCAGAACTGAGCGGAGGCGTTCCATCAATTCAGATGGTCCTAGCGCAGGACTTTTTGGGCCGCCTCTTTGCCTTTTCTTGGACACATCTACAACTCTTCCCCAAAACTGCGTAGATTCTCCACTTGTACAAGAACCCACAATGAGTCGAGCATTGATTCCGCCAGCTGACAATTCTTTGAACCTTGCTAAGGGCCCAATCAAAAAATCTTCGTCCACAACTGTAACAAATAAAGCTAAACAGGGCAAGACACGCAAACAGATGACCAGCCCTCTCTTATTCCCTGGTAAGAACCCATTAGTGCCCAAGCCCGTGTCTACGCCAGTGCTCAGGTCAACACCTGTACCGGTATCTAACACAGCAGTTGTCGAGGCCCCTCTTCTAATTTTATAACAACTTTCACAGGCTGACAAATTGCATCTTGTCGATTCCCTCAACGATCTAATGGCCAACATGCTTAAAATCAATTTTCCATGCCCTGCTAAAGGAACTCTAAATACTACTATCACTAATCACTGTATTCCAAATAGAAATTCTGAGGGTTTCTTCAACAAGCATATCCCACCAACACAGGCTCTCTTCCAACCCTTGTAAGTCGTCAGTCCTTACTGATCACCCTTGTAATAAAAATCCTCTTATTGGACAGCCAGTAGTCAAAGTACCTACTTCTAATTTCCATCTAACTAATAACACAAAGGGCCCGGAGGGTAGAGTGAATCCTCCTTCTACTCATGCTCAGTCGCAACCACAACTTCCAGTTATCAACCTCCCCCCTGCAGTGTGCATGTATGTCACTGTCTTAAGAGAGGTTCCATCATTACGTCCGGAACAACATGAATCTTAAGAACAGCTCTTTAACAAGACTTTAAACTGGCTTGCTCAACAGAGAGGACTGCCATTCCCTTCTTGGACCACTCGATATCCCTCAAAGATGGCGTGTTGTTAACAACTAATTATAAAAAACCCACATATAGGAACAGTCTCTTACTTTACCAGAGCCACCACCACAAAGCATTGAGGGATAATCTCCCTGTGGGACAGTTCCTGCGCCTCAGAAGAAATTGCAATACTCTGACTGAGTTTGAAGTCCAAGCAGCCATCCTCAAGAAGAACTTAGTTGCCAGAAATTATCCCGCTAACATCATAAAAACGGCTCACAAAAGGGCCAGAAATAATCATCGGGATGTCTTGCTGGAAACTAAAGACAGACCTGAGACTACAACTCTCACATGCGTGACCTCTTTTACCCCTCTCTCTAACAAAATTCAAAAAATGGTCAAAAAAATTGGCAGATACTGAAGACGGGCTCTTTTGACCCTGGGCCTCTCCCCCTCTTTGCGTTCAAACGCACTCAAAATTTCAGAGATATCCTAGTACATACACGTCCGAAGAACATTAATAAACCTCCACATACACTTTGGACTCTACCGCCTGTAACTGGCCACTTTCCATGTGGATCATGTACATCCTGTCCTCAAACTAAACCTATGAAGGAGCAAGATTTAGGACTTCAAAGACCGTGGCAACTGAGACACCACACTAATTGCAACTCCAAAAACTGCATATACCTACTCACATGCCCCTGTGGACTCCGATACATAGGAATGACTGCTAGACCGGTGAAAATACGAATCGGTGAACACAAAAGCACGATACGTTGAAGGAAAACTCAAACCCGGTTGCAGAATCACTTTTTGGAATACAATCATCCACCTGACAGTCTTCAATGGACTGTGATTGATCAGAATCCAGTATGGACACCCTCGGCCTTGTTTAAGACTGAACAACGCTGGGTCTTCAGACTTAGAACTAATGACGTTGGTCTGAATGACGATATACCATGGAGTGCCCTCCCCCCTTGAGATGTTGCACCTTATCTCCTATCCCTCTCCATGAGTCCTGTGTACATTCTTCAACACTCCTAAGGATGTGGTGCATCGTTTTCAACTGGTAACTACCCTGCTTCCATTCTGACACGCTGTTTTTTAGTTATACGAACGTTCATATTCAGTCTGCAGTGAGTCACACTACTCTCCTTGTATCGTTCCATAACTAGTTACCACATTCCATTTTTAAGAAGGTACCCGAACCCTGGTTGCATTTTGTGTGAAGCACTCACGCTCACATACTGATAGGCTGTTGTTTTGTAATACTAACGTTTATACACAGCCCTGCAATGATTTTTACTATTTTTACATGTCGCCCTCACGTGCATTGCCCATAGAGTATTCACAACTATGACTTATGCCCTATGACCAGACAGATGCACATCGAGGACACTCCTAGTCCATCTTATACCCCCCAGTTTGCAGACTTCTCTTAGAGAGCATACACCTGTATTACATACTTCCCATTGTTAGCCTATTCACACGCCCACCCTTTCCCGATCCCACCCCAACATGGCCGCCACTAGACGCGAGCGGCAATAGTCCCTTTTTCCTGCCTACTGCTACACCTCGTCCCTTCACTTCCGGGACATTTACCCGCCAACTAACACAGCTTATATACTGCCCGCCTCGTAGGTTTGGCCACCGGTGACCCTGGAGGAAGACTAGGTTTCCGGATCGGAACGCCGGGGGTACACGTAAGTTTGAGTATCCCGCTGCTGCTAACCACGGTAACTTGATGCCTACCAGTGTATGTTTACAGGATTGTTTTCTAAACTACGTGTTTTTCTCTTTTTCTCTTCTTCTGTTTCTCCCGCCTTTTGCTGTGTGCTACTATCGCTCCAGCTCAGTTGTGGCCCCCTCCCCAGACGGTCTTTTCCGGTACTGCCCGGATCTATACCATTACGGGTAGGACTGCTAATTTGCTCTTACCGTTTTTTGTGTCACCGCCTTATCCACGAGGGGTTTTTAATTTCACGTGCATCCGCTGATGCACCTCTCACAATACAGCCACCCTACCTCTTAGATCATTCGGCACACCCTACCCTTTCTTTGGACACCGCCTCGTGTGTTCTATCCCTCGGTTTTTACTGAGTCTGATTTACGGTTCCGGGCCCAGCTAGTCATACTTGACCCTGGCTACCCCAAACCTTACCGCGCCCTTTTATGCCTCGGCCCGAGGCGTTTTCACCTCTTCACGCCCGCATGACCAGTATACTTTGGGGCTACGGTTCCCTTTGGTTCTGTTTATCTTATGTCTGCACTACGTCCACCCGGGTGTTTCCCGGCATGGTGTATAGTTCCGTGGCATCCGAATCATTTATCACCGCGACCATCTACCTTGGCCGCACCCTTCCTTTATCCACAGAGATGTTGCCTCTACGGCACCCTATCTTTTGCATGATCCGTGTACCTAGGGGCTCTGTACCTCTGAGCTACCATGTATCTTGTTCTCGCACTACGTCCACCCAGCATCCATTCGGTGGCCCCTCACTTCCCTAGTCTTACCGGTCACTTGACCCTCCCCTATCTTGACTCCAGCCGGCACCCCCCCCTGGACTTGTAAACCTTGACTTTTTACTAGTTCTGTGGCCTTGGCTTGCTTTTTCTTTTTTTCTTATATTGCCTCTTTTGTTTTCTTTCTTTCTTATCTCTCCATTAGGTTCAACGCTTGGGAAACGAATAAGACGTGCCTCACTATTTTAGCAGGGATTATAGGGTGTTTCCCTCCCTGAATAAGGTCCTGATGAAGCGCTAAAGGATCCATTAGGGACCACGGGTAGCGCGAAACATGTTGACCACCCACGATTTACCTTCTCTCGCACCTTAAATTTTCACACATGGGTTGAGAGCAGCGGGATTACAAGTAACCCTTTTTTTCCCCTACTCATTTCAGCGTTATTGACGCACTATTCCCCGTTACATTTTACCCAGACCCTAAGGACTCATGAATAAAATTACTGGGGTACCGAAGGGTCTTTTTAGCCTCACCACCTCTCACTTCCTCCCCACACACCCGCACGCACAACTGCGGCTACTCCAATAAAAGATCTCCGACAGAGCGCCGTCTTTGAGGGCCCGTGAGGGACTGCAGCGCCACCCCCACGAGGAGCTTTGCCCTATGATGATGCTTTGCTCCCGCTAGGGTGTGTGAGGGCACCTTGAGCACCCACCGAGGAGTCTTCACCTCACCTACACTTCTGAACCTATTCTTGAGACTTCTTTCTCTCTCGTGTAGCAGATCATACTGGGACTGCTACTTTCTATCTTAGGAACTGATACCCAACTGTGTTTATACAGGGCTGCCATTTCGACATGCGTAAGGAGATGTGCATTAATTGGCACAAATCGACTGGACTTGCCTGGAGATTGTATTGTGATTAATTTCAGTCGCCCAGCTTTGGTTTATCATTTGTTATTCAATGCTAGACCTACTACCTGGACTACTTCTTCCATCTCCCTGGCCCCATTAGGCTTTTTTTTTAACAGACCGCCCTTCAATCACTGGCAATACCCACCTAACCCAGTCCCAATCCCCAAAGCATATGTTATTTCATCTACCGATCACAGGGATCCTAACACTTCGAGATAACGTAGCACAGACAGCTCCAGTTACCCAATCACTTTATAACGTCTTGTCTGAGACTCAGGTCCCTCAATGTGCCCCACCTGTTTCATGCCTCCTAATTACATCCAATAGATTTGAAGTACTCTCTGACCTTGATTGACTTAAAGGTTCAAAAGTAGCTTCTACTCGTGTCTCCCCGCGTATCTCATCTCTGAATGGCAGTCCAACATTAACAACTGCCCTCTTGCCCTTAAGGTCAACGGCAATTACAACTCACACTCATAACCCTCATTCGCACTACAGACCACTTTCTATTCTCAGTTGGAACGTGGCAGGCCTTAAAGGGAAGATTAATAACCATGACTGGAGAGCTTTTGTCACCAAGTTTGATTTAATCCTACTGCAGGAAACTTGGCTCACTGGTGCACAGCATTTTGAGGGTTATGATTGTTACTCAAGTCCCGCTATTCCCTCCACCCATTTCCGTGCAGCCAGAGGCTTCGTTACTTGGTTCAGCTTTAGCCTTCAGGTCGAGGTCTTTCAGTTAAAATCAAGTTATTCTGCTTTTTTAGCAGTAATAATTTATTTATTTTTTTTAAACTTTATTTACCATTTTCACAGTTAAACACAATGTTATTACCAGCTCGAATTCAATAACATTTGCAGCATTACACTTTATACAACTTTTACGTCTGTAAGACATTATACGATGCTCCACATGACTTTGCACTTTTTGATTAGCAATGAGTCTCTCACATAATGCCATCACCTGGCCAACTACATCTCCAACTGTCTATATCTGTATCACCATTAAATGCGGGCAACAGGAGCGCACTCAATTGGTGTTTTCAAGTGATATTCTCGGAGATCAGCGTCCCAGGAGTGAGTCAATACCCGCAGGAACCAACCGGCTATTTGACCGTGCGTAAGGCTGTGATTGTGTCGTGGCTGTGTATTGTTTAAAAGGGCCCAAAATATCCTGTGGACAAGACTTACTGGGTAGTGTGGAAGCATATAAATCGTAGTTGAGGTTGAAGTATGGTAGGCTGTGTCGCCAGTCCTTGAGCTTTGTCACCTCCTTCCGCCCCCCTTTTAGTGCAACTTCCCTTTTTTGCGAGTAGCAGCCCCAGTGCCGTGAACTTCCGGACCGATTTGGGTATGTTTTTAACATATCCCAATAAGGCTATGGCCAGTGTAGGATCAATATCAAAACCAATCATGTCCCCCAGTGTGTGAAATATGTCGGTCCAGAAACTGCCAATCTTAGGGCAGGTCCAAGCCAGGTGCGCATAGTCTACATGTGGGGCCTTGCATTTGAGGCAGCAATGGGGCCTGTCCGGGTCTATTTTGTGTGACATCTCGGGTGTGATGTAAATTCGCCGTAGGAACTTGAAGTGAATAAGCTTGTGCCTGCTGTTCAAGGACACTTCTTTTGTTTGCAAGCAGAAAGCAGCCCACTGATCATCAGTCATAGGGTGGCCCAGGTCCGCCTCCCACGCAGCCCGTAACTTGGTGTCATGAACTAGAACTATCTCTACTCAGGCCCTATATAGTTTATAAACCAAATGTTCCCCAGTGCTACTGTCTAGTACTACGGAAAGGGGGGCTAGTGGGGCAGGTTTGACTGGAAAGCCGAGAACCCTAGCTTTTAAAGCTGCGCACAGGCGGGCAAGCACAAACCTGTCCATAAATGAAACCTCTTGAAATTTGCCTCCGTCTGAGACAGAGAAAGCCAAGCCCTCAATGTAAAAATCGCCTATTTTTGTCACGTCAAATTTAGTTAGTGTGCGTTGCACTATTCGTTCCCCAGTTATCGGTATCCATCGGTTATTCGGAAGCGGTAAGCTCGGGGAATACATACTCGGAGACCCCAGCAACCTGATCAGTTTTCGCCAAGCCCAACTGGTGGTCGACACCGTCTGGATGTCTAGGGGATCGCGTGGGTAGCCCTGCGGCAACACCGTGCTCAAGGAGTCCAGAAGGACTAGATCTGCTTCAGGTCTCAAATAGGGGATTCTGGCATCAGGATGGTACCAGGAATGAGCATAACCGCACTGCGCAATCAAATAATATAACTGAAGGTTTGGCACTCCCTATCCACCCCTATGGTATGGAAGTGTCATGACCTCCCAACGAACCCCAGGGTGCCTGCCACCCCAAGTCAGCCGAATAAGGTGAGTATTGATGGTTTAGAAAAGCGATTCGAGCGAGAGATAGGTAGGTTCTTAAATAAATACAAGGATTTTGGCAGTATGATCATATTAATTAGTGCCACGCGCCCAGCAATCGAGAGTGGAAGCCGGAGCCACCTCTCCACTTGTTGCTCCAAGTTGTGTATTGCCGTGCCATACTTCAGTAATAGAATCTCAGTAGTGATTAAGTGTATATGTATCCCCAAGTATTTGACGGATTTGGAGCACCAGGAGAGTGGGTATTCACATTCCCATCTGACTGTGCCAGTGGTAAGAGGGAATATCACAGATTTATGCCCGTTTATTCCAAGGCCAGAATAACTGCCAAACCAAATTAGCTCTCTAATCCAGGTGGCCAAGTTTGTTTGAGGGTCCCTGACATACAGTATTACATCGTCTGCTTATAGTGACACCAATAATGGCCCAGGAATAAATTGGAGCCCTCTTTGGAGGTGACGTTCCTGAAAATGTCTGATGAGGGGGTCCATTGCCAGTATGCAAAGCAGTGGGGACAAGGGGCAGCCCTGCCTTGTGCCTCGAGAAAGTGTGAAGGAGCGGGAGAGTGTTCCGTTTAGGCGCAGTCGTGCGGTGGGGGCAGAGTATAGCAATGCAGTTAGGTTGATAAACCCAAAGGGCATATCTAACCTGTGCATGACCGTCCAGATGAATGGCCATTCCATTGAATCAAACACTTTCTCTGCGTCTAATAGCACTGCAGCTGCCGCAGTAGCCAGGTTGATTTGATGAAGGACCGCGAAGAGAGTGCGTAGATTTAGGGAGGTAGATCTATGGGGGACAAATCCCGACTGGACCAGGGAAATTATTTTATCCAGCAACAGGGCAAGGCGCACAGAGATTGTTTTCGCCAGAATTTAAAATCAAAATTTAACAGTGATAGCGGTCGATAAGATCCACATTTTAAGGGGTTCTTGCCAGGCTTGGGTAATAGTACAATCACCGCTTCCTTTAGGGTCGGTGGAAGCTGATTCCGCTCCAAGGATTCATGGTAGACCTCCTGGAGCTTGGGGGCTAGGATATCTTTGTACCGTTTATAAAAATCACCTGTGAAGTCATCCAGGCCAGGGGCGGAGGCCCCATTCAATGATTCAAATCGCATCTGTTATTTCATCCTTTGAAAATGGCTCAGACAAGAAGTCTTGCATATATTTGTCCATATATACCATAGCAATCTCTTCAAAGTATGCTTCCCGCAACTCAGGGGAATGCACAAGCTTGAAGGTATATAGTTCTTTGAATCGAATATCAGCTGTATCCGTCAGAGTTGGCCCTAAGTCAGTATTGATGGCTGTAATCTACGCCTTAGAAGATGGAGGTCGCAGTAGTTGAGTCAGCGTACGCCCCGGCTTCTCGCCCTCCCCATATTTGCATTCCACCACATATTTGCAGAGGAAGTGAATTTCCCTGTCCCCCGCTTCCCGGAAGCCAAGTAATAACGCTAAGCGACGCCTCTCCCAATCAGCGGAATCTGGGGAATATAACATGGAAATTTCTAAAGAGGTCAGCTTCTTCTCTATGGTGCCTAAAGTATTTCTCAAGTCCCTCAATACACCTGCATGTTTTGATATGGCCACTCATCTGATGTATGCCTTGAAGGCATCCCATAGAGTCGCCCACGTGTTCAGTGAACCCGTGTTCAAATCAAAGTGTTTTTCAATTGCCTCCCTAATTTAGTTGTGAAATAGGTCATCATTCAACGCCCTGCTCGGGAATCGCCATTGACGTTGATGTCCCTCCGGTCTGGGAATGCGAAGTTTCAACAGCACAGGTAAATGGTGCGAACAAGTGTGGGGGAGAATCTCATTTGTGTTTTGCCATATGTGAGGGATCGGGGCGAGCAGTCAGAAATCTAGTCTGGTCCAAGTGTTGTGTTGAGAGGAGTAGTGAGTGTAACCGGGGTTCACTGGATTACGGACCGTCCAGACATCAGAGAGGTGAAATGTCTCGCACATATCCAGCAATACCTCATGGGCCCGGGGTTTGGAATCTGCTGCTCTAGAGGAGCAGTCTATGGTGCGATCCAATAGTAGATTAAAATCTCCACCAAGTATCACACTAACAGTACTCATACATAAAACATGGGCATCAGGCCCATGGAAAAATTCAGGGCTGTCAACATTAGGGGCATAAACACATACAAGAGTAACCATGTGACCCAGCAGTTTACCCACTACAATAATATAATGCCCGTCTTGATCAGTGTAGCAGTCAGATAGGGAAAATGGTAGTCTCTTATGGATTAAGATCACAGTGCCGGGGGCATAAGTGCTGTAATTTGAAAAAAGACGGTATGCACCCCAGCTAGCCGCAAACCGTGTGGATTTAGATTTAGGTAAATGTGTCCCCTGCAAGATGGCGATGTCCATATTGTGCCGTTGCAAGTAGTGGATCACATGTTTGCATTTTATGAGGTTATTAAGACCCCTAATGTTCCAGGTAATGAGGGACAGAGTCGAATGAGCAGCTAAGTCAGGGGCAGACGTCATTTGTGTCATGTGGTGTACCCATGATTGTAAGGCACGCAAGGAGTGTCGACAGTCATGCTTTGATTAGAGCTGGTAAAGAAATAACAACAAACAATTCGAAAAGTTTCCCCTCCCAATCTCACGCCCCAGTATGCAAGGTAAATACCCAAATAAACAATAGCCTAATGCATCCTGAAAACACCCCATTCGGGAAAACAGGGACAATGACTGATGCATTTGAGTCTGAGAGTTCTACAATGTGCTACGCACCGAGGGGGGGAGCAACGCTCCAATGGCGCCCAGCATAGCATAAACAATATGAAAGAAACACAGCACTGCTGTCTTAATCATCGTACTAACACAGATGTTGCATATCGTCAATTCGCTGCCAAGGTGGAGCAAGTGTCATTCACGAGAGAAGAGTTCGACACTGGCAACAGATCCGCTATGGGGAGGGGAAGAGTCAGCACCAACATCGCTATCAGAGCCTTTGTAGGACTTGCAGAAGGCTTGAGCCTCCGTGGGATTCTCAGAAATGCAGGGTCTCCCTTTGACATCAACCTGCAGACGCGCCGGGTACAGCATGCCGTATTTTAGGCCCAAATTTCATAGCGTTGCTTTGACACCAGTGAACTTGTGGCGTGCCTCCTGGACCATGAGTGTAAAATCTAGGAAAAAGGACACGGCCGATCCCTGCCATGAGATCGCCCCACGCTCTCTAGCCAAGCGCAGTGCCGTGTCCCTGTCCCAAAAGTTCATTATGCGGGCAATGATCTGGCGCGGCGGGAGCCTAGGATTAGGGCGGGGGCCCAGCGATTGATGCGCCCGTTCAACAACGAAACCCGGGCTGAACTCCTCCTTTTCAAAAATGTCAATCAGCAACGATTCCACAAATGTTTCCATTCTGCCTGTGTCTGTCAACTCCGGGACCCCGATTATGCAAAGGTTATTGCGGAGACAGCAACGCAGGCCATTGCAGGCTCTGCCCCCTCAGGCCATGGAGCGGATTTCTGCGCGTTGCAGGCATGTCTGTAGGTCGGAGGAGTCACTACTGCCGCTGCATCGGATGGGCATGATCCGCCTCACGGTGCTGACTTTTTTTTAAGCTCGTCCTTGAAGACAGCCGGATCGGAGCTGGGACGCTGAACGGAGCTTCAGTGCCGCGCGGCCATCTTGGTCTTGGCCCCGCCCCCTTTTAGCATTAATAATTCAAATACCAATGACTAATATGGCCTTTTATCCGATACATTTTTATAATAACGATTTCACTAATGTTAGCTGTACACATTATAACAGTCTATTTAATTTTATATCCCTACTCCAGTCGAAAGCTAATAATTGAGCAGCACCAGTTTTCTTTTTTCTAAGCGGTGATTTTAACACCAAGATTAGAGGGGGTCACAGGCCGCAAGACTTTGATACGAATAGGCTTTGTTTGACACAAGGGGCGCAGAACTCTCTAAACACATTTTGGCCAATGGCCTGGTTGACTTGCTTGAAATTTTAGGGGGAGCTTGTAACACGCTGATGTCATTTAGAGGAGGGGGGAGAATCTCCCTAATTGATGTGTTTGTTACCCCCGATTTTTTATTGTGGTTTTCCAAATCTGTCCAACTCGTGGTCCAAACTGGTGGAAACAAGAGGCCAGGGTATGCAGAGGAGCCTTAATGCTGTTGGAAGGTTCGCTAAAAAATTGGGAGGAGGCCCACTGGATGTGATTAAGAATATTAATTTAGGAAAAATAAAGTCGGCAGCAACATATGGGGCAGGTGTTTGGGGATGGCTAACGTGATCTCGTTACAGCAAATGGAAGATTCTTTCTTCAAAAAGTGTATGTCCTTGCCCCAATCTGCCCCAAATTACATTTTACATCTTGAATTGGGGATTCCCAATTTGAGTAACACCATAACGTTGTCCCAGTCCTACTGTGGCTCTCAATATGGCCGACAACCAGGGTGAACTTGACCCAAACCATCATCAGGGAATTCTGTAAACTAGAATACTATAAAAAGATTGGGTGGCTAAACTATGTTGAGTCTGAATTGAAAGCCCTAGGGCTGGTAACACTTTTCCAGGACTCAGATTTATGTAAAAAGCTCACGAAGACATGTTCAACAGATTTGTATACAAAAACAACAAATTACGAGCGAAGGAAAAAAAATCGTACCCTTCGTTCTTCCATTGCTTAAGATCGGGTACCGCCAATACCAGGAGAAGGTTTTCATTATTTATTACGTATAAATAACGCGCAGCATAGATTTATTTTATTGCGCTTCCGACTGAACTGAATATGATTCCGTTACTCCTGGGTTACCCACAAAACACATGCAGACTATCAGATCTCGCTCCCTGCCCCTGTAATAATTATGCTGCACAGGTAGACTTACACATCTTTTTATTCTGTAAAAATTACTCTGAGGAAAGAAAAATATTTATACTCCCAATCTTGAGGCGCCAACATTTTAGGCAATGCCGGGTCGCTATGTATTTCCTAAAGGCATTATCAGACCCTTTTGTTTGCTTCTGTGTTGCCTCATTTTTATGGGCCTGTTCTAGGAAGAGGAAAAAGGCGGGTCTACCCCCGAGTAGCACTGTGTAGTTCTACTTATTAATTTGTTTTAAATGTTTTTAATGATTTATTTGGTCCACAGCAAATTTGTTTAATTTTTATTTTAACTTCATATATATTTATATTTACTGGTGCGGAAATTTTATATGTACTGTTGTGCTTTTATGGTCTGTTTACAAAGATCGAATAAAGCTGTGTGAACTGAACTTAAAGGTTCGAAAGTAGCTTCTACTCGTGTCTCCTCGCGTATCTCATCTCTGAATGGCAGTCCAACATTAACAACTGCCCTCTTGCCCTTAAGGTCAACGGCAATTACAACTCACACTCATAACCCACATTCGTACTACAGAGCACTTTCTATTCTCAGTTGGAACGTGGCAGTCCTTAAAAGGACGATTAATAACAATGACTGGAGAGCTTTTGTCTCTAAGTTTGATTTAATCCTACTGCAGGAAACTTGGCTCACTGGTGCACCGCATTTTGAGGGTTATGCTTGTTACTCAAGTCCCGCTATTCCCTCCACCCATTTCCGTGCAGCCGGAGGCTTAGTTACTTGGATCAGCTTTAGCCTTCAGGTCGAGGTCTCACAGTTAAAATCAAGTTCTTCTGCTTTTTTAGCATTAATAATTCAAATACCAATGACTAATATGGCCTTTTACCGGATACATTTTTAGAATAACGATTTCACTAATGTTAGCTGTACACATTATAACAGTCTATTTAATTTTATATCCCAACTCCAGTCGAAGGCTAATAATTGAGCAGCACCAGTTTTCTTTTTTCTAAGCGGTGATTTTAACGCCAAGATTAGAGGCGGTCACAGGCCGCAAGACTTTGATATGAATAGGCTTTGTATGACGCAAGGGGCGCACTCTCTAAACACATTTTGGCCAATGGCCTGGTTGACTTGCTTGAAATTTTATGGGGAGCCTGTAATACGCTGATGTCATTTAGAGGAGGGGGGAAAATCTCCATAATAGATGTGTTTGTTACCCCCAATTTTTTATTGTGGTTTTCCAAATGTGAGATTTTGACAACAGATTGGGGTGATCATAATGCTTTGAGCGCTCATGTGTTTCTACTACTCAAGCATTTTGCCCACAGCAGTAACGTAGCTACTATCATGTATCATTCCTCGGATGGCCTTCGATTAGTTTGGCGTATGAAAAACCCACTAGTTATTCTGCTTAAGTCACACTTAAACAAATTTCTTTACTGCCTATCAGATAGTGTAGAGGGACCCATGGCCTCCCACTATAATAGGCTAATCCTCAAAATTAGGGACTCCATGCTCAAACCAATTCGCAGCTCAAATCTAGACCCAAGATTGTTCGATGGGGCCTTTTTCAGGTCAAACAGGAAGCTGGAGAAAGCCTTAAATTCCATTCCCAGGATAAAGGCCGATATTTACCTGGCTCGCACTGAATATAAAATTGCACTTACCAATAGGAGGAGGTAAGTATACAAACAAGACTGGGAACTTATGGAGCATGCGTCACGAGGAAAGGAAAGCAAAACCGTTTGGGACACAATAAAATTAATCAGTTCAATGAATTCCCCTATTGATCCCCCATTGCAAAATAATATTTCGGCCACGGACTGGGTCACCCACTTTGCTTCCATTTATCACGCTGAAGATGAGCCTAATTTGTCCGCTACTCTCCTTAGGAGACTGCGGAATTCCGCCCCTTTTTTGTTACCCTTGGAGGAAGTTGAGTCGGCCATTCACTATAGCAATGGTGGGAAAGCTCCAGGCCCAAACGGAGTACCGATGGACTTGTTGAATTCCACGCCCGAGATCTGCGGTCCTCTTATTACGAATACATTTAACTCCTCACTATCTACCATTATCCCTCCTTCATGGTCCACCAAAACAATAGTCCCCATATTTAAAAGGGGTGATCATATGTCGCCCAAGTACTGTCAACCTATTTCCCTCATCGATAGCACGATTAAAATCAGTGGGCAGCTGATAAGGACATACTTTCCCCTTTTCAATTTGGATTCAGGCCAAAATTGGGAACCACCGAACAGTGTCTGAATCTGGCTCTGATCATTTCCAAATATGCTAAGGGCAAGCATTCCCCTATTTATTTAGCTTTTATGGACCTATCCACCGCCTTTGATTCAGTGGACAGAACCAAACTGTGGTTAATACTGCTGGATCAAGATGTGGACCCCCCCTCTGGTGAATTTTCTTTATTGCCTGCTTACGGCCGGGTCTGTATAAATTCTCTTGGGAAGCTTTCTTCTAATTTCCCTCTAAAGACCGGAGTGAGACTAACAAGTTACTTACCTTCGGTAACACTTTTTCTGGTGGGTTCAGTATCTGCCTGTGGATTCCTCACCTTCTGAATACCCCCTGTGCCAGTATTCCGCGGAAATTCTTTCCTAGCTCTCCACGACGCCTAGGATGTCATAATAGTATGGCTCCGCTCGCGACTCTGAATGACGTCATCGGAGCCATAAGAAGGCCTCGTCGGCATGCTTACGTCAGTTCCACCCGTTTTCTCTGTGCCACTGAGCCAAACGGGTGGACCGACACATTTTCATATGTATACGTAGTATACAAAATACATATACACAATTGCAAAACCAATAAAAGCATAGAGAGAGAAAGCAATAGACCAAGCATTTCCCACTATTAAAACATAAGCACGATTAAGACATATTTAAAAAACACTCAACAGTTAAAGCATCTTTTTAGTAGAAACAGGTGGACAACGGAGAGGTGGGTGGGACAGTCAGGAATCCACAGGCAGATACTGTATCCATGAGAAAAAGCGTTATCGAAGGTGAGTAACTTGTTTTTCTGATGGATACTTCTGCCTGTGGATTCCTCACCTTCTGAATAGAATCCCAAAGCCGTACCTCTCCCGGAGGAGGGTGTTCACCTGACTAGACCAAAAAATCTTGCAAAACAGATCGAGCAAAATGACCATCCCTCCTAACCTCCGAATCTAAGCAGTAAAGCTTTGCAAAAGTATGGAGGGAGGCCCAAGTTGCTGCTTTACAAATATCAATAACAGGAACACCTCTAGCCAGAGCAGAAGAAGACTTAGCTCTAGTGGATTGAGCTCTGATACCTTCTTGGCCAAGGCGTAGCAAATCTTGATGCACAAGATAATCCACCTGGAGAGAGTCCGCTTGTGCACAGCCTTGCCTTTCATCTTCCCAACGTAGCCCACAAAGAGCTGATCATCCAGTCTCAGATCACTTGTTCTGTCAAAATAAAAGCGGATAGCTCTCTTAGGGTCCAAACGATGAAGTCTCTCCTCCTCCTTGGAAGGGTGAGGAGGAGGATAAAAGGTGGGTAAAGTAATGGACTGTCCCACATGGAAAGGAGTAACCACCTTGGGAAGGTAAGCAGCCCTGGTCCTTAGAACCAACTTATCTTCATGAATGGTCAAGAATGGAGGCTTCGAACTAAGAGCTTGAAGCTCATTTACCCTCCTAGCTGAGGAAATGGCAATCAAGAAAACCGTTTTAAAAGAAAGATGCCTCAAAGGACAAGTATGAAGAGGCTCAAATGGAGAACCCATTAAAAAGGTAAGAACGAGAGTCAAATCCCACAGAGGCAAAATGAAAGGAGTGGAAGGAAACTTATTTGTAAGGCCCTTAATGAACCTCACGACAATGGGGGACATAAATAAAGACGGCTGGTCTGGCAAACATAAAAAAGCCGACAAATAGCCCTTAACAGTGGCCACAGCACAACCCTGCTGGGCCAAGAAAAGTGAAAACTGAAGAACATCTGACAAGTGAGCCTTTAAAGGAACAATGGACCTCTCGCCACACCATTTAACGAATCTAGACCATCTGGAAGAGTAAACAGACTTGGTGGAGTGTCGCCTAAACTATAAAATAACATCCACCACATCCAGTGGGAGAGAGAAGGAACTCAGGTTGCCCCGTTCAATCTCCAGGCATGAAGGTGCAGGCTCTGGAGGTGGGGGTGTAGAACCTGCCCCTGCGACTGCGAGAGGATGTCTGCCCTGAGAGGGAGACGGAGCGGAGGGTGCGATGAGAGGTGAAGAAGATCTGTGTACCACACCCTTCTTGGCCAATCCGCAGCGATCAATATGACTTGGGCCCGGTCTTGACGAATCTTCCTCAGAACCCGAGGAATCAAGGGTATGGGAGGAAACGCGAAAAGGATTTGTGAGCTCCAATCCAATCGAAACGCGTCCCCCAGCATCGGATACTGGAGACTGCAGAACAACGGTCAGTGCGCTTTCTCGTGGGTGGCAAACAGGTCCAACCGAGGAGACCCCCAAATCTGGAAGATGTGATGGACCACCTCTGGATGAAGCCGCCACTCGTGATCGGCCAAGTAATGCCGACTGAGACTGTCCGCACGAACATCCAGCACACTGGCTAGATGATTTGCAAACACACAAATCTGATGGTTCTGAGCCCAGGACTAGAGTTGCAGAGCCTCTCGACAGAGACGATACGACCCTACACCTCCCTGTTTGTTGATGTACCACATCGCGGTAGTGTTGCCCGTTGACCTGAACCGACTGACCGCGAAGGGAAGGAAGGAAAGCCTTTAGTGCCAAACGTATCACCTACAATTACTAGAGTGGAGGCATCCGTGATCACTGTGGTCACAGGTGGAGGAAGCCGAAAGGGCTTTTCGTGCACACCCCACACAGTCAACTCCACTGCAGCTTCTCTGGAGATTCTGACCTTCTCCCCGAGATCTCCATTGTATTGATACCACTGCCTGTGTAGCCTCACTGGAGTGCCCTTATGTGCCAGCGTGCATGACTGACCAACAGTATGCAGGAAGCAAACAGACTGAGCAGGCGTAGAACCTTCAGGACTGGAACAACCGCTCCATCGTGAAACAATAGAATCATCTCCTGAATGTCGAGAACCCTCTGCGGAGGCGGAAATGCCCGACACACAGTGGTGTCCAGTATTGCCCCTATGAACAGGCAGCGCTGAGAAGGCACCACGTGAGATTTGGGTACATTTATTGAGAAACCCAACTTGCACAACAGTTGCGTTATTGCTTGCAAATGGCGCAACACCAACTCCAGAGACTCTGCTTTCACCAACCAGTTGTCCAGGTAGGGGAAAACAGGAACCCCTGACCTTCTGAGATGTGCTGCTACCGCTGCCATCACCTTCGTAAAGACTCAAGGTGCGGAAGTCAGACCGAACGGAAGAACCGCAAACTGGTAGTGTTGCGATCCTACCGTGAACCAGAGATACTTCCAATGCTACTTCAGGTTGGGAAGATGAAAATACGCATTCTGCAAATCGATGGACACCATCCAGTCTTCCTGTTGCAGCGCAAGAAGAACCTGAGCCAAGGTTAACATTTTGAACTTTTCCTGCCTGAGGTAAAGATTCAAAATCCTGAGGTCCAAGATCGGCCTTAATCGACTGTCCTTTTTGGGGATCAGGAAATACACGGAGTAGCATCCCTGACCCCTTTCCTGCTCCGGAACCACCTCTATCGCACCTTTCTGTAACAAGGTAAGAACTTCCTGCTGCAAAAGAAGTAAGTGGTCCTCTGAACACCAACCCTGGCGAGGAGGGTAAGGAGGAGGAAACTCTAAAAAAGGGAGTGCGTACCCATTCTCTACAAGATTTAAATCCAAACAATCTGAAGTGATCAGTTTCCAATCTTGTAGAAAGTGGGACACCCAACCCCCTACCGGGCCAACATGTTCTAAGATGCGGGATCTAGAACTGCTTTCCTGGAGTACCAACGGTGGTGGGAGGAGAAGTGGAGGAGGAGGAGGAGGATTGCTGCCGAGAGGCTCCCCTAAGAAACCCTTTATTCTTCCCTCGGTACGATTTGTACAAAGGATTCTGCTGCTGCTGGCCCTGTTGAGTCTGCTGGCGGCCACAAAAGGAAGTAGCTCTTCCAGAACCACGATACCGCTTGTAGCCGTATTCCCTGGACTGCACCTGGAGGCCCAGAGACCTTGCAGTAGCCTTGCTATTCTTAAAACTCTGCAAGCCAGAGTCAGCCTTTTAACCAAATAGTCTTGACCCATCAAAGGGCACATCCAGCAGAGTCGCTTGAAAATCAGGAGAAAATCCAGACAATCTAAGCCAAGCTTGTCTTCTTGTCACCACAGAAGACCCAATCACACGAGCCACAGAGTCAGCAGTGTCCAGACCCGATTGTTTCACCTGACGGGCCGCAGCTTGAGAATCAGAAAGGGCCTCCAAGAAATTATTCCGATCCTCTTCAGGCAACTTTGGAGCTAGCTGCTTGACTGAATCCATCAGAGCATGGATATACCTCCCAAGAAGACCAGTTGCATTAGTGGAATTTAGAGCCATACTCGCAGAAGAAAATAACTTCTTTGCTGCCTGCTCCATTTTATTAGAATCCCTATCACCAGGTATGGTAGGGAAAGAACCAGAAGATTGCTTCGAACAAGAAGCCTGGACCACCAAGCTTTCTGGTGATGGATGCGAAGACAGAAAATCCGGATCCCCAGGAGCAGGCCTGTACCTTCTTGAGATGGAACGAGAAACTGCAGGAACAGAGAAGGGCTTCTGCCAAACTTCCATTATAGGCTCCGTTAAGGCCTCATTAAAGGGTAGCAGCGGTTCAGAAGCTGAAGAAGCTGTATTAAGAACCTCCGTAAGGATATTAGATTTTACCTCCGCTGAGGGAAGTTGTAGATCAAGCAATTCAGCTGACTTCCCTATTACTACGTGATAAGGAGCAATGTCTTGTAATACTCCAGCCTTCGGGGATGAGAGATCATACTCAGGAGAAGTATTCAACCCACTTGCCTCCTGTAAGCCCTCAAACCCGTCCACAGACTCAACAATTTCTCCTTCCTCCTGATCCTGTGCATATTCCTCCTCCTCAAGGAGTCTCTGCGCCTCTCTCCTAGAGCGCTGTTTAAGAATTGGAATCAGCGGCGTCAAGCGCGGCTCCGGTGAGAACATCAACAGCGTCGATGGAGGAGCCTCAGCTTCAAACCTCGGCGTCGATCAAATTCAAGGCAGTGCCGACTCGAGAGCCAAAGGAGTCCGCGGAGCCGGAATGGAAGACCTTGGCGCCGAGAAATTCCAAGCCGGAGTCGACGGTAAGAATGGCACAAAGGGTGCTTGAGCATAGTGGTGAGGCACACCCAAGTTAAAGGCCAAAGGACCCAGGGGGCCCGAAGGCGCGCCAGATGGAGTAGGGGCCCTGGCAAACATGTGAAACATCGCATTAAGAAAATGCGTAGGGCCTGATCCAGGAACAGGAAAAGGAGGATATGGATCCGTACCTTCCTGAAACGGAACGACCTGAGGCTGAACTGGAGCCTGCGGAGCCGGGGACGGTGCTCGCACAGTTGAAGCCACACAGACTGGAGACGACTCCCTGGGCGACGGAAACATAGCAGGAGCCGGAGTACCTTCATGCTACGAAGAGCCCTTCGACACCGGCAACCTCGGAACTGGAGATGGAACCGGCGTCACCCGTGGAGATGGAGTTGGTGAAGGAGAAACAAAGTCCTGTCTTCGAAGTTGCTTAGCTGGAGAAGGCGACCTCGACGCCCTGACCTTCAACGAACGGCGCCGAGAGCCATGTCTCCTCTTAGACGTCTTATGTTTTCTTGACTTCGAAGTACGAGAAGACGACGACTTTGTTCTTTTACGACCCCTCTTCTCCTTCTTGGCAATGGCTAAACAGATTAGCCTCACGCACCTCAATGGCCTTCGGATTCATCTTCCTGAAGCTTCGGCATTCATCGACGTCGTGATCCGACGATAAGCACCAGAGGCAATCATCATGCGGGTCAGTGATCGACATGTGACCGCCACACTCTCTGCAGGGTTTAAACCCAGACTTCCTAGAAGTAGCCATTATAAATCCTCGAGGATATAAAGTTCTCTCTACAGAAAATGGAGAGCCCCTAGAAAAACCGTTCCGTGTCGGCGGCGCGGAATAATGGAATTGACGTCAGCACGCCAACGAGGTCTTCTTATGGCACCGATGACTTCATTCGGAGTCGCGAGCGGAGCCGTGCTATTATGACGTCCTCTTCGACGTGGGAGAGCTAGGAAAGAATTTCCACGGAATGCTGGTGCAAGGGGTTTTCAGAAGGTGAGGAATCCACAGGCAGAAGTATCCATTAGAAAGGGATGTATACTGGCACCCTTATTGTTTATTTTATATATCAACGGACTAACATAACACACTTGTCTTCTTCTCACACAGACATACCTAGAATCGCAGGTTTTCCCATTCCTGCCTTACTATATGCGGACGACGCGGTACTGTTAGTCCTCTTCCCAAAAGCATTGAGACATCAGGTGGATTGCTTTGCTTCATTTATGATTAACTTGAATTTAAATACCAACTAATCTAAATCACATATCATGTCATGTGGCCCGGGTAAATTAATATTAAAGAAAATCAGTATCAATGGGCATGCTCTGACAACTGTATGTGACTTTCGATATTTAGGAATACATTTTAATTCAACTGGGTCATGGAATCCCCATCATGCGCAGGCCAGTTTAAAACTAAATAAAACTGTGGGCGCAATCTGTAATCTTATCAGACCGCAAATCAGGGGGTCAATGTTTCCAGCTTTGAAAGTTTATAATTCACAATGCATTAGTGCAGCTACCTACGGCGCTGGAGTATGGGGTTTCAGCAATTGCGGTCCCCTCCAGACAGAGGAAAATAGTTTATTACGACAGCTTTTAGGTACCCCTCCCTCCACCCCCAGTCTTATTATCAATCTAGAATTAAATCAGGGTTTTATTGAGGGCAAGATCCAACTGGCGCCCCTCTTATTGTGGGTCAGCGTATGGTTAAACCTTGCTGCTAAACTCTGCAGGGATATTATATCTGACTGTATGACGCTGGATGGGGCCCGTTCTATACCCGGTTTAAGCTACATACAGGATATTTTTCATATCCCCAAAAACGCAAGGCAGGAGGTGAAATAATTGTTTAAGGACCACCGTGCAAACATTAGGCTGAAACACGAATTATCAAAACCCTCGGTGTTGCACTTTTATAGCCTTTTATACACAGATGTTTCCCCCACTGTACTTGGCGATGAAATTGTCAAGATGGGAGCAGTCTTTTCTCTTCCGCTTTAGAGCAGGGACGATTTTTTTCTTTACATTTTTTTTTTACTCTGAGGGGAAATTAGTTTCCTCTTGCCCTTGCAACAATCATTTGACAAAATCATTAATGCACATTATGTTTTTCTGTAATTTGCATAGCGTAGCACGAAAGCTCTTTTTGAGACCCTTACTAAGGAGGCGTGACCTCCGTTGCTGTAGACCAGCCCTCCTCCATTTACAGTCTCTGTGCTCTCCATAATTATTACGACCGACTGCGCTTTTTTGAAAGCAGCACTTAGGGCGAGACACACTATGCTGGACTAGTTGATCAGAATTGCTATAAATAGTGTGGTTTTTCATATAGATTAGGCAAAGATACTGCTTGTCATTGGGGGTATTGGGAGGGCATGGTGGACCCTATTATGAGGTTTTTGTACTCTTTTCATCTCCCGTTTATGTGCTTTAAAGGCAGTTCCCGCCAACAATATTATACCGCATATTGAAACTTGACTTTTATTTCTATCTTGCTGTTCATCCAAAGTATGGATATCTGGCATATTTCTCGATGTGTTTTTAAAATTCACAATTTTTATACACTTCTTTTTAACCGGCTTTATTGTATAATTATTTTAACGTTTTGAGTGCTTACTACTATCTGTAACATTTGCTATGTACCTTTATGGTCTATTGCTCTTAGATCGAATAAAGTTATATTGAAGTGAAGTGAATTGAGCTATGGTGGTTCCAGGAGTCAGTTCGAACTAGCGGGTCTCCCAGAAGCACGTTGTGAGCCTATCTTCTAATAAACTTTAAGGAACTGATCCCCGACTTCTTTGACTAATATCACAACATGATTGCGTCATTCTACCAACGTGTGTATGTGTTAGAAGGAATGCGCGTGCCAGCAGAATGATACAGGTGCCATTTGATTTCTTTTTTTTATTCAGATTTGGATCAGTGAATACAAAAAATCTTTTTTTAATGCAAAAGTGCCAATTGAAAAAAGAAATGGACTGTGAGTGTTAGGGGAAATGTGGGGTAGCAGAGGAATGAATGGATGGGGGAGGAAAGGGAAAAGCAGAACACGAAGGAATTGGGGAAGAAGCACAAGAGGGAGAAACCACACCAGAAGCAAATGAGCGAAAGAGAGCAAAATGGAGCACAGGGTGAGGGGAGAGAAGTACACGGACAAGAGAAGCTTTTGAAAGAGAGAGAGAGCAACATGGAGTGGTAAGGGGCAGAGAACCACACAGGGCAGACATCTGGAAAACTCACGCACACATTAAGTGCTTAATCAAAAAGAAATGCGACAGCGGCACAAGGGAGAGAAAAGTAGACAGATAAGAGAGAGCAACTTGGAGTGGGGGGGGAGAGAAACACACATGGTAGACAGTTGGAAAGAACACGCACTCTTGTAGAGTAGTTAAGCCGAAAGACATTCCCTAAAAGTGAGCAATGATAGCACACAAGTAAAGAAACTATGTTCCAGGGGTGTAACAAACACAAGATGGACAAGGAAAGCCATTGAATAAGAAGCAAGCAAATGAGAGTGACAATAAAGCTAATCAATGGTAAGCAATGGGCGGGCTTCTAAGCCCCTGTGAGTACTTGATAAGGCCACAATAGGTCTTTCGCAATTAGACAGCTTGTGCTCAATCGTAGACTCAACTAAAAACAAACATTGGCATAGCCAATAGGTCTCGCCTTTGGGACCTTATAAGTGTTTAGCCATGCAACAATTGCATAACTAAATACTTATAAGGTCCCAAAAGCGAGACCTATTGGCTATGCCAAGCGGCCGTGGGACCACGAAAGTGATCGCGATCAAACATCAAAGCGGCCCTGAAAGTGAAAGTAATCCCGGCGCGCACGCCCGCGCACATGCACTGTAGCTCTAGGCTGGCCTGGTAGCACTTTTTGGAGCCCTCTCAATAAGTCTCGCCAGACCAGCGCATGCGCTGGGTCAGGCGAGACCTAAAAAGAGTAGCAGTGTTCACATCATGTACGGTGTGCACTTTAAGAAATACCTGTAATAAGTGCTAGTGTAGCATGCAATTCTAACATTTACTTTTTTCACTTATGTCCAGGAACACACTCACAGATACAAAGGTGCAAAAAATATGGAACAATATCAAATAATGAAGCCATCCCTATCAACTAAATAATGAACGAAAGAAAGATGCAATCCTGCTATTCCAGGGAGAGATGAGAGGAATAAGGAAGTGATGTGCAACAACCATGGGATAATATGTGGAATTAGAGAGATGCAGTATCCCCCTCTGGGAAGTACAAGGGACTACTGCAGCAGTTCTTAACCTTTTAAGTTTGCGGAGAAGGGGGGGGGGGGGCGGCAATGAATTACTACTGGAAGCCAGAGTTACCGGTTAAGCAATTTCTACGATTCGAACCCCAAAATAATACAGAAACAAGTGTAGATCTAGATTGAATAGATAAAATAAATTATGAAATATTTTTTTTAATTCACAAATAGAAAATATATAAAAACCGAATTTTTAATTTTAACGGGAAGGTTGAAGCTTCGTAAAATTTGTTTTTATTTCTTTAAGATAAAGCGATATACAAAAATCTAGCAAATCACTGTCTTTTTTGCTCCTAATGTATGCTCTCTTCTTGTCTGCGCATACCAGTGCTTCAATTGAAGCCATCAATTGCTCTTACAAGATTCTGTACTTGCGCTGCTCCCACAAATCTAAGTATACACCCTAATTTTTAGCTTACAATTTCAAATTCCTTCTCATTTAGAAAGCGTTTTAAAAATGTAAAAGTACATTTTGCTTTTTTAATGTAAATATATGAGCTTTCTAATATTATTTAATTTTGTAAACAGTTGTGGACCCCTGAGCAGGCGTCACAGACCATCAGGGGTCCACGGACCACAGGTTAAGAACCAAGGGTACCAAAGAAATAAGTGCAGTGCCCTGGTTTAGAACACTGAGGCTAAGAGCAATGGACGACAGAGGTTGAGACAACAGTGGACTAGGAGTATTGCACTCCAGTCATTTACCACTGGAAAATGGAAAGCACTGCCATCTATTAATCAGACTCACAACTTTCTCTATAGACTCGAACAAGAGCAGTGTTTTCTATTCTCACAAACTTTACATTCGTTTTGAAGAGCTCTGCTAATCATGCATAGGGGAGGAGCTCTACCAGATAAGGGCCTCAGTCAGTAGCTCACCACGCACCAGCATCAGTGAGTTACTGGTGAACTGTACTTGCTGATGCTGTATTTGTATAGTGCCATTTCTGCCAATGGCATGACTTTCAAGAGACGTTTCAACACGGTTTGAGGTTTCCATTACAGAGTGCCACTTGGCTTGTGCTTATTTGCCATGAATATTTGTGTTCCAGCCAATTTCTCTGTTAGGATGTTGTATTTTATACTCTGAATTGTAAGTGTATCATGTTGGTGTCTGGGAGCTGTTGTCAGAGGAGTTTATCTATTGCTTACGCATCTTCTTGATCAGTAGACACACCCATTTGCCTAAACCAACATTTGAGGCGATCCATACCCCTTAGCTTAGCCTTGGTCCCGGGCGTGGCCATCCTACCCTACCCTCCTCTCCTCCCCCAGCCTCCTACACAAGCGTTCTCACTCACCTCACCTCCACTTTGCCTGTGTGGTTCTATCATACCTCTCAGGCATGGATCCTAGCTCGCAAAAAGTACTTGACACCAAGCTCGAGCCAGTGTGCTACAATGCTATTACAATGAAGTACCTGTCTAATCTATCACAAAATGCATCCAAGTGCTTCAAACACAGACTTCTTAAATCCTATCCAGAAATACTAATTTTTGATCCATATTTCTGCTAAACAAAAGGAGCTACAATAAGTGATCACATCTTCTACATGAAAAGAAGAGCGCAATGGTGAAAAGCACTCCATGCATGATTCCTGATCACTTCCGCCAAGAAATTGCCACATGGACTACACTGACAGAGACAATGCTACCATTTTCCATATATAACAACAGTATTATCCTCATTCAAGCCTCAGACCTTTATGATCAAATTTCCTCCATCATCAAGAATTTTATGACTATCAATGGCTCTGACACATCTCTAAGGTGGCCCAACTCCTCATCCAATCCACAGGAGCCCCAAGCACTAGCTTCACATTCCCACCTACCTCAACTCTTCTACTACGAGCAGCACACACATACCCAACTCATCACCACTACGAGATGGGTCTAAATCTCCCACTGTGATACAGCAATTTTCCAACACCTTTATCACTCCTCTAAAGCATTGGTCACTGATATACATAGCAATGGATCTCACTCAGCCGCATGCGTCAAATGCAACAGCACACACACCCCATCAAGTTGCCTACGACACTTCCCATGGATCACACGCTGACTGGAAGTCTGATCTCTCAATCCCAATCAACACTATTGCCCATACAACCTCAGTGTCTCTACTTAGTTCATCAGTTTTCCTCCACCTCCTTGAAAGTTTAACCACCTAGCAAACACAAGGAAATGACCGGTGGAGCGCTGAAACTTTTCAGACACTCACCCCCAGTTACAGATCTGGGTTGAATCCATCATCATTCTTTAGCTCACTTCGCCACCCCAGTTCAGACACAGTTATATGCAAATCAGTCTTGACCCTGTGCCTCATGAGAACAGTCCAGATAAAACGTCCATCATCTCCTTGAGTTTGCTTTTTTCACCCTAAGTTGGCAGGGTATGCCCAGATGTGGGTCCCTTGCTCACTTTGCCACTGGATTCCATCTAGCCTGGCTGGTGAGGGCTGTTACCCCGAACCTGGTTCCAGGATGCTTGTTTCCAGTCCAGGGAAGACATGGCTTGGCAGTTCGGGCTAGACTGTTCCCATGAGGCACAGGGCCAAGACTGATTTGCATATAGCTGTGTCCGAACTAAAGAATGATGATGGATTCAACCCAGATCTGTGACTGCGGGTGAGTGTCTGAAAAGTTTCAGTGCCCCGTCCATCATCTCCTTGTGTTTGCTAAGTTTAACCACCTCTCTAACTCAACCTCCCCGATATTGGACGTCTCAGGTCAGCAGTACCCAAACACCATCTCAAGAAGGCTCCGTCGCCTCCTGGCTGCATGACCCAATCCACAGCTCCTTATCGCACTTCTCTTTTGAATTCAGCCTAGATGAGATCACTCTTGACCCACAACAACTCAAGGCTGACTTACAAATAATAATTAACATCACCTCGGAGTGGGCTAACGACCAGTGGTCTAACATAGTAGCAGGGAAGAGCAGAAGCAATCAAGCACTTAATACTAACAATCACACAAAGCTATTCTCTACCCTTCCCCCTCCACCTCCCTTAACTCTGCATCTCCCCTCCTGAGTTGAAAATCTACTCCCTACCCGAACGCCACCTCAAGACCCAATTGATTGAAATAAACCTTAACTGAAAGTGGCATTCACTTCCTCCTCCTTGCTTACAATTCCACTCAAATGACAAACTAGATAAGCGGGGCCATATACAAACAGTTACCTCAAACCCTCATAGAGAACCAAGACACAACACCAATGCTATAAACTCGTCCAACCTTAAGCGAGTTTCCATCACACGGACTACTTCCACTGACACCAATCCGCACTTGAATTGCATGCTTTTCAACTGCAGATCAGTAGTGAAACATGCGGCTGACATCGCTGACCTCATCCTAGCCCATAAACTTGACCTCCTAATCCTTACAGAAACTTGGATAAATGATTCCTCAGGACCTGTCGTGTACACCACAACATCATTAGACTAGACATGTCTAACAGAACAAGTGGAGGCATCGCCAGTATATACCATAATAGTCTCATAGCGAAACATGCTCACACTGCAGTTCCCTTCTCTTATGAATACCTATACACAGACATCACAAGTAACAACAGGTCTTTATGTAAGCTGCACATGATTTACAATCTACCAGGAGACAAACTCTCATACGTCGAACCAATTATGGAAATCATCTCATCTGATGTTGGAAAATATTGTTCTCTGATCTTCCTCCGAGACTTCAATCTATACTAGAGCGACCTGAAAGACCAAGCAGTGAATAGCCTTTAAACCTTCCTAGTTAACCTCAACTTGATTCAAATCTGCTAAATCACCATACATATCTTGGGTTCAATCCAGCACCTAATCATCTCGAAACCCAACTTTATTCAACTGCAATCGATAGTCCCGTGTGACTGGATTGATCACCACTAAAACACCTACTGCATCTTAGACTACAAAAAAATCTGAATTTAAGAAACCAAGACACTGGAAAAGATCCACACGAAATTCAAACTGGATTAAAATGATATCCCTTAGCAACAAGACCCTTACTGTTCAAATGTCCAAGACCTCACTCATCATTACAGCAATTCCATGTTGAACATCCTTGATACAATTGCTCTTTTACAACTAAAAAGAAAGCCAATCAAAGACTCCAAACCATAGTTTAATGGAAGCTTAAATACAGATGGGCGCAATCTGAGATTAGCTGAACGATCTTGGAGAAGCGCTCCGTCCCTTGAACGCTTTAAGCTCTTGAGAATGAGGAGGAGCAATTATAATAAACACATAAGAAGTGCGAAAGCAAATTTCTGGCGAAGCTCCTCGAGAAATGTGTCCAAGTCCAACTATGTAACAACATTGATCAATTCCATCTACTAGACCAATTTCTATTTGGTTTCCATCGAGGACTCAGCACTGAAACTGCCCTTAACCACATAGTTGATGATGTGATAAAAATGCTGGATCAGAATGATCCTGCCTTCTAATCCTTCTTGACCTCTCATCAGGTTTTGATACGGTCAAACATAACAACCTCCTTGACCTACTGAAAAGTAGGATGGGACTATCAGGATCAGTGTTAAACTGGTTCGCTTCATTTCTCCATAACAGAACGCATAGAATTAAGGTCAACCAGTCGCTTTCTAATTCCACTCAGAGGAGTGCCACAGGCTTCCTCGATCTCTCTCATGCTCTTCAACCTGTTCATGGAGCCCCTAACTGAAATTCTCAAAGCATCTAACATCCATTATCATACGTTTGCTGATGACACATTATTGAACACGAACATCTCCTCTCCCGGTGATATTATGTGACTCAGAACAACTCTACACAAAATCCAAAACTGGCTGACCTCCAACCATCTCAGCTAAACTCCCTCAAAGCAGAATTCCTCCTGATCTTCCCACCCTAGCAATCTCCCATTATTTAAGAATACATGAAACAACTATAAGCTCTCAACTGCGTGCCACACGTCATAGACTCCACAACATCATAGGGAATAATACTAGAGAACATGAACACGCAGGAGCACATCAGCTCAGCCACCAAAGGAGCGAACTTACAAATGACCATTCTAAGGAAAATAAAACCTTTCTTCCCCCCACTGATGACTTCAAGTCCGCTGTCCAAGCCCTAGTCATCTCTACAGTAGATTATGGTAGTGCAACCCTTCCTGGTCTACTTCACTACAAGCTGATGCCACTTAGGGCCTCTCTTAAGTCAGCTACAAGGCTCATCACAGGATCCAAACGAAATACCCACATCTCTCCTGATTTGAAATTACTAAACTAGCTTCAATAAAAAATTGCCTGCTTGACCCACAAAGCCCTACACTTCAACACCCCTCTGTACCCTGCACAAAAACTAGAACTGGTGGTTGCAGGGTCTTCAGGAGTTCCAGCACCTTACTTCTGAAACCTCAAAAATTTCATAGAAAGAAAACATATAATCTTTACCTTCAAGTGTTTTGCCTCAAGAATCTAGTACTTCCTGTCTCCTGAAACCAGACTTAATCCCTCAACCGCGTCCTTCAAAAAAGAAGTGGAAGTACAATTGATGAATGCCTTTCTGAACACGAAATTCCCTTTGGCTTACGTTTTGATGCAACCTCTTCTCATATTCTTTTTTACCTCCCTCCTACACCCCCATATATTATTTCTATGGTCTTGCTCTGGTTGGGACTTCCTCCCCATCTTGGTTTTGCGACATCCTGCGCCATTCATGATTTCATTGTTGTATTCCCTCACCAATGTTTTTATTTACTACTTATGTTCTTATGTATAGGCTTTGCAGCTTTGCTCTTGATAGGTCTTCCTCCACCAGCTTGATGTCATGACTCCATGCATTTCTCAAGAACATTTTGTTATATTGTCCTATTTGTTCCCCCACATCTGATCCTGATCACTTATAAATCGCTCCGATACCCTCTTGGGTCATGTTCGCTCTATTTAAAACTCTATAAATAAAATAATAAAATAAATAAGCAATATAAGTGTATGTGATGTTTCTTGGTGGCTGTAGTCTGTGGAGTACAATGATATCTAAATATATGGCGTATCTGTGCTGTGCTGGATTTGTGTTAGCAATCTGGTCTACTATGCTCTCTTGGAGCATAGTGGTAGCAATAGCATATAGTGGTCGTGTTCGATGCATGCAAGGTGTTCAGTTGAAAGTGTTCTGTTTGATGTTTTGCATTTTTTGTAAGAGGTGTTTTCGTATGCTAGGTGACAGCTGGTTACAGGCACATCTGTGCATTGTGGTCTAAGCGTAATATGCTTCGTTTGATGCATGCTAGAGTCTAATGAGGGCGAAATAGACATAATGCTGTTTAGCTGAGAAGGTTATCATGAACTTACAAAAAGCATCGAATGAAAACAATTAAGAACAAAATTAACACATTTACATGGAGGAGAGCATCACGGTTTGCTTTACACATATATCAAATTTCTGTATGAAGTGTATCACAATTGACTACTTCATTACATTTGCAAAGAGGCTTGCTAACTTATTGTTTCATGTATTACGAAATCTCATATTTCTGATATGCCTCACACTAGCTTACTACATTGGTGCTTAGTTTCGTACGTATGTTGACCTCCTCTTTCCATCTCCGTATATAAGCCATTTTTACTTGTTAAACCACTAAGCTGGAGGTTTCAGAGTGCAGTACAATTGTCAGATAGTGATTTTTTAACAAAGCATTGGCAAGCCAGACCTAAAAACGCCTCTCGTACATATTCACATTCCCCATGGTGGACTGGATTGGAAAGCTTCTGGTCAGAAACGGTGAAAATAACAAGTAACACTGATAGTAACTTGTTCTGCTTGCTGCTGGTTGCACACATAGGCTGATGCCTCTGGGACCTCTTCTGCCCTACATAGTTTGAATACACATAGTCAACATAGTCAACTGTGCACCAAGCTCATTTTTGTAAACTCAGTTTTTGTTGTGCTGTCCAAGCTCCCTTGCTGGGCTGAATATAGAGGTGGGACATAGGTCAAGTCCAGGCGACAAAGATTATTATTAGCACTCACCAAGAGGTCCCAGCTGAGTGTATTCACGAGCACCACGCTCATGGTACCCCTCTCTGGACTGCAGATGGTGGGCAGGAATTTTGGATGAGGTTTACCTAGTCTAGACCACCTTAAATCATCCATCTCTGACAGAACTTTGGTGATCAACTGGCTGATTCTGGTCACTTCTGCTACCCTGACTTGCAGCTCAGATACTGATGTGGTAAAACCAGCAGTCAATGGCTGATGCATGTGGTGGTGTCCATATTATTAATGCATTCACCCGACAGGAGAATGGAGACATCACTAGACATTCAACAGAAGTCATTGTTGCCACTCTTGATCCTGTACAGTGCTGCAGAAAGTGATCTACAATTTGATGGTAACTTGTCCTTTGTATGGCAACTCCAATTACCAAAGTAATACTGAAAAGAACAATGGACCGTGGATTCATTTTGAGAGAAACTTTCCATGCAGCACATTATGCATCGCTGACTAATATAGGTTCATTCTCATCACGAGCACATCTGCTTCAGTCTCACTAAAATTTAATTTGCATTGAATATTTTTGCAGAAATATGAGCTATATTGTTAGCATCTGGCAGGGTCCTCTAATTATGAATGAGCTTGCCTTCCTTTAAACAGAGATGTAATATTTGTAAGGCATCCTAATCACGAGTATAACCAACATGCGAGGACTGGATTCAGCATCTAGGCCATCTTGCAGGAAAGGAAAAATGACTGATTAAAAGATGATATTCTCAGAAATAAGAATTTGCTATGTAGGTGTTTAATGTCTTTCATGCTGACTGCTCTTCAGTAGAATATCTAGGCTTAAATGTCAATAGACAATGCGCCAATATGGTGTGTTGTCTTTTGTAGCTTCCCTTCTTTAGGTCTCGCCTACGCAGCGCGCATGTGCTGCATAGGAGGATCTTTAGCCGTCGTTCTGCTCTTTTTGGAAGAACATACTCATGCTTGTGGCGGCATCCAACTTGCGGGAGCGCGCGGGGCGCGCCACAAGCACGAGTATGTGCTTCCAAAAAGAGCAAACAGCTGCGGCTTCGCGCTCACGATTTCGGAAGCATTCCCAGGGCGTCTCTTCTATTCTGTGCACTCTCCTCACCCCTCCCACTTGTTCTTCATTTGTTTCGGGGCAGGAACACATTTTTGATCTTGGCACCGCGTGAATAACCTGGGGAGTTGATCACAAAGCATAGTGCTGAACATTACGTTTTTGAATGTTTGATCACCAGCCTTTGAAAACAGGGTTCAAGCTTAAAGAACGTACTCTGCCTAACGTGCATTCAATAACATTTATATAACGCGTGCAAAAGTTGCACACACGCGGCGGGGTTATTAAAATTTTGAGGCAAGCCGGGAATAGAAATAATAGTCGGCGTGCGAGTTACTTGTTTCACGCACAACTACACGGCAGTTCCTCTCGCTAGTCTAAACATCGGTCTTTCCATGCAGGTGGATTATTCATAACGAGACAGGACGCCCGAACCCAAGATTCATTCGATGCAGGCAAGCCTTTAAACTTCATGCTTTCCAATCAAGTGAACTTACAGTGAAGGGTCACTACAACTAAAATAATTGTTACAAACCTTTTCCAAAAAGAAGATGGAAGTGCTTTAAAAACCAACCTCCGCACCTTATTTTGAAGATCTGTTTAGGATTGTCACTGAGTACCAACACAGCCCTTCTGTACCTCAAAAATATAGACGGTACCTTGTGCACTTGAATAAGTACAACTAATGGAGCAGGGTTCCTTACAGTTAGAAAAACACACGTTTTTTTATTTATTTTTTAGTTGCCACGAACGAGTCCAGGTCCTGATGAGAACCCCCCAACAAAATGGGGTTCAAAACGCGTTGACACCTGCTCTTGGGATAAGGCACTCACAGGGTGTGTCACGAGAGAATACTTGTACCAATACTTCTCTCTTATTAAAAGCACAGTTGTAGCACACCCTTATCAGTCACAAAGAATTACAAAAGAAACATATACCCAATATGTATATGTAATGACAGCGTGTATTAGAATTCTCAAGTCCACAGGCGAGTATATCCTTTTCAGATTATATATATATATTCAAGGATTGTCCACAAATCACATCAATTGGAAAAGCTCATTTATTCATATAGATCAAATTCCCAGCAGTTCTAGACGCCAACACGTGTTTCGTCTGTACACATCTGTATTCAGACTTTTTCAAGGCTGGAAAATAAACATCATATACATTCCTTGAGCTGTTGTATCTTCTGACTACTGTAGACACAAATGCTGATGTTTAAAACTCGTATACATGTTTCATAACTCCAAATTTATAAAAATGTACTTAAAAAGTGCACACTAACGAGATCTCGTGAACTATGATCTACTAAAGAAGGTGTCCTATTGACACCCTACTTACTAGTACATCTCAGCATCTACAAGATGTGCTGAGACGTGTAAACTAAATGCTTGAGAATTAGCTTTACAAATGTGAGGAAGTTAAAAAGAAGGAGAGGAAAGAAAAAACCACACCACTAAGATTATCACACGGTAATGACGGAATAAATCCAAGTTAAACAACATGCATAGTGCTTAATGCACCACATGAAAACAAATACGTGACTCTAGGTGACTAAATACCCAGGTGTGATGGCCTCGAAAACAAGTCAACACCCACCACACTGTATGGAACTTGAGTCAGGGTTCCGTGACATAAACGGTCCTCCACGTCAGTAATGTCTTGATATATACTGCTGGTAATATAAATATAAGATTTTAATAAACAACATGTCTTCCTAACAAGCTCCAATTTGTCTACAATGGGGCATGTTGGCAGAGCAGAGTACATAGCTCGGAATAAATATTTACATATTAGCGTTACTAGATGCAATATGCTATAGTGGAAACACAATACTGGGCATCATCTGTTAGAGCCCATGGCTTGTGCGGCCATATATTACATGAACGTGAGATGGACAAGGGCCGATCACCCTATGCGGGGTTAGTTCCTGATAGTGGTAAGACAATGTAAGCATCAGATACTAGGAATAAACTGTCATTTAATCCTGGGATAATCGCCACTAATTGTGCCAGGGTAAAAAATATAGTGAATAGATCATGAATTTGTCATGCACGCAAAGCAGGACCCCATAATTCTAACTTCTCTCTTATTGACAGCACCCTACAAACGAGCATTGGCATAGACAATAGGTCTCGCCTTTGGGACCTTATAAGTGTTTAGCCATGCAACAGTTGATGTTGTTGCATCAAGGATATTGTGCTGGATAACTAAACACTTATAAGGTCCCAAAGGCGAGACCTATTGGCTATGCAAATGCTTGTTTTACATGTGTCTTGTTTCATACCTCATGTTTGTGCAGCCAACTACAAGTGTTTGTAGTTGCACAGTTATTTCCATGGCTTTGCACCTAAATATGCTTTCTAAATAAAAAAAGAACACATTAAGCGATGATTTGGCCATAATCTTTAGTTTCGAGGAGCCTGGCACTTACCCCAGTGCCACATGTAAGTGGTGGTACAAAAGGGGGTGGTGATGGACGGAGCATCAGAACCAATCAAACACTCACACCCAGTCAACAGATCTGGGTTTGATCCATTTATTTTATTTATTTATTTATTTATTTATTTATTTAAAGGTTTTGTAGAGCGCGTAGTAACCCTAGAGCATCCCAGCGCTAAACCTGAAATGTCCGAGGGTATCACCAGTGGGGGAGTTTTATGGATGAGGAAAGAGGAGGGTCTTCAGTGATTTTCTTTAGCCCACTCTGCCACCCCAGTTCAGACATGACCATATGCAAATCAGTCTGACCCTGTGCCTCATGGGAACAGTCCAGCCCGAACTGCCAAGCCATGCCTTCCCTGGACCGGAAACAAGCTTCCTAGGACCGGTTTCTGGCATTTCAGCCGTCTTCAGCCAGGCTTGCTTGAATCCAGTGGCAAAGTGAGCAAGGGACTCACGTCTGAGCATACCCTGCCAACTTATGGCAAACAAAGCGGTACAAAAGGGGGTGGTGATGGACGGAGCATCAGAACCAATCAAACACTCACACCCAGTCAACAGATCTGGGTTTGATCCATCACCGTTCTTTAGCCCACTCTGCCTGCATGTAAGTGGTGGTCATTGCTCACACTAAAGAAATGGTCGTGTTTTCAGTCTTCAGTCCAGTGAGGTATTAATCATGCGTTTTACATAAGTAGGTTCATACTGATGAACGCTCCAGGATAATTTCAGTTTACATTCACAGGATCATAGTAGCTTACACTTTGAGGACCATACCAGTTCAAACTGGGAGAGTAATACTGATTTACACTCACAGCATCATAACGGCTTACACTTGCGATATCATGCTGTTTTACATGAAAACGAGAACAGTGGTTCACAGACGCAGGAGAATAGTGGTTTACACACGCAGGAGCAGTGGTTTACACACGCAGGAGCAGTGGTTTACACATGCAGGAGCACAGTGGTTTACACACGCAGGAGCACAGTGGTCTGCACGCACAGGAACGTATAGGTTTATAGGTGCAGCAGGAGATGCTGAGCCTAAGTCATAACTACATCCAAAAAGCACTCACTGTAAGTGTGATGGCCTCCTCCACCCCGGCCGAATCAATGATATCCATGGTTCCGTTAAATCACTGACTGGAAGGCAGGGTTTCCGCTTTCTTCTACAGTTGGAAGTCAGGACCTTGGTGTTGTCCCCTTAAAATACCAGTGCTGTTAAAGGGATTTGTGGGTGTTCTGGCTTTTCTTAAGTGTGTAACGATCTGACTTTGACATTTTCAATTTTTTTGGTCTAATGATTCATTTGCAATCTCTGCATCTCAGAAGCGAACAGGGCAGTCAGCGTATATAGAAACGCCATCAAGTATGGTGGCCGGCAGTGGTTCTCGTTACTAGTGTCTCTCTAGACCTTGTTACAAGCAGTGTCCTTGAGATTAAGCCTTGCTTACCACTTTGACATTAAGGCAGGGTTGTCGAGTTAGTTAAAAAATGCAACATAATTAACCAAAATTACAAAACAAATCTATATGGTGTAAACACGGTAGGAAAACTGCTCTAAGGGTGGCAAGATTGAAAGAGCCAATGAGAGTAAACATAACCAATTAAGCCTTAGATGAAGGGCAGAGAGTTATCTGTGCGCACCCAAAAATAAGAGTAATGCTCTCAGTGAAAAAAATGACATCAAAAATATTAAGGAAGGGAGAGAGCAGCGATGCTGCCGCCCTGCCAATATGTTAAAATCAGTAGCTCAACAGCAATATGACAGAAGGGGGTGCTCTACTTTTGTTGCCGGCAGATAGGAACTGTGCTGTTAACCCCTTCCCCGCTCATGACGGAGCCGCTCCGTCATGAGCGACGGTTGCCGTGTGCTCATGACGGAACGGTTCCGTCATGTCACGGCCGTTGGCGGCTGCTCCGCCTACGCGGCGCTGTTTCCCCGCCTGTGCGGGGGGACAACGCAAATGGGCGGAGTCATGACGGAACCGTTCCGTCATGAGCACAGCTCAACCGTGGCTCATGACGGAGCGGCTCCGTCATGAGCACAGCGCCACCGCGCTGCCCCCCCGCACCCTCCAGCGCTGCGGCGGAATTCCCGCCGCAGCGAAAGGGTTAAAGTAAAACACATCTCATGTTTTTTAAAGAAGTGATGGACTACAACAAAAGATACTCCCGTTTAAAAAAGAATATATATTTTTTCGCATAGTGAAGAAAATTATTACCAGGGGCGGCTCCTCCGCTATGGTGGAGGAGCGTCGCCCCACTGCTTTCTCGCAGTACGAGAAGCAGAATCATAAAAAGGTAATAACTTTTAGTTATTACCATTTTATGTTTGCGTTGCGGGCGCAGAGACTGTTTGGCCGACCCTCTCGTGCAGCCCAAATCATTCATGCACACTCTGCCCTTCTCCATGCAGGCTGTAATGCAGCCTGCATGGAGAACATGCCCACCCCTTAGGCCCCTGGCTGGGCGCCGTCCCGACTAATCACAACGCTGCTTGCAGCATTGTGATTTGCTTTGGGGAGGGAGCCTGTCTGTCTGCTTCCTGCTCTTGTCAGAGGCAGGAGAGCAGGAGCCAAGAAGACACACAACACAGCCTTAAGGTAAGTTGAATTTTTTTTCTATTAAAACCCCCTGCGTAACCTTCCTTGTAAACCCCCACCCCGCGCCTGCCACCCCACCCCACCTGCGAGTCATGCCGGCTGTGACAATTACCTGTACTCGTCAAAAAATTATGCCAGTCCCCAATTTTGAAAAGTAGGAAGATAAAAACCCCCACTTCAAAATGTTATAACCCCTCTACCCAGCACATGGGGCGACACAGGTGGGAGATAAAATGCATTCTTAAAAGACGAAGACTTATGAGCCAGAGGAGGCACAGACATCTCACGATCTCAGGATCAAAAGTAGTGCAAACTGTAAAATAAAAGCATTAAAAATGCAGCAGGTTTATGATAATCCTTCAAGGAGACATTGCCAGCGAAACAAAATCAGCTGTTTGCCAAAAATGTAATTGTGCTGCCCTTTGTTGGGGCTGTTTGAGCTCCTTCATTGTACTGTGAAGTTAAAGGTCACGTCCTTTGTGCAACGTGTATTCGAGAAGACCATGGTCGTCCCAGCTCCTTGGGCACCCATATTCCTGACAATGCATAGCGATTACACCCTCTTGCCAAGCACCATATCACATCTCAGCCCTTTTGTGGGAGCAGGTGCTCCATTATCCAGCCTGCAGGAGAGTCCGTGAAAGGCTGCGTGTTGCCACCATCGGCCGAGTGGAAATCTGCAGCCTGGCTTCCAAGAACAGCAAGCTCCACTGATCCATGGATCTCTTCCAACTTGAGCTCTAATGGACTGCAGCCCTTAAAATATCACAAATATAATGATAACTCTCACCCTCTATGAATTATGCTTATTTTATAGGCTTTGTAGAGCACTAGGTGTTGTCTTTCAGCCACTTTACAGCTTTATTGCAACCTAAATCATTTGACTTGGTATCCCTGGCAGTTCGTGTGGAAGATCCATTGGTACACGTTTACACGTGTATAACACCTGCCATGAGTACATCCTCTAAGAGGATATAGCAGGGTTCGGTGTGCCTTTAAAAATCCAGAACGGATACCTGGTCGTAGAGCATTTAACGTCTCGGATACAAAGTTTGCCAAAAAGCACTGTGCTTGACACCAATCTGAATGTAGGTGTCCGACAAAGGAATGTTATTTCTCCCTCCTAAGCAACCAGGAACAGTAGCTCAATTGAGCCCTTTCATCTCTTAGATCATTTCGCCTTATCCCTTTCAACATCTCCATGTGCACACCCTGAAGTGTCAAACTATCTCCATTCACTTCTAGAGAGACAACTTACAAGAGTTTCTGAAAATTGTCAGAGCACGTAACCAGTTTCGCCAGATCCTCAAATCTTAGATTATCGTCACGTAGATGGGAAGAAGTGTCCCTAGGCTTTACGGAAGTAACGCAACATCTTCGTCCTAGGCTCATCTGCCTCTCAGTATACCAAAACTAGATCTCGCAACACCAATGCTGTCTATTCCATCTAGGCTCTGCACATCAGTGTCCGCACATTCCTTTAAAGATATGAAGTCTAGGTAGTTCATCTGTAGCAGTTTTACAACTTAATGTAGACATTTCTGTGCATCGTTCTGGTCAAGTGACGGTAAAAAGGAAGGTGGAGAAGAAAACAGAAACCTGAAGCAATATACAACTCATATTATGTTAACAGAGATGCCAGCACCAAAGCATGTTGAAATCTTTCTCTTTACTCACATTAAGAACAGATGTGGGCAAAGGAGAGGCCATTTTGCTTCTTGGACTCGACAATAGAAGACAAAAGTCTCTACTGTGAAACTTCTAGAAAACTATCATGATCTGCTGGAGAGACTATCTGGCCTCCACATCATTGGAATTGGAAGATCTAAGCAGCTCTGCAATTCTCAAAGCAGAAGGTAAATTTAGGGATGGAGACAGATTTACCAGCCAATTGAACAGCAATGAGCAGCAATTGTGTTGCGAGCTACAAAAAGTCCAACAACGGGGAACAAAAACACATTCCCACCCAAGTATACATTCAGTGCTTTATCTTGAATCAAGAGGGCTTGTCTACTTGTGCGACCCCAATGCGATTTCTCTTGCTGTAGCATTTACTTCCAACGCTAGGCATTTGATAAGAAAAGTAAATTCAATCTTTCATTTGGATTCAGACTTTATCCCTAGAAGTTTGGTGCTGGCAGTGAGGACACAGGGGGAGTGAGGAAGAAATATTTCAGGAAGCACCAGATCACATTTACAAAGAAGAAAGCAGGCATTGTGCAACTATCCTCTACATGCAAACAAAAGAGCACTTGGATCACACAGAATATCAGGTGAAATCTGTTTGCAGGGCAGCATGCTGCATATGCTTGGAATTACGTATAGCAATAGGATGTGCGTCACTGTCAGTCATCAGGGGCATGGCATGAGCTTGCATATAAAGAAATCATTACTCACATGGTAGGATAGATGAGTAACCCTGCAACTTATACTTTTGAGGATCTAAGCTTGGGTGAAAGCCTCCATAATTAGTTAATTTACAGGCAGAATACTGTTGACCTGCTGGTAGTCCCGAAAATGTAACTACAGAAAAGAGGTGGCTCACATATCTACAGAAAGATTTAATAAAGAGGACCATAGTATAGAGGGTTTCCAGAGTAAAACTGCGTGTACAGATGTTGTTTATGAAACTACTTTTAAAGCTAGAAACATACATTCTTCATGAGATAAATTTACACGTGGATTACTGGCCATGTCCAAAAATGAAGCTGTGGATTACACAAACATAGCAAAGCACTATGTAAAATGTATTCATGACTGAATACTTAAAATCATTACATGTATACATCAGAACACAGCCATTTCCTATATACCATACTGGGAGATGTATATATCTATTTCTGGAGCACTCCACCCGCCAAAGGCACTTCTATCTGCTTTGAAGAAAATGGAGCACGGACCGCCAAGTAAGTGCTATATTGTTGTCTTTATTCCGTAAAGAACATCACAGCCGTTACGCGCTTCAGCCCCGGAGGGCCTTGATCACATAACACGCACAACCAGTTGACACGTGATTTTATCTCGTTTTTTTCGCCCTCATTTAAAGTGACAAGTGCTATGTACAAATAGATTGCATTTGTAGACATGGACAAAAGACTATTTGTTTGCTATGTTTTTTTACACTAATTTTCACCATTCAATCATATTTCTTTATATTGTTCAGAGGTGATTGTTTGGCTTTGTATTATCATCATGACTACATATATATTGCATCATAATTACAGTCAGGTATTTTCTTTACTTGTCAGATTTCCTTATTTTTGCAATAAAACCAATTTTATTACAAATAAATAAATATCGAATCTGCTTAAAATTTCTTTTGATCAATGTCTTATGTGCAAATGTAAGCTTAATTACAGTACTGGACTTCAAATTGTGCTCATTCTGAATTAAGCTATGTTCTTGTACTTAGCACAGCTGTGAGGTTGCATCATGGTTTAAATACCACCACTTGCTAATGAAGCTGCCCTCATAACAGGATAGCTGCCTTTGTAATAAAACAATTCTATTAAAACAAGGCCTGCTAAAATCTGTTAAAAAAAACCAAAATGTAAACTTAAGTTTAAAATACATTCTGTGCAAATTGAGCAAATTACAATATTGAAATTAGAGATGTTTTTGAGTATTGCTATCCATATTCTATGTAGAGCCTATGTAAGTGTCTATAGTTTAGTCTGCTTACTGTCCATGGTAAACTTAACTACAAAAAGTGCTAGAGTGCTTTGCTAATAAATTAAAGTGCAAGTGTTAAAATTCACCTTAGTGTTTGTAAAAGCTAAAAGATCTAAAACAATAGTAATAAATATTAAACAAAACCTATTGTTTTTATAACTGGTTTATCTGACAGACTAGCAGCTTCCACCCCATTCATATTTACGGTGGAAGATAGTCCAGATTTTCTGTTTTGACTTAAAGATGTTGATGACGCTCATAATTTCAATTTCGGTTCCGTTACAGGCATGTATGTAAATCTTCCGTAATGTTTAGCCCCCCAGGGTGCTTAGAGTCTAGCTCTAAAATGTATCTTGTTTCCAGCTTGCGCAAAGCTTTCTCTCTGTTGCCACCTCTTTTGCTTGTTTGTACATCATCAATTAAGAAATATTTTAACTTTTTGGGATCTGAATCGTGCTGTTCGCCAAAATGGCGTGCCACCGGATATGTGTGGTCTTTGTTTTTTATGGCTCTGATATGTTGCAATATTCTTTTGTGCCCCTGCAGTCTGTACTTCCCATGTATCTCAGACCACAGGGGCATTCGAGAACATATACAACATATTCAGTCTTGCAAGTCAGTGATTTCCCTATGGCATATTCCTGTGAACTAAAAGGTGTTTTGTATGGTTTTAGTGGAACCAAATTGGCAGGCTTTACACGATTTACATTTGAAATAACCCTTTCTTTGGGATAGCCAAGTTCCTGTGCTTTTGTTGACTGCGTTGTTCAGTACTAGCTCATCCTTCATGGAGGGGGCTCTGCTACTAGTGATTTTATGTATGGTAGGTATCAGATGGCCTATAGTTGGATCATTTAACACAATGGGCCAGTTTCTTTGGATGATTTTATCAATAGTTCTTTGTTGATTGCTAAATCCTATTATCAGCCTGAAAGTTTCACCTTCCCTGTTGTGTTTGTCTGGTGTTGTAATTAAAGACTGAGATTGATTCTGTTTTAATAGATCTTCCCTTTGCAATTTCTGGCTTTTCATAATAGCATTGTCTATACATGTTCTGGTATAGCCCTTCTGTAGGAATCTTCCCTTGCTGGCTTGTTGTGCTAGCCTTAGGTCCTCATTGTTGCTGCAGATTTGTCTCAATCTTATCATTTCTACATAAGTGATACTTTGTATAAGATGAGGAGGGTGGACACTGGCTGCGTGCAACACAGAATTGCCAGCAGTGGGTTTCCGGAGGTTTCAATTTTGTGATCCCTAATGTAGACTTGTACATCAAGAAATGTTACCATCTCTGAACTAATAGATGCTGTAAATTCAAGATTGATATCATTATCGTTTAGGCCCTCAACAAACATTTGTGCTTCTGGCACAGTCCCGTGCCATATCACGAATAGATCGTCTATAAATCTCAACCACAGTTTTACATGTTCTTGTAGTGCTTTCTCATGTGTTTTCTGTAGGACTAGCTCCTCCCACCACCCCATATGCAGACAGGCGTAGCTGGGGGAGAAGCTGGCCCCCATTGCCACACTCCATAGCTGTTGATGTAGGGTGTTTTGAAATAAAAAGATGTTATTGAAGCAAAAGTCTATCATCTTGATAAGCATTTTGCTGTGCTGTTCATGCAGGGCTGGTCTTTTCCTGAGATAGTGTTGTATTGCTCTTATCCCATCCTTGTGGTTGATGCTGGTGTAGAGTCCTGTGATGTCCATAGTTATTAAGAGGAAATCATCTTGCCACTTGAAATCTTGAATCTTAGTTAGGAAGTCCCCAGTATCTTTTATGTAGGAGGGGAGACTTTGGACATGCTCCTGTAAAAAATGGTCGTCATATTGAGATTTTTTTTCTGTTAGACTTTTTCTGGCGGATATATTGGGCCGCCCCGGGGGTTTGAGGGAGTTTTTATGCAGCTTGGGTATAAAATAGATCACTGGTGTTGATGGCGTGTCATTTTTAAGAAATTTAAATTCTTCAATTGTCAACAGACCTGCACTCTTCCATGCTAATAGCTGGCTATAGTATGTATTATAGGTTGTTTTTAATGTGAGCATATCACTCTTGCCATAACAATTTCGGTCTGATAGCTGCTTTAATGCTTCCTCTGTGTAATCTTTTTTCCTCCCCATATAACCAAGTTGCCACCCTTGTCGGCATTTCTTATGATGAGTTCAGGGTCATTTTTCAATTTTGCCATCAGTTGATTATATTTGATCTCCTGAATATTCTTTTTTTCTTTTTCTTTTTCTTTTGATTTGTTCACTTTGTAATTTAGACGTTTAATGCCTGCTATAGTCTGCTCATGAAATATGTCTATAAGAGTCTCTTGCCATTATTGGTATAAACGTGGATTTTGGTTTAAAAGATGTTGTAAGAATTGTTTGTGGATTATTAATGCCCATGCTAGATTCTTCCTCTGTTGATGAGCTTGAGCCTTCCATTTCTTGATATGTATTTTCATTGGCCAGTTCTTGAAGTTCTTGTATTATGGGCAAACCTGAAGGTGTCAGATTGAAAGGGGGCAACATTTGTGATTGTTCCCTCGTTTGTTCTGTTTGTACCTGAGCAGTCTTCTCCTTATTCTTCAGTATATGGAATTTCTTGAGTTTTAGTTTTCGTACCCCTTTGAAGATATCCATCCTCGTGTTTACATAGTTAAATGTTTTTTTGGGGCAATATGAGTGTCCAAGAGATAAAATCAGTTTTTCAGTTTCATTTAAATTGACATTCGCTAAATTGACGACAGTATTGTTGGGGGCTGATGTATGTATTACTTCCGCTTCCATTTTCGTGTATTTGGTGTTTTTAACAGCTGTGACCACTCCCAGTCACGTGATCACGCCCCTCCTCCGCATCACAGGTGGGAAGCTCCTTGTGCTGTGCCTGCTCCCTTACTGCATGCTGGACATCGTAGTTCGCCGCAGGGACCCATACAGTGAAGGGACCCACGGAACACCAAGTGATGCTTCCAACTCTGGTTGGTCGGCGTTCCACAGCTGCTGCAGTGCAGAAAACAGGTAACAAAGTCCTCTTAGGTCCCCCTTGTCAGGCAGACACATTCTGCCTCCTCTCTCCTCAGGCGTCGATCCAGCACCGGGGGGGCGACGAAAATGCAGTTTGCAGCAAAATACCAGAAAGTTAGCAGGAAAGTCACTTAGCACCAGACCGAGAGGGCGGTCACAAAGCCAGCACCTGCTAGCTGGCATAACATAGCTACTAGTCTCTCTCCCATCCTGGAAAAGAGTGTGACCATGCTCCGGGGGACTTAAAAGCAGCTTTATTTGATGTCAGTGTACAAGCATAAAAAATATATATATATATGATCTATAAAATTAAAAAAAAGAAAAAGCAGCATTGGTGAGCAGCATTAAAATTCCTTATGTTAAAAAACATTGCAAACTCTGACTCTTATGTTTGTGGGCCCTTGAGCAAAGACATCACTGAACTATTAAGAGATAAAACTGCAAGTGCCTATATTACAACAATTAAAGTGTTTTGCGACTGGTCTGTTGTCACCTTTCTGGTTTGTTAGCAACTTTAAAATGTTTGGGAGGGAGGCAGTGGCAGCTCCTCCGCTAAGGCAGGAGGAGCATCGCCCCACTGCTTTTAAGCAGTGCGTAGTACAAACATAAAATGATAATAATTTTGTTTTATCATTTTATTTTTCTGTGCTGCTTTGCAGGCGGGCAGATGGGCGGGGCTGCTCTGTTCTCGGATCAGGGCAGGGGAGTAGTGGTTTGCCCACTTTTAAGTGCACAATGACAGTTTGGTCGGGTCTCAACCAGTCATGCGCACTTTCTCCATTCTCCATGCAGGCTGCATTACAGACTGCATGGAGAACATGCCCAGGCCCCCATTCCTTGGTTTAGCGTCGAACCCAAAACCAAGCATTGCAGCGTTGTGATTGGTCAGTGGGGGCTGCTGTGCTTCCTGTTCCTCAAGTTCTACGAGAGAAGCAGAGATGTGGTAGCCGGCGGCAAGGTACGTTTTTGTTTTTATATTGTCCCCCCGCCGCGCGACCCTCCCACCCCGTGATCCCCCTCTTACACCCGCAAGCCATGCCAGCCGCCACTGGAGGGAGGAGGCATGGATGTTAGCTCATCATAGCCACGCAGCCTGTGGATCAAATTACATCTGTGGGCTTCCCCAGCCTGGCAAGAAGCTGGGGTGTGTTGACTGGAAGGCACTGATCCAGTGCTTCTCTGCAGTGTCTGGGCTATTCTCACCCAGTTGGTGCGTTGAGAAGTGCGGCAGCGGAACAAATAGTGGCTGTGAATTTCCCCAACATGGCAAGAGTCTGTTGTAGGTTGGCGGAGAAACACAGGTCCGAAGCTTCTCTACAGTGTCTGATACCGTTGGCCCGGCATAAAGGAGCTAACAAACGGTGTAGATCGCTGGCGGGTTTGGGGCAGCAGCACAGCAGGTGAAACAAAGATTTTCTGCGGTAGTTGCATAGTTTGCAGGATGTAGCTTCATTCCGCCGTGCCCAGGCTGGGTTTAAATCTGCTATTGGCAGGGCAAGAAGTCTCATAAAAGTAATTTTCCTTCGTACCTGGGCTGATGGAGCTTGTTAAAAGTAGGGCTGTGCTTTTTTTGCCAGGCTCTGGGAATACATTTAATAGAGGAGGATCCAAACGACTAAATGTTTATATAAATTTAATTTATTTGTGATGAATCAACATCAGTTCTCGAAGTAAAAAATTTGTAAAACCCACTAAGCAAGTCATTCCAAATACAACTCGTTGGCAGAGCTGGTCACAACTGCATTAACAGTCATCAAAAAAGGCATAGTGGCCAATGGCAAAAAGATATTTGAAAGAGGAAAGCTTTTATTTGCGTTTGGGGAGGGGATGAGTAATCACCCGGTCTAGTAAGATCTCACACAATGCCATAGTAAAGGCTCAAAGATGGTACCCATTAATGAAAGCATCAAAAAGGCAGGATTAACACACACCGACAGAGCATTAATGAGCAATAGAACTTCAACAATCTTCTCTACTTTTAGCCACTCCTAAATGTTCCATTACTTTATTTCGGTACAGGCTTGTATTAAAATATAGGCATAACATTTCTTCAGAAAATTGAGATATTCTTAACAAAGAGGTCTATTTTTTTCAACTGTCATAAAAATTGACTTTTTGGGGCGAATGGGAGTATGGGAAATCTTAATTTATCCCCTTTGCAATTACTCACCCAGAAAGACCTTCATATTTGCTTGAGACCCAATGTGAGATTAGGACCCACACATCATCAGCGCACGTGTGCATACGTGATTATAAATGAGCACGACAGATCTGTCATGGCAACGATGGCCAACAACAGAAAGAGCAATGGAAAAAACAAACTGCACACAAGACTTTCCCTTAACAAAACCACGGATTTTTAGGAAAATGAAGTGAGGTACTCTTTGTTTTATCCCCCAAGAGATGTGTTCGTTCCAGTGGAGAGGAAGCATGGGAGAAGTCAAACAATTGCACCACCCAAATATTTAGGCTCTGCAAGTTACGTTATGGCTGGCATGAATATAGATTTCTTTGTCCACTAGCATAAAGGGATTTATAGCTTCTGTCACATCCATTTATTGTAGCAACTGTCCATCAAAATACATTTTCACCAGTAACAACGAGGATCGGAAAGAGGCATTAGTTCATCTGCTCAGGGATAAGTTGGCACAAGTTTAACATTTACCAGTTCCAACACATATGTTTGCAGTAAGAGTGGAAACTGTTCATTAAAAATTCCGGGAGATACTCAGTCCCACCATACACTGCCAAAATAGTCAGGCCCTGTACATTTGGAGGTGAGTAAGAGATAAAGGATCTATACAGACCAAAAGCCAAACTATGTTTCCGACTTTAGAGAGAAAAGCCGTCATGAGGAACTACTTTTATAGGTAACTAACTATTTCTTCTTTGCCACAGGATTCTCTCGGATAGTCATAATCAGTAAAAGTGAGGAGCAAGCCTTAACCCAATCACAGAGTAGGAGAATCGGAACCGTAATAAAATATTTTTGATAATATCTACGCAAACAGCAGGGAGGCTGCACCCATCAGGGTACCTGTCCTCTAGTCAGAATCGAAACAAAAATGATTTTGAAAAATGTGCAATGATGTAGCAGTACTGCAAATGTCTAGGACAAGAGCATTCCTCATAACTGCAGAAGTGGCTGTCTTCCCTTTGGTGGACTAGGCTTTAGGCTTACTTGCTTTTGGTAGGAAGCTGTGATGTGATGAAAGAAAATAACCATTTAAACATGGTTATGTTTAGAGGAGCCGAGCCAGTGGGAACAGCTCAATATTTACAAAAAGTGGTTATGAATTATATAAATGGAGATATGCTTCGTGCACAGGTTAAAAAAGGGGGCTGTTTATTAACGAGAGCAAAACATTTCAAGATCCAATGAGAAAATGCTTAATCACTTGAATAGTGAAGAGCGATGCTTGGCAAGTGCATTTTATAAGGGTAGCAGAATTAACTATAATAGATGACAAGTGGAGGCCAGTTTTTGCTTTTAAAAAAAAACTGGCAGTGCTGTTTATTATTTGCAAATTCCCATATCCACCTGTTCTCAACTAGCAGGATAATATCTTACATCTGAAAGCACAAAATAATCGTGTCCAAGGGCACTTTGTTATAAGTACGATCATGTGGTTGGCTACAGTGTTGAGCTGGCCATATTTTACGTACCTAGCAGCCAAGTGGTCAAGCTTAATGGGCTTGGATACATAATCTTTCATAACATTCCGGAAAGAAAATTTGGCCTAGATGGAAGCTTTTCATTTTTAGACAGATGGATATGTGAAGCAGTTCTGGATACTATTACTGACAAAGGCCAGTCTACAATAATAAGAGTCCTCGGTGTCGGGCACTGCAAGCATGGAAATTACTTTCAGATTTGAGGTAATTGGAGGAGAAATATAAACACATGTCCTTGACCAGTCAGAGAGTATTTCCTTTGGAACAGTGGAACCTGGATGAGTAATCATTGCATTTTATACTTGTATCGGTGGTAAATAGGCCAACATCTGGTGTACCACCGACGGCGAAAATGGCTATGAGCACTACATTGTTATTCACGTTCTTGCCACAGCTGACCGCTGTGTTCATCTACTTTTTAGTTTTAAAGCTGGTACGTGGACTGAGTATGTGTTGATATTGACATTTCTCAATATTACCCAATGACACAAAGGTCTATATTTTCGTGGAAAGAAATCTAGATCATCCTGAGCTCCTCTTGCTTTTTGTATAAAATCTCATTCTAAGGCTGCCATGATAGAATATAAGCTAATCACTGGGAGAGATTTGAGAGCCAGATGGACACACCTAAGCTCCACCAGACTGATGCAGTGTTATTGTCCAACCAGGGAGCATTTCCCTGGGACCAATAGCTTCTGGTCTCCCCAGCCCTCTAGAGGGTCCTGTAATGTTTACCTTGCTCAGAAGGGCGCAGTGAAACGTGTTACTCTTCTTACTTCATCATGATAGGGATTTGAGAGATGCATTAGTCATCGAGATCCATTCTCCCCCAAAGTTCACCAGTGTTTCAGACCACTGATTCCAAAGCAGTTCTTATGGTAGTTAGGTGTGTAGTCTGGCTGTCTAGACACTGAATATGCATGAGGGCATGGAGCCCAGAAAACAGTAGACTTCTCTGACACTTGGACATGTAGTTATCTTCAGATGACAGTGATTTGAACAGGTGACAATCTGTCTTCAGAAGGAAACACACATGCACATTTTATAGTTACATTGGCTCCAAGGTATTGGGTAACAAACTGGCTGCAGGGTTGACTTAGTAGCACTGATCTACCTCTTGAAGAAGATTCAAAGTTTTCAGCATGTCCTGCACCATTTTAAGTTTGGATGATGCCTTGTAGTAGAGACCGATGAAGATTATTTTCCACCGGAGAAAGGCTGCTATTTGAAACTACCCAATGGCTGATATGAAGACTTTGCATTAGCAAATGCTTTGAATTTCAGAAACTGCCTGTGCCCTTCTCCAGTTGGGATGTGAAAGAAGGCATGTTCAACGTCGATGTCACTCATCTAGTCTCCTTTATGAAGACAAGGCAAGATTTGATGAAGAGTCAAACATTTGGTTGCCTTCTTGATATCCAGAGATGGGTAAAACTGTTGTTTCTGGCTTTTGATTAGGATTAAGAAATAGTGGATGGATGCATTGGTTCCTTTCGTACAGTGAAAATTTCTGAGATGCCTTTTACAATCTTTTAATTTTGTTTTACGTGTATGTGATTGACTTTTTGTGAGGGGGCAATTTGCATTTTACAAGAAGTGAAATATGACTACAGATATATGTATTATACTTTCAACTGTGAGCATGAGTCTTAGAATTTTTTTCTCAGTCTTCCTTTAATGCTTGGCATTAGGAAGGTTTTTTGGTAGTAGGCTTCCCCACTCTCAACAAATAGTCTTCTATAAAAAAAAAAAACCTGGTGTCTAGTTTGATTTCTGCCCCCCCCCCTCCTCCCCAGGGGGCACACTGGGAGTGAACACCAGCATCAACCCCTGTGAGGTCAGAAAGCCAAATGGGGGCCTGGGTGGGGGAGAGTACATGCCCAAATAAGGGGGTGGGGGATTGCACCCCACTAAAAAAAAAAAACACAGTAAACCAAAAACCCTGCCTTCCGGTGGGCTTTCTGCCCTGGGGGGAAGATTGGGGGATGAATAACCCCATTCATCCACAGAAAGGGCAGAAACACTGAGTGGCGTAGGGAGAGCACGCACCCATGCCCAGGGTGGGGCCACTCCACTCAAAAACAAAGAAAAACCCTTGTGTGTGTCTAGTGGTTAGAACCACCCCCTTGGGGGCACAAAAAGACTAATGAGGATCCTGGTGGGGTCACAAGCAAATGCCGAGGGGGGCGATCCCCCCATAACAATCAATTGAACCCTAATGAGTACCCTGGTGTCTAGTGGGCTACCTGTCTCCCAGGGGGGCAGGGAGGGGGATTGGGTAGGAATACCTCCATCTAATTTACAGGTCCCCCTCCCCACAACCACGTGGTGCTGCGACCCCCAAGCAGGATTCTCACAATTTCAACAATGTCTCCCCCTTGCGAATCGGTGTTTAGGGGCTGAGATATGCTCCGAGCACCAATTCCGTGAAAGTGAAATGAGCTGATAGGTTAATTTCATTTTCATTTTGTGTGTGAATAATATCAGCATGCCATGTGCGCCGATTGTCATTTCCTTCTTAAAAATAAAAAAAGCAGCTTCACCTCAAAGTAAAAAAAAAAAAAAAAGGACACCCTCTGATGCAGTCACCTGAGGGTCCTTTAATGCTCTCTGCAGCGTCAGCCAAAGGTTGACAGATAAACTGGGGAGAGAGTGTGGGCGTTGGTCATTGACCGACAACCACACAAGTTTGAACAACATTTTTAAGGTTTCTGTGGTAGTGGAAGTCTGCCCTTCTGTTTACGAGGTCCTTAATTACTCTATGTTCAGCAATGGAGAACTTACCCATTGATTTCTGTTCTTGACTATTTGCCTCTATCTGCCACAGTCGAGTATTAGAAAAAGTTAGCAGAATTAGTAGGCTTGTAAAGGTAGACAAAAAAGTAGTTTTAGGTGACTTTAATGTACATGCAGATATGGGCAATTTAGAACTTTTTCAGGAAGTAAATCAACCCACAAATAAAGCAGGGCATATTGTCGATTAAAGGTTTGCTCCAGGAGGTATAGTTAAGGTAAAGAAATATCAACAAATGACATGGACTCATCACTATCGTATCACCTATTTTGTGAGTGGAACAGCCAAAAATGAAGCATATTTCTGATAGTATCGATAGTAAAAGGACATCTATGAGAGTTTAGAACAAGATGGATATTACTACGGCATGTGAGCTACTTAATATCCTCTGGGCGCCAGGGGACTATTCACAAAATATGGGTTAGTTATATGGAAATTTTTATAGCAATCTGTCTGATACTTTTTTTTTCATGAATGTATTTTTTATTTTATACAACTGAATAATATGCACTAAGGAAGTCATGTATGGTGCAGTAACAGAAGTAGAACTCAAATTGTTGCGAATATAATCATTATCATTGGACCCATTTCCCCCTCCCGACCAATGAGCCATTAAAAGCCAATATATGCCGGTCGCAACTGTCCTCGTTGTGAGGGGACTGTGTCTTGGACCGAGAAATGGTTGTCGGCCAGTTGGTGGGATAGTCTAATGAGACATTATAGATTCAGGTCTCTGTCAAGGTCTCCTGCGTCGTGTGAGCAGTGGACTGCTGCGTCTCGTCCCCTGTATCAAGCCCAAAGAGTTTTCTCCATGGGTCCCATATCCTGTGAAATTTATTCTGGCACCCCCTCATACGATATGTGACTTGCTCGGCCGTCATGTACATGTCCATCCCCTTAGTCAATTCCTGTATGGACGGTCTGTCGGCCACTCCCCAGTTCCTAGCTATGTCCCGTTTGGCCAGCACCAACCCCAACGAAGCAAAGATCAACTGGTTCCTAGTGAAGTCCACTTCGCTAGGGATCCCCAGGAGCACAAATTTGGGTTCCATTGGTAATGTCAGCCCAAGACCGTTCCCAATAAACCAATCACTTGCATCCAGTATGGCCTAAGTATAGGGCAAGCCCAGATCGAATGGTAGAAATCACTGTTAGTGATCTTGCACATCAGGCACAGTGGTGATTCTGCTTTCCCCATTATATGGAGTCTTTGCCTGTCATAATACGTTTGATGCAATATTTTGAATTGAATTAATCTACGCCGAGCCTTAACGGTATCAATGCCGCCTCCCATTCGATATCCTCTAGGGACCCCACGTCCCTCTCCCATCCTGCTTGGAGACCTAGTAAACCATCGGGAAGATTATTATTGATGGTTTTATATGTGAAGGAGACCGCTTTACCAATAAGTTCCTCCTGTAGGAGTCTACCTTCTAGGGGAGCGTATTCCGGGAGTTGCTCATGGGGGATGCTTCCAGCCTGCCACGCGTGTCGCATTTAAGGAATTGAGAATCAGCCATATTATATTCCTGCTTTAATTTAGTCCAAGTTTTAAGTTCCTCGTTTTCAACTATGTCCCCTAGCGTGGATATGCCAAGTAGGTCCTAGGCCTCGAACCCGGTAAGTTTGCGGATTTCTCTGAGCCAGGCCCCCCCCTAAAGCGGTGTGGAGCGCGTAAACCGCTTTGTCCAACCCAGGGTCCTACTACCCCTCTTCCACGCCAATAGGGTCACTTGAGTCGCCGGTAGCAGTCTTGAGCTGCCCTCTCCCTCATATAGATAATGTAGGTGTGTATGAGGTTGCATTGTCTTCCTTTCAAGAGGGTATGTGGGGTGGTCTCTGTTTGTATGCCCATTCGCTGATGGAGATCAGGTGGGATGCCCAATAGTAGGCCTCTACATCAGGGAGTGCGATCCGTCCATTGTAGGGGTTGCGCCTCAGTTTCTGTAGCACGATTCTGGGGTGTCCATCCTACCATACTAGAGATCTAATTTTGCAGTCGATTTCAGTAACAATAGCCCTAGGCAGAAGATGGTACGTATTTTGGAGGGCGTATAAGAGTTGCGGCAAGGTGATCATTTTAAAGAGAGCAGCGCGACCCAACAAGGTGAGAGGAAGGTCTTCCCATCTCTCTATCGGCCTTAAAGTTGCCCAGGACGACATTACGATTCTCACGTCTGCACACCTCCGCGTGGGGCGTAACAAAGATACCCACATACTTAAAATCTCTCTACACCACTCGCAATTCCCCAGGCAGAGGACAATCTAGGGGGGGCGTCCGATAGGCTGTATATCGTGGATTTATTCTAATTGATTTTGTAACCAGAGTGTTGTCCGCATTCGGTAATCAAATCAAAGAGGACCGGTATCGTCGTCTCAGGGTACGTAATGTATAATAGGATGACATCCGCGTAAAGGGAGATTTTCTCCTCTTTCGCATCTGCGGGTGTGATGTGGAAGCCCCAGATCGAAGGATGAATCCTAATAGCGCAGCCAAGAGACTTCAGAGTAAGCACAAAGAGGAGGGGCGATAGGGGGCAGCCCTGCCTCGTCCCTATCTCCATAGGGAAGGGAGTCGAGCATCGACCACTGACCCGCACTGTAGCCATCGAGTGATTATATAAAAGTGCCACCACACCTCGGAATTTCGGCCCTAGTCCGAATTGGGCCAAGGTGGCATCCAGGAATTGCCAGTTAACGGCATCAAACACTTTTTATGCGTCCCGTGACAGAAACACCTGTGGGTTCGGACGGTTACGTACCTCCATAAGCTAATTGTGAGTGCATCTGAGGTTCAGTCGGGTGGATCTACCCGGCATGAAACCAGATTGGTCTTCATGAATTAGACTCCCAATCACACCCATGAGGCGCCTCGCTAGCAGGGTAGCCAAAATCTTGACCTTCGAGTTCAGTAGATAGATGGGTCTATAAGACCCACACTGATCGCATAGCTTACCCTCCTTATATATGACCATGATAATGGCCATCCGCAGGTCTGGGGGATAATCCCTTCAGTTCGGGTGTCAAGAAAAAGCCGGAGGATGTGGGGGCAGAGTGTGGTCGCATATCTTCTGTAAAATTCCGTGGGCAACCCATTAGTACCAGGGGTCTTTCTTTGGCGCAGTTTTGCCACCGCTTCTTGGCACTCTGCAAGTGTCAGGTCTTCATCTAAAGCCCGAGTGTCCGCCTCCTCCAACGTTGGAGTGGGGATTACCTCTAAATACTCCTGCGTCTCAACCAACGATTTTTGTAGTCGTGCCTTATAGAGATCTCTGTAGTAGTCGGCAAAAGCTGTGGCCACTCCCTCATCTGTGCATTGAGTGTTCCCTTGGAGGCCCATCACTGTTGCTACCCACCTATTTTGAACATCACGTCTGATAAGCCAGGCCAGAAGCTTCCCGGCCTTATCGCCCACTTCGTAAAGGCGATGTAAGGTCGCCAGGTGAATTTTCCTTGCAGTGTCAGAGGCCAGCTCCTTGTATTCCCTTTGCAGGGTTGCAAGTTTACGGGACAGATCGGGATCATTATGCTGAACAACCTGTATTTGTCTGATACTTTTGATCAAATTAACTCGTAGCCATCCAACAGTAAGAAATAATCGATGGTTTACTAGTGGGAGGAGATGTGTAGTTGCGGCTAGAGCTGCCAATTTTGGAAACGTGCCACCAGGTTTTAATCTCATCCCAGACTCAAAATCCTGTGATTATGGGCATATCACTTAATATCCAGTGCTTAAAAAACTGTAACACATTCTGTTGCTCAAGTAAACCACTCTACTGCTCTTGGTCCAGGTTCTCTCTATAATAAATAAATAGAGATTAGATTGGACAGCCTAAAAGCTAGGCAGAAAGGAATGTGGAGAAGATCCTATTGCAAACAAACTAGACAGGCCTATAAAAATCAACTGGGAAAATACAAACAGGTGCTTCTTAGAGAAACCACCTCCTAACCGGTTATTTCATTTGTTGCCAACTCCACTAGGAAACAAATTCAGACAGTATCTAACTTTACAAACCAAGCTGTATGGCTCTATCTATTGCTAATTCACAACAATTTTATGATAGGCAGGCCAGTTATTTTAGCAATAAGATTGAGACTATCCATGCTTCCATGAGTTTAGATAGCTTAGCCTGCGTCTTTTAAATTGCTCATTTTCATGCTGCTATCTTGTTTTTAACATTGACAGACGTTTTAACTTGCTGCTTAATCTATTGTTTAAATTGTACCAAATCCCGGCAGCTCTTTGCTTAGGCTGTACTCGTTCAGGGACCGTAGCATTAGGGTGAGGGCCAATCTATTTCACTTCATTTCCCTTACCGAAAGGGCGTGCTGGGGGCATGTTGACTTCCGTGGCATTCTCGCTCTCCTGCTGTGTTTGTCTGCCACGGCATTGCCGATTGCGTGGATAGACACAGCCCCTCCCCCTCCTTCTCCACGACAATTTTCGCTTCCGGCAAGCAATATAACTCAGATGCTGAGCCGGACTAGCGCAGCGGGCGCACCGCTGGCACGCGGAAGTCACGCCTAAGGAAAGTCCGTCTGCGTCCGTCCGCACCCGATCAGGAACCCCTGATCCTCCACCCACAGGTCGGTATAAATACACTAGGGAGCAACTTCTAGCGCTTAGGCCCTCAAATCTCCCTCAGTGTGAACTGCGGATGGACCCTACCAACCTGCCTGGGTCTAGAGGAGATTGTCAGCTATGTGGATTTAAGATACTCGCCCTCAAGGACAAGCACCAAAGGGCCCACAATTCCCAAGACTCCGTTTGGCATCTAGGATTGATTAATGCCCGGTCAATCGCAACACATGCCATAGACATCAGGAATCTGTTAGAAGAAGATTCCCTCGATGTGCTATTTATTACTGAAACATGGCTCAAGGGTAGTTCTGGGCCGGACATCAATCTGGCATTCCCCCCAGGATACCATATTCACAGATTAGACCGAGAAAATAAACCTGAGGGCGGAATTGCCATTATTTTGAAAACTGCCTTCAATTGCACCACGACCTCCCTCTTTCTTCCAGAATGTGAAAGTGTGCAGTTCCACATCAATCTATCGCCCTCCTGTACTTACTCTGGTATCCTTGTCTATAGACCGCCGGGTCCCTGCTCTACCTTCCTAGAAGAATTGCCTGATACTTTAGCTTGCCTGTCCTTAGCAAAAAAATGTATTACTTTGTTAGGCCATTTTAATCTTCACTTGAAGTACTGGACGCCCCCTCCACCAAAAGACTACAAGATGATCTGGAGGCCCTTCAATTTACCAAACTGGTTTCTAGACCCGCTCATGAAAAAGGACATACATTGGACCTTATATTCTCAAATGACCCCCAGGTCACGGTATCAGATGTCATCCCAGTTCCTTGGTCCGACCACGGTCTTATTCGGTTTGGGCTATCCAAACCTGCCAAACAGACTAGGGGCAAGGACGAGTCTATTATAACTAGGAGTTGGTCAAAGATCGACGCAGATTTGTGGTCACATGCCCTGAAGCACACATTGCCCAACCTGGACGGCAGTCCAGAGGAGGACTTCAAGCAATGGGAAAACTGGATCAGCCAGTCACTGGATATCTGTGCTCCACTGAAAAAAGTGCCCAAACAAAAACACCAGACCAGAAAAGGCCCATGGTTCAATGAACATTTGCTATCATTGAAGAAGCACTGCAAGAGATTAGAAAGGGTTTGGAGAAAGGAGTTCAACCCTGAAAAAAAATTATAAAACCTCTATCAGATGCTATCATAAAGAACTAGAATTGGCACAAGCTAAATTTTACAATGAGAAAATCAACCATGCACTCAACTCCCCAAAGGAACTCTTCAGAGTAGGTAAAAATGTGACTACTCCCCAAGAAACTAACGGTTCTCCGAAGACCACGATAGAAAGATGCAACCAAATAGCGTCTTTCTTTCACAAGAAAGTGACAGACATTTATGGTCTTTTTCAGAGCGCCACTCAGCCTGCCCAAGAAGAGCCCCACGTGGCCCGTGTTCTTGCTCCTGCCCCTAGTCTTACACAATTCCATGGGCTTGAGGAGGAAGCTACCGTCAAGCTACTCAAGTCCATCAAATCAGGCTCCCCATTAGACTCTGCACCTCCGCACGCTATTCTCAAGGTGACTGAGGTTATACTTCCCTCTCTAGTGAAGATCCTTAATAAGTCACTTCAGTCAGGGTTGGTCCCCCGAGCATGGAAGCATGCCATAATAAGACCAATTCTAAAAAAATCCCACCTGGATCCTGACATATTTGGCAACCTACAAACCCATATCTCTTCTCCCTCTTCTTGGCAAACTCCTGGAAAGGCATGTCAATCAGACTTTAGTCAACTATCTGGAGGAGAACAAGCTACTCCACCCCACACAGATGGGTTTCATAGCACAGAAGCAGCGCTCCTGGTAGTCACAAGGAACTTAAAGCCATACTAGACAACGGAAGGTCAGCCGCTATCATATTGCTTGATCTTAGTGTGACTGAGGGAAATAGGTATACGGGACAAAGCTATAGACTAGCTATGCTCCTTTCTGGATGGCCGGTCTCTCCAAGTGATGGACCAGGACTGTCTCTCGGACAGCCTGCCTACAAAATTTGGAGTGCCACAGGGCTCCTCCCTTAGCCCCACTCTATCCAATATATAAGTGAGACAGCTTGCCACGATCATGCAGGAGTTTGGCATCTTAGGCGTATCGTATGCCGACGACACACAGTTGATCGTGTCTCTGTCCCAAGATCACAACCAAGGTAACATTCAATTAGGCCCCTGCCTGAAGAAACTGGCCTACTGGATGTCAAACTGTTACCTAAAACTGAACGGCGAAAAGACTGAACTCATGATTCTAGGCAACGGGGCCATTCCCAGGCCACTGAATAACTGGTCACACTGTATGGGAGACCCACCAGTTCCTAAACCTGGGGTAAAAATGCAGGCATCTGGCTGGATAGCTCCCTCTCAATGAACCAACAGGAAAACAAATTGTCTGGTATCTGCTTTGGACTTCTGAGAATGCTCAGAAAGATACTGGAACTTATCTCGGAGCAGCTTAGGAAAACCGTCCTGCAGTCTTTGATAGTCTACCGTCTGGACTATGGGAACCCCCTTTACTTGGGCTCACCTAAGTATGTGATCAAGAGGCTCCAGAGAGTGCAGAACGCGGCGGCTAGGCTCCTGCTCAAACTCCATAGACACACGTCAGCAAGAGAATTCCTGAAACAACTACACTGGCTACCAATCACTGTGAGAGTAAATTTCAAATCCCTCTGCATCGCTCACAGGACAGTAAATAATAAAGGCCCAAAAAAACTCAGATATCTGATTTCTGCACATGCCCCCATCAGGCCACTAAGGTCCTCCTATTCACACCTCCTTCTTACCACCAGAATTAAAAAATCCAGATGGGAAGGCAGATCCTTCTCACACCTGATTCCAAAACTGTGGAATGAGCTACCTCTGGACCTAAGAGGGCTGCAAAATGAACTGGCATTCGGAAAAAAACTGAAGACTTGGCTATTTCCCTTAAACCACTAATGGGCTCTGTCTCTTACCACAGCTCTCATCCTCAGCGCGGGGAAGGCTTAGGGTAGCAATGTGCTATATAAATCTCAAATCAAATCAAGAGATTGTTCTCCCTGCTAACATCACTTTAGAAGATAATTGAGTTGTTCACTTCCTTGAGTGAAGGGACATATTTAGGCCCTGAAGAATGGTTCACCAGATGATATCTGCACTGTTAGAACTTTAAAGGAGCTGATTTTGGTTACTGCTCCTCCTACTTTTTTTCATCCTCAACTCTCTTTTTATTACCGGGGCAGTACCTCGGGATTGGAAGATATATGTAGTTGACCATCAGCCTAAAAAATGCAAATTGGATGCAAAGGAAGTTGTAAATTATAAATCCATTTCTCTTTTTACTGTAGCTGTGAAGTTGGGGGAACATTTTTTTGTTCAATGGCTAGCAAGCAATTTAGAGGAGCATATGCTACTTGATGATTAGTCAAGTGGGGTTCAAAGCCGAGTTGGATACTGTAGCTGCTCTCCAAGGGGTGCAACAAAGGCCCCCACATCACGCGCAGTGTGGGGGGCCCTCAGGCTTAACCATACTGGAAGGGGCCCTTCAGCCTCTACTGATGTGAGTTTGAGGGGCCCCTTAAGAAAATATTGCAAGGGAGTATGGGGACTCATGTTTTGTTACGCCACTGTGCTGTCCTATCCGTGACTGATTTTTCAAGAACTGATGTGGACCAATGAACTAGTCTGTCTTCGGCCTTTTGCAGGGTTGATCACATCACTTTGATTGAGTGACATGAAGAGGTAGGAATAAGATGAAGTGCGCGAAATTGGTTCAGGACCATCGTGGAGAACAGAACATTTACGTTAATGTTACCTTCATATTGTTTCCAAAAGACTACCATAGGTTGTGGAGCTCACAAGACTTGGCTCCCTCATCTATCCTGATTAACATGCACATTCATTCGCTAGTGAGAATCATCAAACCTTTTGGTGTCTGCATCATCTTTTATGTGGATGACACACTGTTAATTCGAAGGCTTGAAAGACGACTACAGAAGATACTGAAAGTGTTGACAGGATGCCTTTTATCAGTATTGGATTAGAGGAACAGCAATTACCTAAAAACAAATGGAGACCCCGTTGCTGGGAAAAATAACATGTGGTCTCCATCTCTATGACTCAGAAGCTTGGGGATATTACTTTAACAGCAAGGATGAAGAGTCTTCTTAATTGATAGTGACTTAAGCCTAGTTCCACAAATTAATTTAGTTGTCAGGTCTTGCTTTATGGAAGTAAAGTTGCAGGCAATAGTCTATACTCCAATATGAGTAAGATTTTGCCATTCATCCCTGAGGAATACAAAGCCATGTTGTTCAATTTGGCTACTAATTCAAGACTAGATTAATATTTGTTACTTAGGACTTCCATCTAAATCCCTATAAAATCTACAATGGTTTAAAAAAATCATGCTGCTGGAATAAATTTTTAATCTCCCGGCAAGCTCTTCATTGGTTACCAGTGGAATAGTGAATACACATTATGGTACCATTAGAAAGTCTTTCACAGAAATGGGTCCAAGTTCTATCAAATTTGGCTCTCACATATTCCTGCCTTAAGTCTCTTGGATCCAGCAGTTTGACTTCGCTATTTATCCCACATGTTGCTAAGAGCATATGGGAAAATAACTTTTTCTTTTCTCGCACCCACTCTTTGAAATTCTCTCGTGGTATCTATTTAACTAAAGGAAAATTATTTATTACTCAGAGGGGCATTACATGCCTATCTAGTCTGTTAGGAACTTTCTGTTGGGCTTCTGCACTGTCTCCAGATCTTTATTTAATTTTATGGCTCCATGAAGCTTTAGGGTGTCTGTTTGCGCTTCACAAATATATAAATGCATATCTTTACAGCCATTGACCACCAATGGAGCTTATTTGCATTTTCTGGAAGGGTATAAGGCTTACTATGTCCCTGCAGTAGCGACTACTAGGGGCAGACCCAAAGGGGGAATGGTTGTGTTTATTTCTATAGCACTTTGCTGTAAGGTACGGAGAATCACAACAAACCATACTGGTATTATTGGGTTGGTTTTAACAGGGGATAACTGTAGGGCCGGCCTGGTTAATTTCTATGATGCTATTAATTTAAGTACTGTTTCTAGTCAGATAGTAACATTGAACACCTTTATTAGTAACTCTATGAAGGATTGTATTCACAACCTCATGGTGATGGGGGATTTTAATGTGCATCACTGTGGAGATCCCCTTTTTAAAATGATTACAGAACTTAATTGCTCACGTTGTGAGGATTTCCATTTCGAGCATACAACTGAGGGGGAACACTTAAATGATATGCTTAATGAGTTGGACCTGACAACTACGATGGCTTTGATGGCCCCTATCAAGTGCTTTGATACCCCGACATTTAAGGGGAATGGGAGGGGAACCTTTATAGACTTTGTGCTGGTAACACCAGTAATGCAGTCTTTTGTGGGATCCTTCTCCATTGAAGCTAATGAATTCAGTGACCATAACCCTCTCACTGTTTTCATGAGGGGTCCACTGATAGCTAAAGAAAGAGAAGACTCCTCTATTGGTAGGGTGAATACCACAGACGGCAGACGCCGGTTGAGATGGTCCACGGTTACCCCCGATCTGCTGTATAATGAAATTAAAGTTACATGTGCAGATGAAATCACGGTATGTACACAAGAGGGTGCACTCCCAAATACTGTCTTAAATGCTTTCCAATGTCTAGCGGATAAGGTGTCTCAGCTATTATCAGCACCTGTAAAAAAGTCGGATCTGAAAAAAGGACCTAGGTGGTTTAATCACGACTGCTCAAAAGCCGCCAGAAATCTAAGAGCAGCACTGGCGTCAAAACCTAGGATTAAAGCTGATGTCCAGTTGTGTCGAAAGACCTATAAAAATATTATTGCTAGACATAAGGAATCCCTTAGGGAAGAGGCGTGGTTAGAGATTCTAGATCCTGCCACCCTTCGGAGTAGTACTGGATTTTGGGCCTTGGTGAGGAAACCGTTCCTGGCCCAGGAGCCGGGAGACGGCCTAGAAAGTTATATATCCAAGGAGGAGTGGGAAGCGCATTTTAAGAAGTTATACTGTTGTACAGTGGATGCGAATACGACTTCTGCCTGTATAGATACTGGTGCACAAATTGTTTTTAACAGAGGTGAAGTTTTTGAGGGCATTTTGGGGCTCACAGGTGGGAAAGCCCCTGGGCCTGATGGGATTCCCCCTGACTTATTTAAGTCTGATCCCAATTTTTGGGCACCCATCTTAGAGTCTGTCTTTAATGCTGCTGTGAAAGAAGGATGGCCACAATCGTGGGGTGTTTCTACAATTGTCCCGGTTTTTAAGAAGGGGGACAAGGGTAGCCCACACTGTTACCGGCCCATTTCACTGATAGACTCTATGGTCAAGATTGTAGGAAGAATTGTACTGCAAAGACTTACAGATTGGGTTGAGGAAAAGAATATTATGTCCCCCTCGCAGTATGGTTTTTGTAAAGGCCGCTCGACAATAACACAATGCCTCAACCTCTTTTTGATATTAAGCAAATACACCGTAATACAAAAAGGCACCATCCATCTCGCCTTTATGGACTTGTCCTCCGCTTTCGACTGTGTAAACAGGGGAAAGCTGTGGCAGTCCATGAGGTTGAAGGGGGTAGATAGCGGTTTGGTTGATCTTCTGGTTGATCTACATTGTAATACCAGAGCTAACATGAGATACTCCCAAGATTTGAGAGTAACAAATAATTTTAGCATTGGAAAGGGTGTCCGGCAGGGCTGTATTCTGGCCCCCTTTCTTTTTAACTTCTATATTAATGAGTTAGATGGTGTGTTACAGGATAATTGTGCTGACTGCCCAAGAGTAGGCAGGCGTGGAATTCCAATACTTCTTTATGCAGATGATGCGGTTTTAATTTCAAGAACAGAGAAGGGACTTCAATCCTTGTTAAATGTTTTTAACTTGTTTATGACGGACAGAGACCTTCTGGTAAATAACACAAAATCATTTGTTCTACAAGTTGGTCAGCAACCAAAAAGGTCCATCTCATTTAAGATTGGTGAAGAAGTAATCCCCTTATCTAAAACTTTCTCCTATCTAGGAGTTCTCTTTGATACCAAATTAAATTGGGAACCTCATCTTGAAAAAAAGAAAGGAGAAATGGTGAGGGTTAATGCATCTATTTTCAACTTTGCTGCCAAACTGGGGAAAAAACCCATTTGTGCCATGCTGAAATTGTATAATGCTAAGTCCGTGGCAATTGCATCTTATGGCAGCGAAATTTGGGGGTATGTTGGCGGGGAGCAATTACAGATCGTGGAAAATTCATTTATGAAGCGCCTACTGTGTTTCCCCATTGGTACGTCTAACCTTGTTGTACATGAGGAGCTGGGGACGCAATATTTATGTGATCTGTTTTCTCTACGTCCCTTGACCTGCTGGCTCAAATTATGGCTAAATGAGGACATACCCCTAACACACTTAATTGTGAAGGACTTTATGGGCCTGGACAAGGCAATGTGCTCCCCTTGGCTAAACTATTTAAAGTCAAACTTTGCAAAACTTGGACGATCTGAACTTTTTGCTAATCCATGCCTAATTTCAAAGGGAGATCTGGAGTCCGTGAAACAGGCCTTTTTGATGGATAGGAGGACCCTGAGAGAAGAAGTGGAGCTTCAGAAACATAGTGTGAGGAAGTTTGTTATGCTAAAGACTACTGAGGCTCTTGAACCATACCTGGCAGGTTCACTGACCACACATGAAAAATTCTTACTGACCAGATTTAGGTTTAATCTGTTCCATCACCTGCTTATTAGACCTAAGACTGATATTTTTAACAAATCAGCAGCGCCTTGCGGCTGCGACGGAAAGTCTCCGCAGGATATGCTGCATTTTATTTTTTTATGTAAATTTTATGAATTTCCACGCAAGCGATACTTAGTAACTCTTTTAAAAAAACTTGGTTTTAAACAAATCAGGCTGGCACTTTTGTATTTGCAGCTTTTGCACAGTGACAGTATCCTCCAAGTTAAGGAGTTTTTAAAGTTATCTGTCAGACTGAGAAACTGTCTGGACCAGTAACGTTTAATTCATGAAACTCTGCCCTTTTTATGTACCCATACCATCAATGTATTTCCTCCTGTGCACTGGCACTTGGTGAAATGTATGGTTTTCTTTTCTTCTGTGACAAAGTATTGTATATTGTATACGCACTTTTATGGTTTGCTAAAGAACCGAAATAAAGTATTTTATTGAATGCAATTACAATACAATACAATACAATGGAATACAAACATAAATCAACCAATCAATTTGATAATAGAGAGTACACTTCCTACTAGCCGGGTCCAGAAGTAAAGACCTTGATCCCCGCTGGTGGTATGTTGGGTAAAGAGCTGCGGGATTGAATCTTGTATCCATTCTGCACAATATTGTGCAGCAAGTTGTCTCTTGTTGTTTCTGCTTTAAGTGGTGGCTGGAATCACTGTTTTCTGGGAGCTGCTTTGCTTTGTAGGCTGAGAAGGCTGTCAAATCTCTCACCCTCTAGATGATGTTTGGCACTGAAAAACTAGCACTTGCTGCTGAATTTGAAGGTGCTGAAGCTGTTGCTTTTTCTAGTACAAATATTTAGCTAATGTTGGTCTTTTCTGGAGATCTTCGTTTGTACCAGGGTAACTTCGAAATGTTTTAAAGGCACGCCTACTAACAGGTCTAAAACCTGGTTTTAAATCTTAGATCCCATTATCAGCTATAGATCCAAAGAGAGAAGAGCCGGAAAGAAAATAAGATCTAAAAAATTGCTTAGCATGTGGTAAGTTTAGCCACAGTGACCTTCTAAGAGATTGCAAGCATGTACTTAGATGCCAGCACTTCTTATGTGTCCTTTGGCAATCAAATAGAAAGATTCAAAGTGATCATATCCACATGTAAAGCCTCTTGACATCTTCTAACTTTTCCTCTGGGCTGGATGGCAAGGATATTACTATACTAAACTCATATGCCCCTAATGTCGACACTCAGCACTTCTATGTTGGCCTCTAGGACCTGTTGGAGGGTAGTGTGGGTTCACTCATATACTGGGCAGGTGATATTATTTGGCATTTTGGATGGTGAGATGGATCTGTTACGACCTAGGGGGTGGGTACAACACTGGGACCCTCAAACCCCAATGGTGGACTCCCTCTAGGCAGTGATTAGTAACTTCCGTTAGCTGGATGGCTGGCGTGTGCTTCACCCGGTGGGGCGTGAGTACACCTGCCACTCCCGGACACACAATACCTACCGCAGTTGCAGCAAGATTTGGAGGAAAATGTCATCCTGGAGGAGCTGGGTACCGCCATAAAAGTGGTCAATAGATCCAAAGCTCCAGGTTGGAATGGATTTCCAGTTGAGTTTTATCAGGCTTACTCTACTGTGCTCAAGGTGAAATTATTGGAGGTTTCTTTTGTAGCGAGGAGGGGCGGGGTGGTGGGGGATTACACACACGGAGGCAGAGCACATGGTCAGGAAAGTAGACAGAGTTGTGCGTGGACTTGAGACTTCTGTGATGGGTAGAGCAGCCATAGTAAAGATGATCTTTCTCCTGCGTTGCCTGTACCTTGTTCAAAACTCACTTTTCCCGCTTGATGCAAGTTTTTTTTGCAGACTGGATTACCTGGTGGCTTTCCTGATTTGGGCTGGGAAGCACAATCGGGTAGCATTGGCAGTGCCCAAAAGGGACATGGAGGATGGAGGATTGGCTGTCCCAGATATCCAGTATTATTACTATGCAGCGTATTTACAACATGCTGCACGATAATTGGTGGAGCCACACTGGAATAAGTAGCAGCTGGGGGATAGGGCTGGTTGGGATACTTTGCTGCAGTTGTTGAAGCGAGGGAGTAGGTCCTATCACCCAGTGCCACATCTTGTTGAGGTTATAACTGAGATCATTGAGAAGTTGGTTCTGAACGTTATCTGTAGAGCTCCCTTTGACAGAGAACTGCAACTGTGGGATCTCATGCCCTTTCCTGTAATAGATGCCGACATATCCATGGAACAATGGAGAGAGGGGGGGGGATTCCGGGTGGCAGGGGATCTTTATCCGGGGATGCTTTTATCACATTACGGGATGCCCAGGACTCCTTTGGGGTTGGCACGGATCATTTTTAACATTAAGCCAAACTGGAGAATGTTGCGAAGGAGGTATGGAATAATTTCCCAGCTGCGCCACAACCCTTGGAGGTGCTGGGTGGAATAAATGGGTGGGGGGGAGGGGCGACACCCAAGAGTCGACATGCTGAAGCAGCCATACACGGCGATAAAAGCCTGGGAGTATGAGTTGGGAAGCCCATTACGGACACCTATTGGGCTTGCTCAGCAACTTTGGTGTGCACAGTGTCTAGTAATAGATTTAAGCTACTCCATTTTCATTTTTTACACCATACCTACATGACACCTTTCACAATAAATAGAATGGATCCCTCTAGAGGGGCTAAATTTAAGCGCAGTGGAGTGGTGGATGCTAACTTTTTGCATTTGGCCTGGGAGAACATTGGGGTCCAAACCTTCTGGGGGCAAGTGTTACCGAAAACGGAGGCTGTCACCAGGGAAACGATCTCTCTAAATGCTGATCGCCTGCCTGCTGGGTGTAGTAGATAGATGTAGAGGACGCAAAATCCTGTACTAGCTCGCTCAGCTGGCTTTCCTTGGCGAACCGTTGCATGGTTATTGTTTGGTTGGGCACTAGGGTGCTGCTAGTAGCTCAGTGGTTGAGAGATTTAATAGTGTGGACGGCAGAGGAACACCACATGGGGCTGTCCTGCGGTAATAAGAGGGTGGCGGAAGAGATATTGGTCTGGCCCAATTGCTTGAACACTTCAATGAGGAAGAGGCATCTAGCATGGCTAACAGCTCTGAGGTTAAGGGGTGATTGTCCTGACTGATGTATATGCGGATATATATATATATATATATATATATATATATATATATATATCTATATATATATTCACTGAAAAAACCATAGGTTTCACACACGTTATAGTTAGGAATTAGCATTTAAAAAACCTTGCAAATTCACTTAAAAAACCATAGGTTTCACACAAGTTATAGTTAGCTGTACATTTCACTCGTAAAAAAACAATGAAATTCCACGTTATAGTTAGATCAGGTAACTATAACTTGCGCCCCCGCAATGCACTGCTGATGACGTCACATATTACATCACTTATGACATGGTCAGTGACATCACTCATGACATCAATGATGACATCTGAAATGACACATTGTGCATTGCGGTCGCGCAAGTTATAGTTACCTGATCTAACTATAACGTGGAATTTCATTGGTTTTTTACGAGTGAAATGTACAGCTACCTATAACTTGTGTGAAACCTATGGTTTTTTAAGTGAATTTGCAAGGTTTTTTAAATGCTAATTCCTAACTTTAACGTGTGTGAAACCTATGGTTTTTTCAGTGAATTTGTACGTTTTTTAAAATGCTAAGTTATGTATTTATTTTTAATTTTTGCGCACACGGTGCGCTTCGCGCACCTTGCGCACGCTGTGGGCAGTCGGTGCGCTTCGCGCACCGAGCGCCCACGTTGCGCATTTCGTACCGTGCACGCATCGCCATTTTTTACAAAATATCAATTCAAGTAATTCTGTTCAGCCGTTCGGGCTGTAGCTCGGACTAAAGGTCCTATGGGAAAATGCATGGGGAAAACGCGTTTTGGGACCCCCCTTTTTTCTCAGCCCCCGCTTGACGAATCCCCCCGAGACTTTCAGGGTAGGAGCGGAGCGTAGCGCCCCATTAGTTTTGAAAAATTCGCGAGGATTCGTCAACCGGCGCCAAAGTTATTCCAAATAGAATGTTGCGGATTTCCTATGGAAACACTGTCCTAACTATAACTATCTACTGGCGACCGCCAGTAGATAATATATATATATATATATATATATATATTCACTTAAAAAACCATAGGTTTCACACATGTTCTAGTTAGGTGGATATTTCACTCGTAAAAAACCAATGAAATTCCCCCGTTATAGTTAGTTCAGATAACTATAACTCGCGCGCCCGCAATCCACTGCTCATGACGTCACATATTACATCACTCATGACATGGTCAGGGGCATCACTCATGACATCACTGATGACATCATCCTTGTGATAGAGTGGTGGTCGCGCGAGTTATAGTTATCTGAACTAACTATAACGGGGGAATTTCATTGTTTTTTTACGAGTGAAATATCCACCTAACTATAACATGTGTGAAACCTATGGTTTTTTAAGTGAATTTGCAAGGTTTTTTAAATGCTAATTCCTAACTATAACGTGTGTCAAACCTATGGTTTTTTCAGTGAATTTGTATGTTTTTTTTAATGCTAAGGTATGTATGTATTATTATTTTTTTTATATATTTATTTTACAATAAAGTACGTAATAAAAAAAAAAATGTTTTTTTTCTTCTGTTTTTCACCCCCGCGATTTTTTGAAAAAATAATTAAAATGTTTTTTTCTGCCTTCGGGGTCCTTCAGGGACCCCCTGACAAAGGCTAGGGGGTCAGGAACTCTCTACCCTGCCCCCTTTTCACGTTCGCCACCTTCCTTTTTCACTCTCGCACTGAAAACAAACAAAATGGCGGCCGACACTTCCTGATTTCGACCGATTCGAAAGTTGACTAACATGTAACCACCAATCAGAATTACGCTTGTGCACGTTAGGGTCCTCGCACAGTGCGCGCACAGTGCTCGCACGGTGCGCGGCAATAGATATGTATGTGCTTTTAACTGCAATTTTCTCAGGAACTACTGAACAGATTGACTCCATATATGCAAAAGGCACATCCCTGAGCTGAGGTCTACCTCTCTGCCAAATTTCAAGTAATTCTGTTCAGCCGTTCGGGCTGTACCTTGGACTAAAGGTCCCTATGGAAAATTGCATGGGGAAAACGCGTTTTGGGACCCCCCTTTTTTCTCAGCCCTCGCTTGACGAATCCCCCCCGAGACTTTCAGGGTAGGAGCGGAGCAGAAGGCCCCACCTTTTTGAAAATTTCGCGAGGATTCGTCAACCGGCGCCAAAGTTATTCCAAATAGAATGTTGCGGATTTCCTATGGAAACATGGTCCTAACTATAACTATCTACTGGCGACCGCCAGTAGATAATATATATAGATATATATATATATATATATATATATATATATCAGCCAACCGAGTTTCTGTTATGCTCACTTATTGGTATTTTTGCTTGACGACTTGGTTCATTTACAAGTCTGCACTTTCCACTGTCTGGTCCTCTCTGACACTTTAATGCTTAACATGAGGAATGTACCCAGTTCTCTAGTTACTTTTGCCTCGTATTTTATTGGGCCCTTATGTGTGAGTCTGAAACTCTGGCACTGATTGTTCCTTATTGTTTCTGTTGCTTCTTAAAACCAATAAAACATATTTAAAAAAAAAATAAAGGTTTCATCTTTATTTCTTCTCGGACATTTGCAATCTTCAACAAATAACTTGCAAGAATGAATGCATAAGACTATGAATTACCATATGCAGTGATTGATTGACAAAGGTGTGCAATCATTCTACACAGGTCTTTGTTGGTCAGAATTTTGGCAACTGTCTGTGTTTTAAGGCAAGTTGTGCACTTTTTCATTTTTTTAAATATTACAATTGTAGTATTTTTCCTTGCAGCAATGCTTTGTTTGTGTGAGATCCAACCTCTTGAGTGCAGTTTTTGATTGTCGATGTATACTCAAGGGACATCATTATGAATTATATCTCACACGGATGCGATATATGTTCTGGCCGTCAAAAAATATTATCTTGATGGGTTTTAAGTACTTGTAAATTCATGCTTATTATACAAGCCTACTCTTGTGAGTGTAAGTTAGGATAATGTGAAATCACAATGTAATATAAATGTACATACACTAGCATATGTGTGTTCATGTTTATAAATATAAACGAATTAAAATAAATCTGTTTTGTTTGGAGTGAAAAAGGATAATTCAACCTAAGCACTTATCCTTGGTACCTTTCCATTGCCTCCCAGCCTCTTGAGAGTGGCACAATATAATACCCAATTAAACGTCATAACATTTAAAACTAGTATTCGGCTACATTAACTGCACATCAATTGGATCTACGTGTTCCACAAGTCACCTTATTACGAGGATTACCATGCCAAATCTTAGAAGAGTTCATTTGTCTGCATATGGTAATGCGTGGCCACTAAAACCAGCCAGTATGCAGTGTACAGCTTTGTACAGTTGTCCTTCAAGCAACCTGTTCAGTTCTCAGTTGTCATTTGGAGGCGGAGTTCAGGCTCTTTTAGTGCATGAGAAATAAAACAGAATAAATGTACAGGCATATTTCTTATAGTCAATGAAGAACTATTAATAACTGAGTGAATCAAGGGCAGCTATACATTCAAAACAATAACAGAACGGTGATTTCACAGTTAACGTTTGCGTTCCTAAAATTAATATTGTGTCTTTAATGCAATCTGCATATACAGAGAGTAGTATTCATAACAATGTTAGGACTCGCTTTCGTTTAATTTTTATATCTAATTTTAATATGCAGAACCATTAAAAATCAGTAAATGAATGGTTTAAAAATATGGACCTTTGATGAGCTATTAGAAATAAACATGGATAATCATAACAATGCCAGCTTAAGTCTAAATTTTCTACCTATACCTTCTTCCCTGATTTAATTCGCAAGAGTGCACGACTGACTTGATAGCAAGTACGCTGCATCTTCTGCACTGACAGGGATTGAGGAAGACAAACATTTTCGCTTCATTAAAACTCTGCCAATAAGTTAAGGATGCCACTTACCATTTTGCTCCTCCAACTCATTTCCAATGTCATGGCCCATTTGCTTCTGTCGGCTCAAGATAGCGGAGAGAGCATCCAAACCTGCATCTTGTTCTGAAAACACATTAGGGATCCTTAAATACAGTGTCACTTTATAAATCAAACCTTTTCATCTTAAGACAGTTTGTAATTAAAGGAAGAAGCTTAGGATCTGGATCATCCACAAAAAGGTTGAGGGCTCCCAGGTCCTTCTGGATCCATCCATCTTCTCATCTGATGCATTAACAGAAGTGTATGCAAGGCGCTATTTCATCAAATAAATGAATATTTGAAATGAAGCAAATGTGACATATATGGTGTCCCAAAGGTGGAGAAACTACAACTAACTACCCTAAAATTTATACGGAAAAATTCATTTAGGATATAAATCAAATAAAAGCCCCATCAAAGTCTCTATGGCAGCCAGCACTTCTTCGCACTTTATTTTTTAACGGGGAACAGCTCTGTGAAGGACAAACGCTGGTCTTCAAACTAAGAGGAACTGCTGGACAGCTTGCATGATAAAGTCTCCTTGTGGAGGAAGTCATGACCAAGAATATACTTGTAGTGACATAGAACATCCCTCGGGTGCTGTTTGGTGTGCATAAGGTTTGTAGGGAATACATTAAGATTCCCAAATCAACTGGTGATGACTGCCCTTAGACGGCTAACTTCAAATTAGAAGAATTCATGAAACGTACTTTATTTAAAGTGGTGGCATTCTATATGTAAGAAAAACAGAACAGTATAAGGCTCCAACTCTGACCATGAAAAAATTACAGGGTATTTAGCCAGAACCCCCCACTTCTAGAATAACATATTATAGCGCACATACCTGTCAACTTTTTGACTCTTCAATGAGGGTGTTGTCAGATGTTTAATCCCATTACGGCGAATGGAGCATTAACAGTTTTTGAAGGGTTTGGAAAGAAAGTGACTCCCACTAAAATCTTTAGAGGCATTTTCTTTGTCAGGAGCGTAAAAATTAGTGAAAAAGGGTGACATTCATCATACATGACTAAGTTGGCAGGTATGGGACCGAGGGCAGCAAAGGGGACAGATGGTGATGTATGAGTGCTACAAAACCTTTAAATAAATAAAAAAACAAGTTACTTACATTTGGTAACGCTCTTTTAGGTGGATACTTCATATACCTGTCGATTCCTCACTTTGTGAATATTCCCCAGCTGACAGACTGGATCTGGAAACTGAAAAGCAGTATTCGTGCACATCAGTAGGTGGCGTTGTGCAGCTCCCCACCAACATCATTCTGCTCCAGAAGTTACAAGTGGGCCGCATATAAGTGCCACCCTGGCACACTGAGGTCCCTTCCTTTCTAAGGCTTTTCCGCACCCTAACACTGCAGAGCCCAGAAGCAAATTGGCTTGACCTGTGTGAAGATTTCTAGGATGGAACCTTTTGAGGGGTGAAAAATAGTCCATTCCACAGAACAGGGAGGCGGGAGGGTTGGTGAGGAATCTGCGTTTAAATAAAGTATCCACCAAAATGTGCGTTACAGAAGGTAAATAACTTGTTCTTCTGATGGATTCTCTTTTTATTGACAGGATCATCAACGTACAGTAAAGAATAGGTTCGCCAGTATATAAATCCAACTTGGAGGTACATACAGAAATATTCATATTATCAGTTTATATTTACATTAGCAGGGCCGGCTATATCAATTCAGCAAACTTGTTTGATGTGACTATCCCCCCATACATGAATATATCTTTAATCAGGGTTATTGGAGTTTATTTCTTTTCACAGTTGTATACATCAAGAACTTCATGAGCCCATTGCGAGATTTCTAGCTGGACAATGCTCTTCCAATTGCTTGCGATATGTAACCGTGCAACTAATATGGGTAAAAAGACAAATAAATTGTGCTTGTGCTTACTAAGCCCAGTCATATTTGATATTGTCACCTGAAGCAATTGAGCTTTTAGCTAACACATTGCCCTAGAAATATTTTAAAACAGGGCATGTGGTAAACATATGGATCTTATATGCTCCTTGTAATTTACATCTCGAACACATAGCTTTACACTTGCTTAGCTTGGTAGGTGTGATATAGAAGTCAAACAGATTAAGAAAGTGCTGCAAGTGATCTTTAGGTATAGTAAAAGCTTTCAGATTCACATTTGTAATCCCTAAGATCTTTTCTCAAGTAATGTTGCTTTGCAGGCACTGAGATCATTTTTTTGCCTACAGGGTTAACTGATACAGAGCTTCTTACATACTAATCAAATATCATGGTAGGCCCCAGTCTTTGTGGGACATGTTCCAGCAGGGTGGAACATATTTTGGGAAGGCAATCAGAAAATAATTTCTGACTTTTGCTATTTAGTATGGCCCTAATGTGCAGATTCTATTTTTGGGGAAAACGTTTTATGAGTTTTGACCTTTTAACACACCGAGGCTTGGCGCAGAACCGTCAGTAAAATAAAAGTGAATCTATGCAATCGCAATACAATGCCACAGATTAAGCCCCTCAGGCACGCTACTGCACGAACATGCATGAAACACCTCCCTCCCCCAGAAAGGAAACATGATGTGGTTTCGAGGGTGCGTATCTTGTCCACCAGGGACCACAGCAGAGATAGACATGGTTCGAGGTGAATCCCACGGTGTATGGCCCAATCCTTCCAAATATTGTAATGTTTTTGTGGGCACCCCCTGGCCTGGTCTACCGGGCATTCCAGACCCATGCAATAGTCCATACCTTTTGCCCATCTGTCCAGGGAGGGGGTCGCGGCTCCCTTCCAATCCTTTGCCACGCCCTGTTTGGCTATCAGCAGACCTAGCCAGAGCAGCACCCTCTTATGTTTGTCACCCCATACATCTTCCACTATATGCAGGAGAATCAATTTCGGATTTCTGGATCTGCCAGCCCAATACCATCTCCAAAGTTCCCAGCACAATTTTCTAGAAGTGCGATAAATCTGGGCAGCGGCAGAATATGTGTAACAGTTCCCCGGTGGGATCAGTGCAGCGCAACCAGCATCCCGAGCTAACCAGCCCCATTCTAAACAGCCATGTTCTTGAAAGGTATGTGCGGTGTAATAGTTTGAGCTGTATCAGATGGAACTGAGAGGCTACCATGACCTCCCTTGGGGAAGCCACCAACTCATTCCAACCCTTGTCATCCAATGGCCCCAGGTCTTGGACTCATGCCTCCCCTACCTTGACCGTGGGATCCGGCTGACTGTGCAGCAGCAACTTATAGAGGACAGGCAGTTTGTGTTCCTTGATGTCGGTAAGCAGGAATTTCGCCTCTATGGGAGAGTATTCTGAAATTACAACGTTGGTCGGTAAGTATGGTGTGAGTGAGTGTCAGAGCTGGAGGTAGCAAAAAAACTGAATGCGGTGCATGTGGTGCTCTGCCTGCAACTTCTAAAAGGACCTAACAGACCCATTGTGGAGCACGTCTCCCAGGGTTGTTAGTCCGATAGTGTCCCATCTGGCAAACCTGGGTAAGCCTGGTCCCTTTCCACAGCGGAGTCTCCAACGTGAGTCTGTCCGCCCATCTCATGGCCTTTGCCGCAGCTGTCCAAATGGCAGTACTACTCAGGTGGGAGCAGGTAAGGATTGTAGTATTTCTCCACCATACAATAGATGTGGGAGGTTATCCTGGCCTATAACTCACCCCCCCAATGTATAGGCCGGGTCTCTAAACCTGTCAAACCACTAGTCGCTAAGCACCAAAAGATGAGCTGCTCTTTAATATAACAGCAGATCCGGAGTGGCTATACCACCCTCGAAGGTAGGCCTACAACACTTCAAGGGTAATCCATGGCCCACCACCCCGTAGGAGATCTCAAATATATGCCCCGCCGTGAAGGGGCAATTTTGAAGCTGGCATAAAAGTCATGGGAGGGAGACCATTTTGAAAATGTGCGAACGTCTAAGCAGGGACAGCAGGCGGGAGGACCAAACTTGCATGCCCTTGGCCAATCCTACCAGTTGAGATTGAAGGTTGGCGTTAAAGGCCAGGGCTTTGTCCTCCGTGATAAACACCCCCAGGTACTTGAATCCTGTTGAGAGCACCCGCAACTCCGGTGCCCATGACATGACCATCGGGCACTGAGCAATAGGGTAAATAGAGGACTCGCCGCAGTTCATGAGAAAACCAGAGTAGGGCAAAAAGTAGGGAGGAAAGCAGGCATTCCTAAGGGTGCCCCTCTCTATTGTGAAACCGATCGGACCCAGCACTGCCAATGTGTACCCTTGCCCGGAGGCCTGTGTACAGCAGCCGAACATAGCTGACAAATTTGGGTCCAAAGAAAAGACAAGTCAGTAAAGCAAAAAGGTAGTCCCAGTCCACCTAGACGAACGCCTTCTGGAAGTATACCATTAGCAAAGCCTTGTGACCGAGTAGATTGGCACTCAACTCTTTGACATTGTTGATCCTCCTTATATTGTGCTTAGTGGTCCTATGGTGCTTAAACCTGGATTGATTGGGATGAACAAGGTGTCCAATCACACCAGACAGCCTATTAGCCAACATCTTGGCCCACACCTTGACCTCTATATTCATCAGCGATATTGGTCTGTACTCCTCGCAGTGGGTTCCATGCAAACCTGGCTTCGAGATCAACGTCATGTCCACCGCTCGAGATCCGTGGCCTACTCACCAATCCACAGGGTCTCATGCAAGTTCTGCAACAGAAGCAGGACTACCCAACGCCAGAGAAGCCTCCAGAATTCCACTGGGAAGCAGTTAAATCCAGCGCCTTACCCAATGGAAGCTGCGCAAGGGTCTCTCCTAATTCCTTGAGTGTGACATGCATCTCCAAGAGGTCTCCATCCTCTGGAGCCAGGTAGGTCACTAGATGGTCCACCATGAACCACTGCAGGGCGGTATGTTTTCCCACCAGGTTAGGACTGTAGAGAAGTTGGTAATACAAGGCAAAACTGCCAGATATATGCGAACCCTCATCTGTGTCAATGTAAGCTATAGGATCACTGGAGGCACGGGTGTGCACAGTCAGTGCAGTGTTTTAGCTTGCTTTGTCCCCCAATTGCTGAATTCAACTGCGCATAGCCAAGCACACCTCACATGCCTCCTGAATGTGTTCCTGCCTTAAAAGTGTCTGGGTATACCGGGAGTCGCACAGGATCGAGTCTTCCGCAGTAGCTGTATAGCGCTGCTCAAGTTCGAGGATGTGGAACTCCAGGTCCGCCACCATTTGTTCTCTTCGCCTCTGCTGCCACTTATTGTAGCTAATACCCTCACAAGGTGACCTTAAGGGCCTCCCAAAGAAGCCCCACAGAATCCACAATCTTCCTTTTAGAATCGCTGACCCATATGGCGACGAGCACCTTGGAAGTCCTCACTCTGGAGGCACCAGCGTCTAATGAGCCACCCCACAGCAGACCGACCCGACTCCCAGGTGAGGGCAAGCAGCAATGGCGAGTGGTCGGACAACCCCCTCACTAAGATCTGGACAGTGAGAACTCTGTGCCCCTCTTGTTTAGGAAGAAGGAAATAGTCGAGGCGGGAAAAGAATTTGTGTACCCCTCGAGTAGAAGGTCTAACAGCACTCCAGAGTGGTGCACCCGCTACACATTAATTAGGGACATATTATCCATAAAAGTGTAGAGGAGTGTCAGACTGGCCCCTAGAGTGGTTGTTTTGGAGAGCGGTCTAAACCAGGATCATAAACCCCATTGAGATTCCACCCAGGATCCACTGGGCGGCAAGGACCTCCATAAGGAGGTAACTCAATGTCCCCACAAACTCCGAAGTAATGGGCTGGGGAGCATAGACTAGAACGAGGGAAATCAGAGACCTCTGTAGAGTTTCAGACACCGCCACCTAGAGTCCCTTAATGTCATGTCACACAGGGACACCAACACAGGGAATGTGTCAACGGATCAGGATGGTGACACTACCCCCCCCACCCCCCTCGATCCACGGTGAATCCCAGAGTAGAATACCTTCGAGAACCCGCTGCATGCAGGGGACAATGGTTGCCCATAAGACGCGTCTCCTGGAACATGATTATGTCAGGATTAGTATTGTGTGCCACCTTCAGAACTGCCCCTCCCTTAAGCTTGACCAGAAGGAAGGATTATGTTACTTAGCATGTAAGCATATGTTTTTGGCATGTAGAGCTGTAGATTCACATGCTTTGCATACTCCTGCCATCTATTGTTGGTGACTCCTCCTTTCAGTGATATTGAGCATGAGCATCAACTCCATTGTTAGATTGTTTAACTGCAGGAGAGAGAAAATGGAGTAAGTGAAGTACAGAGATGTCAACGCGTATGTAATGTAAAATAATGAGAACTGCAACACCTACAGGCGTCGGGGAGGCTGGAGGGCGCATATGAAACTACAGCTCTACATGCCAACAGGTGTTTACAGGGTAAGTAACATAATACGTTCAAGGCATGTGTGCTGTAGATACACATGCTTTGCATACACTTTATAGGAGAATTCTCCCAAAGCGGTGGCTAACCAAGAAGTGTTGCAGTTGTTCGAAAAAGTGCTTTTAGCACGGCTTGTCCTATTTGTTAACGTGCTAACACATCCACACAATAATGTTTAGTAAAAGTATGTAGTGTAGACCATGTTGCAGCTAAGGGAATGTTACCCTAAAAAGGCCATAGATACTCCTATTTTTCGAGTGGAATGTGCTCCATTAGGTATAGATAAAGATCTTTTAGCTTTAACTTAGCAAGTTTGAATACATTTAACAATCCATCTAGAACTACCAGATTTAGAGATAGGATTGCCTTGTGAGGTGGAGCGAATGCCACAAAAAGTTGCTTTGTGTTACGAAAACTTTTGTCCTCTCAATATAGTATAATAGTGCTCTTCTGACATCAAGTGAGTGAAGAGCCCTTTCTGCCACTGAATCAGGTTGAGGAAAGAACACAGGTAACTCAACTGATTGGTTAATATGAAAAGCAGAAACCACTTTAGGAAGGAATTTTGGGTTTGTGCGAAGAACTACTCTATCTTTATGAAGTTAAAAGAAGGGTTCTTCTAAGGTTAATGCCTGTAACTCAACAACTCCCCTTAATAAAGTGATAGCAATTAGAAAGGCAACTTCCGATGAAAGAAATTAAAATGAACAATTGTGTAATGGCTCAAAAGGTGGACCAATAAGCCTTGTGAGAACGATGTTAAGGTTCCGAACTAGTGCAGGTGGTACCCTGGGTGGTATTATTCTTTTAAGTCCTTACATAAAGGCTTTAATTACTGGAACCTTAAACAAGGATAAGTGTGGTCTGTTTTGCAAATATGTGGCTACTGCTGCAAGGTGCAACCAAATGGATGTATAGGCTAAGCCAGCTTGCAGTAGATGCAAAAGGTAACAAATATTATTTTGTATAGATGCATCTAGCGGATTAATAATGTTGTTACAATATACAACAAATCTCTTCCATTTCGCCGCATAATATGCCCTGGTGGTAGGTTTCCTGGCTTCTTTAAGAATTGTCATACAATCTGGTGGTATATTTAAGTTTTCAAACTCTATGACTTCAGGAGCCAGAACGCTAGGTTGAGCTCCTTGGGGTTTGGGTGTCTGCTTTTTTCATGGTTCTAAGTGAGAAGGCTGGAATTGAGGTGCAGCTTTTGATGTGGAATCACTGATAGTTCTAGCAGTATGGTGAACCATGGTTGACGCGCCTATGTGGGAGCCACTAAAATCAGTGTGATTGATGTTTGCCTGAGTTTCCGAACCAGAAATGAAAGGAATGGGAGAGGCGGAAATGTGTAAGCAAATATCCCTGACCAGTTCATCCATAGGGCATTGCCTTTTGATAGAGGGTGTGGGAACCTGTAGGCAAAGTTTGGGCATTTTGAGTTGTCTGCTGTGGCGAACAGATCTATTTGTGGGAATCCCCATTTTTGGAAGTATAAAAGGAGAACCTAGGGATGAAGACCCTCATTTGTGTATTTGTTGTCGCATCCTGATGAGGTCGGCGGCAATTTGATTGTTCACGCCTGGGAGGTGCTCTGCCAGAACATGAATTTTGTGATGGATTGTCCAACGCCAAATGGTCTGAGAGGCATGACAGTTGTAGAGAATGTGTCCCCCCATTTTTGTACATAGTGCATGGCTGTCATATTGTCCATGCAGACTAGGACAACTTTCCCTATGAGGTGAGGTTGAAAAGCTTTTATTGCAAGTTACACAGCTAGAAGCTCTAGGTATTTGATGTGGAGACTGTTGTGTTTGTTGTCCCATAGACCCTGAATTGTTAGATTCTATAGATGAGCACCCCAACCTGTGAGAGATGCGTCTGCTGTTAGAACGATCTGTGTAACAGGGTTGATGAAGGGCCGCCCTTTTGTGCGTTCCACCACTGCAGAGGGCGATGGGTGCAGCTGTCTACCATTACTAGATCTGTTATTTGACCCTGTGATTGATTCCACCAACGTGCTAAGCATTTCTGTAGGGGACGCAGGTGTAATCTTGCATGAGGCACTATAGTGATGCATGATGCCATCATCCCAAGTAGTTGCACAAAAGTCCTGACTGTTAAGTATTGTTTGGTTTGAAATTGTAGTAACAGAGTTTGAAGACTTCGAATTCTGGCAGCATTGGGAGAGGCTAGAGCTGTGCGAGTGTTTAGAGGCGCTCCCAGATAGGACTGCATTTGTGAGGGTTGAAGATGGGACGTTTGCGTATTGACTGTAAATCCCAATTGACGGAGAAGGTATAATGTAGTTTGAGTGTGTTGCAAGCACTTTTGCCGTGTGCTAGCTTTGATGAGCCAATCGTCTAGATATGGGAAGACATGAATTTGATGTCTTCTGAGATGAGCTGCTACTACTGCTAGACATTTTGTGAACACTCTGGGTGTAGTAGTAATTCCGAATGGGAGTACTTTGAACTGATAGTGATTTCCTGCTATCACAAATCTGAGATATTTGCGATGTGCAGGGTGAAGAGGAATGTTGAAGTGTGGGTCTGTTAAGTCTAGTGTGGACATAAAGTCGCCTTGCTATAGAAGTGCGAGCACTTGCTGAAGCGTAACCATGAGGAAATGTTCTGACCATATGTACAGCTTTAACAGCTTTTATGTCTAATATTAGTCTTAGGGACCCGTCCTTTTGGGGATTAGGAAGTACAGTGAGTAAACACCTGACTCTTGGTGTTGTAATGGAACTGGTTCAATAGCTCCTTTTATTAAAAGAACTTGTACTTCTTGTTTGAGGAGCTGTAGGTGCTGTAACGAAAGTTTGTGACTGCGAGGTGGAATATTGGGAGGATTGCTGGTAAGCTCCAGGCCATAATCATGTCTAATGCCCATTTGTCTGATGTTATTGATCGCCAAATGGGAAAAAATTGTTAAAGCCTTCCCACAACAGGTGCAAAATGATCGGGAGGAATTGTAGGCAAGTCACTTCTTATTGGGAGATGGGGAGGTACGTGTTGGTGCGCCTTTATCTCTACCCTTGAAACGGTTTCCTCTGTGCCCACTTCTACAGAAACCTCTAGATGGAGAGGGCTGCATGTTGGATTTAAATGGAGGCATTAGGGTCTGAGGAATTACCTTTGGATCCTCCTCTATAGAATGAATGACGAAAGGAGCCTCTGCTAGATGGGGACTAAAGTGCTCCCATAGATTTTGTTACCTCTGTCTTTTTTCATTTTTTCAAGTGCCTCATCTACTTGAGGTCCAAAAGGTGTTCTTTGTCAACAGGAGTATTGATGATGGCTTGCTGAACCTTCGGTTGAAACCCCAAAATCCTAAGCCATGCATGTTGTCTAAGGAGAATGCTGGTGTTAATTGCCCTTGCTGCAATGTCAGCAGCATCTAGAGCACATCTAATGGAAGAATTAGATATTAGTTTACCTTCTTGCACTAACTTTTGAGCTCTCTTTTTATGCTCATCTGGGAGGTGTTGACGCAGGTCTTCCATTACATCCCAGTGGGCCCTATCATATCTGGCTAATAAGCCTTGTGTGTTGGCAATGCACCATTGGTTAGCGGATTGAGCAGCTACTCTTTTACATGATGCATCTATTAATTTAGACTCCTTGTCTGGAGGAGGCGCATCTGCTAAAGTCTGAGAATTTGTTCTTTTGCGAGCATTAGATACTGCTAAAGAATCTAAAGGTAACTGCCCCTTAATAAAAATGGCATCAAACGGTGGAGGTTTATATTTCTTGTCAACCCTAGGGGGTTAATATGGGGACACGTACAGGGTCTTTAAAAACGTAATCGGCATGCGTCCTCATGCCTTTTACCATAGGCAAACTTTGACTTGTTCTATGTGTGGAACCTAGTGTCTTGAACAAAAAGCCTTGTTCTAAACACTCTTTGTATAATATAACCCCAAGGTAAGATGCTGTCCTGGAAATCAACTCCTGATTTGCTAAGTTGTCATCAGTAGGTGATGGTTTTGCAGAATATAAATCAGGGTCACTGTCCATTGGTTCTGCTGGTAGTGGGCTACTGTCATTATCATCACCCCCTATATCAGGCTGTGTGTGTGGAGGACCCTGAGGTGTTATGTGTAAAGGGCCTGAAGCTGGCAATGGTAGTAGTGGTGAAGATGGTGGAGGGGATTGAGGAGTAGGGTAGATAGGACTTGTAGCCATGTCCTCCTTTTTTAGAGGAATTTTGTACATAGTGTCCTCTGAAATAATCTTTCTTTTGGAAGGTGTCACACCTTTAGCTAATATATGTCCAGTGTCTGGATTTATATAGATTTTCTTTTGCTTAGGGTCCAGTTTCTCCTTCATAATTTCCAGGATAGGTTCCGTAGTCTTTTGAAAAGGTGTCTTTTAATTTCGGTGCCAAAGGTTTCAGAGCTGAATCGGACTTGTCCTTTTTGTCTTTTGGAGCCGAAGGTTTTGGTTCCTAAGATGTCTTTTCTTGACTCAGCCCCGAGCTGGAAGACTTAACTGACTGTTTCGGTGCTGATCCCGAGGGCGGGGCGTTGGAAGCAGCGTCCCGTTGCCAACCATGGCCAGAAGGCAGTGGTGGTGCCAAAGCCTTTTGTTTAATTGAAGAGAGTTTGAGGGGCAAAGGGGCTTTGTTTCTCACGGCACCCTGTCCTGGTGGAACTTCTTTGGACTTTAACTCGATTTCCAGCTCGGAGTCCGATTTGTGGATAGAGAAGGTCTCCTTCTCTTCTGCCACCATCTCTTTGTTTTCAGTGTCTTCCCCGAAGATATCCAGAGTGTGTTCAATGTTTTGTCGCTGCATGTCCCTTCATTGGCCCGACGATCCCGCAAAGTCTTTTACAATCGAATGATCCACAAGTGTCTCAATTCTCTTCTTTGTGCTGCAGTGAGAGGCACAGGTTGCAGACTTTATGCTAGTTGGTGCGCGGCTACTTGAAGTGGCACCGAGGACAGAACTGAAACAGAGTCCGTTCCATCGGCAGAAAATGGAATAGTACGGAACAGAGTGGAAGTCGACCGACGTGGCTAGGCCCAAAGGCCTCCCACGATGTCTTCTCAATCGAATATGGAGAATTTACCAATCTATTCGATACACGGAGAATAGTGAAACACGTATGAGAACAATACCGATGAGGGTACAGTGGATTGAGCACCGAGGGGAACCCGAAGGACGGTTTTGACCAGGAGCACCGCAATTCACGTCCGAACCCGATGGCGGAAAGAAAACAATCTAACAATGGAGTCGATGCCCATGCGCATTAGCACCGAAATGAGGAGTCACCTTACATCGTGACTGGGAAAGACTTATTCGAAGAAAAACAACTTGCAAACATCAGGACCAAATCATTAGACGGCAGGAGTGTGCAAAGCATGTGTATAATCTACAGCAAACATGTCTCGAACATTAACTTTCCATGAGTGGATGCTGAGCTCCCCCAGTACGGTGTGTGTTTGTAAATCAGTCATTCGTCGGATTTAGTATCCGTTCAAGTGATGATGTTTGTGTTCTGAGTATGTGGCGTCCATGTTGTTGTGGAGTGAATGGGATGAAGCGTACCAGCACTGTGTCAAAACAAAGAAACCCCACCCTTCTCCCCAGCTCCCACTCCATACTTTGCCAACTAGAAGTACTGTTGTGATGCAACTAGGCCAACTGGGCTAACCTGAGATATGAGTCTCCCCTGCTGTGCAACTCCTCTCCCAAACTGGCCCGACCCCTTCTCTCGCCATCCCCAACAAACAAAAAACCATTTAACACTGCTCGAGGCTTAGATCACCAGCCATCCCTGAGCCCCTCCACTCCTTCCCTGGAAAAAGTGCAAACACCCGTATGATCAAATTAGGACTAATCAAGCCGCGGCTCCTGGAAGGGCAACAGTGAGATAGGGTCCGCCATCCTCCGCGAAAGTCCTATGGGCACCTCCGAGGTCACTCGCCCTGCTGGAGACCTCTCCAGATGAAGAGAGCAAGCCCTGTGCTCTAATCAGTGAGTTCTGTGTCGTGAAGCCACGTGTTGTTCTACCGGAGGGCCTCCGTCTCCTTCGCCCCTTCTGCCCCATCTCCCTCGCACATGAAGTGAGCCCCCACTGTCCAGGTTGAGCCACTCCTCCGCCCAGTTCCAGGCTGCCTCTGTGGTATGAAAAACCAAGGTCTTGTCTTGGAAGATGACTTTCAAGTGGGCTGAAAAAAGAAACATGTATTGGATGTTCCTAGCCCTTAGTTTTTGCTTCACTTTTTGAAAGGATCTCCACTGCTGTTAAACCTTTGACGTATAGACCGAAACAATAATCACTGGGGGGACTGAAACACAAGAGGCCCAATCCTGCATGCCACCCGAAGGATGGTATCCCAATCTGCGTAATTAAGAACTTGGGCTATGAAAGGGCGAGGCAGGGAGCCCACAGGAGGGTTCACGATTAGGGCTCTGTGCGCTCTCTCTATTATTAAACAGGCTGACCCCTCCGAGGTCGGTACCCAACTCTTAAATCAATCAGAGAGGAAAGAAGTTGGGGTGGCCCCCTCCGCCCCCTACGGGATGCACACAATGAGCAAGTTATAGCCCCGAGATCATACTTCAGCATCTTCCACTCGAGCCTCCACATGAATCACCATGTGTTGCAGGGATGCGATGCAGGACTTGTGTGATTTAACAGTGTCTTAAGTTTCAGAAACTCTGCCCTATACCTCCGAAACTCTGTCCACAGTGTTCCTCGCAGGCCTTGAGGAATCAAGTATAGGTCCATTTTCAGGTCCCCCATTTTACCTTCCATGGTTTCTTTGAGATACTGAATCGCCTGCCCGATGGAGGTCATTTCGAACCCCTCTGATCGCTTGTCCCCTCCACCCACAGCACTAGCCTTGTCAGCCAATACTGTCTGCTTTGTGTACATGCCTATCTTCTGTTGTTCCATGGAGTTTGAAGGTTTGTCTTGTGCCATGGTAAGGGTCGGAGTTGGGTGAAGGGAGCAGGTGTCCAGAATTCTAGGGGTAAAGAGTGGCAAACCCCACTTCATGTCACCAGGCTGGTTACCTTTCCAGTAGGATTCAGTGGAGGGCAATTCAAGAGATGGCGGAGTACCCTTCCCCACAGAACCTCTGCCCCGCAGGCCCTCCTGTTATCTCTGGCCACACAGGACACCCTCCTACTGCAAGGACCACCAGAGTGGGCAGCCGTGCCGAAGCCAGGCTCTGGTCTGGTCTCTTTATGGTTGTACCCAACAGTCTCAAAGAGCACCCCCAACTCTTGTCGGAGCCTGCCTCCCACAAGACGGTCACAACAAGGGCCAGACGGCAGGCACCACCTGGCTCGATGGTGCCCCAGAGTGAAGGTGTTCCTGCAGTACAAATCTGGCCTCGTGGGCATCGCTTGGGACAGGGAACTCCAATAGCGCTGGGGCACTGAGGCACAAGAGCACCCAGAACAGCAGCAGGACAACCAGAACAGCAGCAGGACAACCAGGCCAGCATCTGTGGTTTCAGGGGAGGAAAAGTGTTCCCCTCTCTAGGCGTTCAGGGGTCCACCACGCTTTCCTATGGTAGCGTATATATGCGCACAGGCAGTAGCGAACTCAGCCCCCCGGCACCTCATCTCACGGAGGAATATCCAAAAGTGTAATCTTTGTGGGGCGATGTTATAGGCAAACAGTCCACAGGCTTTGTCACCCGCCGTGTGATGATAGTCACGCCACCGCCACAAGAAGCTGGGCTACCATCAGAGCCAGCATGTGGGGGCTCCACCACAGGCCGGCCCCCTGCCCCCCCCCCCCCCAGTGAAATCTCAGCCTAACTATAACGTCCCTGTAACTTTGTTTTTTCAGTGAATTTCTAAAGTTTTTTAAATCCTATTTCCTAACTGTAACCTTCGTTTTCGAGATATATATACATATATATATATATATATATATATAAAATTATATTGTACAGGCTTGCTACATTTCTGCGCCACATACAAAAAGAATGCATGCAGCAAAAGTACTGACCGAATGAAATGACAGAACTGGGGGTGCTTCCCTTGACGCTTCTAGTTAGTTTGTATGAATAACGGAGGACAGAGTACACACAAATAAGAAAGACCAGGATCATTGTCCAGTCTGTCTTTACTGAATATAGGAAGGCTAACTTAATTGACAGACGTGCTTAAATTACGATCTCATTTAGAACTCCTAAGTGGAGACTTGGACAGCATGACACATCGCTCACATATTTCTCGTGATTGGAGCTGGATTTCCAGTAAGTGGCAACTGCATCGTATCCGTATGGGGTCCCTGCTATAACAGGCATTGATGTGTTCGCCTGAAGTGGCTAACATTGATTGCTAATTGCATTTCCACATACAACGTAGTTGCTTTCTGTAGTACGGATAGACCCGGACTTAGAAATGCCTTGGCGAATCATGTCCCATCGAGCACTGGCATTAAACCTTAGCACTCTGGAGTTATCAGAAGATGACAACCAGCACTTTACGAATAAGTAAGGTGACAAGGGCCAAGGCAGTGTTTTGTTTCCTACGGTTCTGGGTGGTTATTGTATAGGTATTTTTCTAGCGCTTTCCATGCATTGCTATTCTGCCCTGGAGAAGACATATTTTGAGGTCTCTGTTCAGAACAACTTTGAGGCCAAATTATATTGAACTACATACACCTTAAAGTTTCAGAAACAAAGACGATCAAAGTGCCAAAAGCACAAGCTTTCAGACTTTGGCCAGCAACAAAGAACCAAAAAAACTTGAACAAGAACTGAAAAAGTCATTGTGTTTCTTTGGCTTGCCATAATACATTTTATGTCAAATTCAGTGTCTAACTGGCCTTCTTCTCCCATTGTAGGAGATACACAGAGTAAAGGCAGCTTTCTGTATGTTCAGTTCACTATTGCATGATATTAAAATAAACCCTGTGCACATAATGCTCGAAACTGTACCTTTAAGTGCCGTGTATTTGTAATCACAAATATATTTCCCTTCGTAATTGGCATTACGTCCCTCTACCTCTAGCAGTGATGAATCACATAGTGAGGCCCTTGCACCTCCAATTACAATTTAATCCCAATGTATAAAAACCCATTCCCTCTTACTTTCTCTTCCTTTTTGTGACTCCATATGTGCAAGTGGGTGTGCGTGCTCCCTCATCGCCACGCGGTGTCGGGATGCCTGGGCGCTGCACTGGCCTATCTTGCTGCTTCGGCGAGGCTTCAACTCATTCCTGAGAAGCGGCATACTTGCGGTGAGTCTGGGACAGTAGAGGAGCGGTTGCTCGTCTACCTGTGATGCAGCAGACTGGAGCATGGGTTCTTCCTTCTCGTCTCGCCCAGACAGAGGTCTGTGGTGCTTTCCAGGTGGGACAATCTGTTTTGCTGGGGAAACAAGACTCCTCGGCGACTGGTCTGCGCTGATCTGACAGAGGAGATTCTTATTGCAGACTTACAGTTGTGCTGCTCTTTAAAAAGATAATCTTACAGCAGCCTTGCTGTTGCAGTTCTTTTCTATGGTCAAGTGAGTTTCCCTATTGGTTAATGTATTTACACGTAGCAGTGGATTGGCTTGGCATTTTGTTAAGTTTTTTATTTTACAGGTTGAGATATTTTGGAGGGAAGTTCCCCCAATGGAGTCTTATGGTTCATATTTATTTGGGGATGTTTAGTGCTGAAGGTTAATGTATTGGCAGCTATAGAGAAGCCAACTGCGAAAAGGCAAAGGTCACAGTTCCCTGCCTCTGAGGAGAGCGATTATAGACAGGATGTGCCTACAAGGGATTCTAGTGGTTCTTCGGCTGAGGTTTCTGTGTCCCTGTCGGCCTTGGAAGTCCATGCAATGATTGATGCTGCGGTCACTAAAGCCTTGTCCTCCAAGCGGAAGGATAAGCGTACTTCAGTCCAGCTGGATGGTGATCAGGATTCTGAGTCATCTGCTGACTCTGAGCCAGAGAGACGTAGTGCCTGATGAAAGTTCATATCCAAAGAGGAACTGGCAGACATTCTCTCGCATATCGGAGAGAATTTGGGCAAGGCGCCACATTCGATGGAGGGGGCTGCTGAGGATCTCTTTCCACAATTCGTTAAGCCTGCGGTGCTGGCCTTACCATTGCACCCCAAAATTTAAGAGGCGATCTTCGGATCCTGGGAAGAACCATAGCATAGCTATGCTTTCTTCAGAAATCCTATGCCTTGGAAGAAGGGGATAAGTTGTTGCCACATTCCATCAAGGTCAATTCTATTCTGGCTCCTCTCATTGGCAGATCCTCATTAAATCTGGATGGCTGTTTTCCCTCAGATCATGATGATCGCCAGGTGGATGGTGGTCTGAACAAGCCTTTCATTGCCTATAATTTGGTTCTCAGAGCGGCATCTAATGGGGCACTGACTGTTCAATCCTTGGTGAAGGATTTTGAGGCTCTGGCCGAAGCCATGCAGGAGGGGCCAAGTGTGACGGATGTCTAATACATTTGGCACAACAGTCAAAGTTCCTGGCTGATGTGCCGTCAGATGTAATTAAGTCAGTTTAAGAGCGGTCCTCCTCTGCTATCATGGCCAGACGAAACCTCTCATTGCGGGACTGAACGGCAGATCTGGCTGAGAAGTCTTCGTTTCTTAAATTACGGTTTGAAGGTGTCAAGTTGTTCAGTGAACGTTTGGATGGTCTGATCCGGAAATCCTTTAAGGATAAGAAACACACCAAGTCCTACAGATCCTCCTCCAACAAGTCCTCTAAAAATTGGAACTGCTTGGATGCCAGAGAGACTAGGGATTTACCTCATTAGGATAACTGTTCCTATTCATTTTGTAGGAAGAGGTCATGACTATGACACTCCTGTGGATGCAAGACTTGTGGGTTGACGGATAGAAGCATTTCTTTCAGTATGGGTACTTTCCATCTCTGACAAGTGGGTGAGGAGCATCGTTCAGAGAGGCTATCTCATTGACTTTCTCTCACCTCCTCCTGATACAGGGTGCATCCCCACTCCAGTTCCAAGGAATGTGGTGAAGAAGGTAGCTCTGTTGACTGGCATCACAGCCTTTTGGAAAAAGGGCAATCGTCCACTTGCCGTGAGATCAGGTCAGTCAAGGCGTTTATTCTATCCTCTTAATGGTGCAGAAGGTATCAGGGGAGTATGGACCAGTTTTGGATCTAAAACACCTCAACAAATGAGTGGTGTCCCTACCATTCAAGATGCTGTCCTGACAGCAGCTCATTCATCTGCTATCGCTGTGGATTTCATGTCAACGATTGATCTTCAGGATTCATACCTACACATTCCTGTTCATCCAAGTCATCAGAGGTTTCTAATGTTCGCTGTGCGATCAACGCATTTCCAGGTTCTGCCAGTCAGACTGAAGTCCACTCCACGGGAATTTATCAAGGTGTTGGCTCAGCTGATGGCTGTTCTTCAACTGCAGGGGATTGCCATCTTACCGTATCTAAATGACTGTTTGGTCAAGGGGGCATCTCTACCTGGACTTGTTTACATGTGAAGACAGTGCTGTCTCTTCTCTCTTCTCACAGCTTCTTAGTGAATGCAAGGAAGTCACAGCTGGCTCCGACTTAGGATAGTATTGTCATAGGGGCTTGGTTCCGGACTGATCTGGGCATTGGGACGTTGTCAGACTCGAGGATGTTGAAGACTTATTCGCATCTGCAAGATCTGTTGTCATCTTCCAGGTATTCAATACCACTGCCAAGTCCTATATCATTTGACGGGGGAGACAAGAGCTTGGTCTTTGTCTGCAATTGCGGATCAAATGTGCCTATGGGCTCAGTCGAATTTGGGTTCTCTCTGAGCCATTTTTAGTCAGGAAGCTCTGAATTGTCAGGCCAATCGCCTGAGCAGGGAGATTACGTCCTCTCAGGAATTTTGTCTTTTTGCCCAGAAGCTGGCCAGGGTGTGTTGGTTGTGCAATAGCCTGTAGGTGGATCTGTTTGCGAGCCCTTGCAATGACCTTCTTCCTCGGTTTTTTTTCTCCAGAGTATGGGAGGAGTCTACCATTGAGGTTGATGCCCTGACGTATCCTTGGCCATTGAGCCTTAAGTTTGCTTTCCCTCTGTTTACTTTATTCCAGACGTTTCTGATTTGCATATGGAGGGAGCGGGCTCAGGTTGTTCTGGTGGCTCTGGCATGGCCCCACTCCATCTGGTTTCCTCTACTGAAGGAGATGAAGGTGGATCTGGAAAGGTGGCTTCCATTGTATCGGTCTCCCCTGAGAGTTCCGAGTCTCCAGACTGAATGGGGGGGGTTTGATGTTGCAAGGTCTCTCTGCTTCAGTTTCCTCTTCTATGCATGATTCCAGAGTTTGTCTAACAGGTCTTCTTATGCATGGTATTGGAAAACAGTTCAGGCTTGCTGTGATCAGAAGCGTTTGGTTCCGCTTTCTGTTTCTCTACCTCAAGTGCTGGAATTTCTCAACGATGGTTTCCAGTTGGGCCTTAGTCCTGACACTTAAAGTTCAGTGAGCTGCTCTTACGGCTTTCCAGTACCTTTAGGGTGGTCTAGTGGAGCAGGGTCTTGTCTCCATGATCTTTTGTTTTTTTTAAGCACTTTATTTATTCAATTTTTCATAACAAGTTCAGCGTGGGGGTGCACAATCAGTTTCAACATATAATCAATACATATGGTTTCCAATTAGAGATATCAGGGACATTATCAACTTTTGTTTGTGTGTTTACAGGTTCTGTATTTGTATACTTGCCTGATTAACTCATTCCATATAGGCACAGTTTCAACCATATTCAGGCACAACTCAGGCTATAACATTTGACTCACTGTCACTTATACTAGTTTCGCTATGCATGTCTACATCCTCTGGATCTCCATGATCTTTAAAGGGTTTTCCAGTCTCTGTCAGATACCGCAGGTGGTGTGTCCTTCTTGAGATTTGCAGTTGGTTTTACATGCTCTCCAGTATTCCCCGTTTGAGCCCTTGTCTTTTTTGGGGTTACATCTTCTGACCTTGAAGGTGTTTGTTCTGGTGGCTGTAACTTCGACTCTCCGCTTGGAAAGCTGGGCTCTCTGTCTTGTCTGTCTCCTTTCTTTCGGGTGTTTGGGGACAGGATTGTCCTTCAGTTAGACACAGGATTTGTGCCCAAAGTGAATTCTAGGTTTCATCTTCAGCAGGAAGGGACTCTTCCAGTGTTGTTTCCAGATCCTCAGCCTCCTGAGAAGGGGGCACATCATTCGCTTTATGTACGGAGGGCAATTTTAATTTACCTGCACTGGTGAAGCAGTTTTTGGTCTCCTCTACTTTATTTGCGAGTTTTGTCCTGCCCGAAAGGGGGGTAAGCCTTTGACTCAGACCTGGAGCAGGTGGATCGAAACTGTGATTCTGCTGGCATATAAGCAGTGTGGTCTGTCGTTTTCTCTGGGGATCCAGGAGAGATTTACTAGGGGCATGCCTGCTTCTGTTGTGGAGATGCAGGGTGCTTCATTGCAGATGTTATTCATTATCAGGTGGGCCAGAGTCTGATGGAGGTTCTGGATTTTTTGGGTTCCAAAGTTCTGGTTTCTGTTTTATAAACAGTTTATTGCCTATAGATTAAACTTGTGTTTTGCATATTCTGTGCAGTTGTACTGGTACAGTTTTTGGCCTGGGTACATCTCACTATGTGATTCATCAAGGAGAGAGGGACGAGGAGGAAATGCTGCATTTACTTACCAGTAATAGCATTACTCTGAGTCTTTCTCACGCAGTGATTAATCAGGCCACCCCCCCCCCCCAAAAAAAAAAATAAACAATTGCCCTGTCCAACTGTGTGGTGTTTGGGCTTGGTACAGAACCGGAAGTAAGGATGGGGGAGGGGGTTTTATACATTGGGAGTAAATTGTGAATGGAGGCACAGGGGCCTCACTTTGTGGCTCTGCATGGCAAGAGCAAGACTCAGAGTGATGCTATTACCAGTAAGTAAACTCAGCACTCCTGCTGAAGCAGCGAAAATCAAAGCTCTGCTTGGAGAATTGTTATTAATTCATTGGGTGAAATCTGCTAATTTACCCATTAATTCTCTTTATATGCCTTGTCCCTCCCCTCCTCTTTCTAGGTCTACATCTCACTGGTGTGACAAAGATCTTTGAGTCTGCTGAGTAAGGACAGAGAGGTAAGGAGAACAGAATTATGAGGCAAGTGATGGAGAAAGTAGGTAGAGATAGGAATAATATAGAGGGATATGTGAGGTAGACAGACATATGGTAAAGGAACGAAGGTAAGATAGCCATAACAATAGATACAGAGAGGAACAGGTAAGGAGAGAAAAAGGGGGAGGAGATCAATAAGGTTGCAGAGAGAGAGGGGTAGACATAGGTAGAAGGAGAACCAGACAGCAAGAAGAGGGTGGAGAACACTGGGGTGAGGAAAAGAGAGAGGTAAAGTAGAATGAGATGCAAGTAGTAGAGAAGTAGGAACATGTGGTAGTGCAAGAAATATAAATACATGAAAAGAAGAGAGAGCAGTGAAGTAGAGAGGGGCAATAAGAGAAAAGGTATAGGAATACAGAGCAGGTAAAGACAGCAGTGAGCAGAGAAAAGAGAGGAACTGTGGTTGAAGTGTAGCCAGAGAGAATAGGTGTATGGTGAAAAGGGGTTAATTTAGAGAGGTGTGCAGAGAGGATGAGCTAAAGAGAGCGGTTTGGTATAGTAAGAGATAGAAATAAAGAGGTAAGGTAGATATTCAAAAGAAAGATAGGTAAAGAGACAGGTGAATGAGACGGAGAGAATTACATTAGAGAAGGAATGACAGAAAAAGAGGTAGAGAAAGTGGTAGTAAAAAAGTAATGTAATGAGAGAAGTGAGGAAGAGGGAACAGAGGTAGAAAGAGAGAGAAGATGGGGAGGTGAGAAAGCAATTAAATGGTTAGGCACATTCAGAGAGAGAAACAGGTGGAGTAGAGAGATAAGGTGGTCAGAGAGTTGTGAGGTAGAGAGAAACATGTGATAGAGAGATGAGGTATAGAGAGGTAGAGACAGCTAAGAAAGAGGTAGATGGTGGTACGATACACAGAGCAGGAGAAAGCATTTGAGATGTGAGATAAAAAGAGCAATAAAGTTGAGAAGGGATATCAAACTGAGAAATGTGATGCAGAGAGAGGTGTGAGGTAGAGAGAATGTTGAGATATAGAATATAGAGAGGGGGTAGGTAAGGGGGTGGTAGGAAGGGAGATGGGGTTGTGAAAGAGATTCTGAGACAGAAGGGTTATATAGGAGGTGTTGTGAGAGGGAGGCGAAGTAGGCACAGCTGAGGTTGAAAGAAGGCACAGGTGCAGAGAAAAATAGATAGGTAAAGAGAGAAGGGTGTGGTAGAAGAGGTGAGGTGAATTAAGGAAAGAGACAAAAGATCACAACTGTGAGCGCAATGGTTAGGGATGGGCAGTCAAGGCATGCGCATTAAGCAACTGTGAAGCCTCAAATTAAAACTGCATTTGTTTTTATGCACACCATTATTTTAGTAGAACGTCTGACATCCTGATTACTTTTTATCAGGGAGCCCCTTGGACGGCGTGGCTCTTGAGGTATTTCCTCACTTTGCCCACACAGTGAACTGGCCCCGATTCCATAGCCTTTATGAGGTCTAGGTGCAGGTATGGAACTAAAGAGAGGACTTCAAGCCTACTTCCTTGAACCCCTCTGTGATCCTTTTCACTTATGCAGCTCTCACTTTATCAGTAGGCAATGTATGCGAAATGTCGTTATGGTACACCCTAATACCAAGGACATGCAGAAAAAGACGAAATGCACGACTGTTTGAGAGGAGAGCAAAGCTTCAAATAATGACATCTTTAAAAAATACCTACGAAAAAGCGTTATCGTCATGAGTCATCACAGTATCCACGGTACAACTGTAATCCACAATCTAACAATTCTTAGTGAGTGACGTTTTGTGGGGATCCTGGCCATTCATAAACCTCAACCCCTAACTCCACGCTTTACCAGTCCCACAGACCGTAATACAGTCAGAGACACTGCTGATAAGTGACCTGTGTCCCAAGTGCAAACCTGCAACCCCCACCTAGTGTACCATCTGTGTCCACTCGGACCTTACATCCAGGGAAAGGGTCAGCGCTGAGTGATGCCTGTGGGTCTGAAGAGTGGGAACAAAGAGGCCACGGGGCCTCCTCTGAAGGGCTCCACCCCCCATTTTGACCCAAACCACTGGAACGAAAAGTGACACTATTAAATGTAACAGCTTTGTTTTGTGTGGGGGAGGATTCGCCACACATATGGCGGGCTTACACCTGTGCTGGCGAGTCCCCATTCATCCTTTAGTGTTTATTACAGGCGCCTCTGACCTATTAATAAAAGAGGAGCAATGCTGGTGATGAGGCCAAAGGACTAAGAAAGAAAACATGAAGGCAGAATCAACACTGATCATAGGCTTAGGGAGAATGCAAATCTTCAACCATCTGTGGAACTTCAGTAGGGCATCGAGTAAGCGATGTGCTGTGAGGGTGGTACCAGAGTGCAGAATCAATCTGAATCGGAATTTTCTGTATCTGGTTAGCCATTAATTCACAGAAGTTGACTTCAGATGTATGGATGAAAGTTGTGCTTCAAAAGTCCTATATAACATAACATAGCGACGCAGGTAATCCCTGGCAAATGAAGCCTGAACAGTGCATGGTGGATTAAGTTTAGTCTTTAACTGAGATCTTTCAGCTAATGGAAGTCCTTACAGGCACTTCAGGCTGACGTGACGTGATCACGATGTTACAATCTGAAGCGGGAGCACTGTGTATATATGGATGGTATGGGCCAGCATGGGACTGACAATGCTGAGCACGATAGCTATAATTTGTGGAGAGGAATCTACATCCGGCCTGCACTGCTTGCTAGCTGCTGTGGTGCATAGGTCTCCAGGCGAACTCAGCCAGTGGTCTCGGAGGGAGCTGGTAAATGGAGAGGGCCTTAGACCTAAGAGCTTAACTCAAAAAGGATAAAGACGATGCCTAACATATCCACTCGGGCCTGAGATGACCACATTCATTCAGCACTACTCAAAACATATTTACCAAAGCTCAAAATGTTAAAGCCACTAGTGTGCTAGTCGAATGTAAATAAATATGACCGACACAAAAAATGACCCTTGTGTTGGAACAAGGACATACTAATAGAGCTATGGTTTCAAGAATCCACAACTTCCCTGTTCATTATAAACCCTACTAAAGGCCCCACAACAGCAGTGAGAATCACTCCAAGGTCACGGGAGTTGCCAAGGTTTAAATTTTGAGCTCAATACAGAAAAATATACAAATATTTTACCCATGCAGTGCAGTTATTATTTTACTAGCATACCATTCCATTGGAACAGGCAGAACTTCGACACATCTGGAGGCATCAACCACAAGAAAACGTTTTCCTTAAACATAAATCCGTCTCTCACCCAGGCCATTCAAGCGGAAAAAGGAAAGCTCAATCAAGGTTTCAAGCCAGATGGCTGAGAAGAACCTGGCGCATTGTGCAGCGTTTAAGGTGAAGCTTCACAAAGTGATGCTGGCAGCATGAGTTTCGAGAAAACCACGTGGCTGGCAGGCGCATCTATTTAAATGGCACATTCGTCTGATCAATGGGAAAGGAAAAAAGTCATCACTTGATACATTTTATTTATGGATGCAAACTGATATGACCCATTCTATTCCAATAGCTTTTATTGGATCAAAGTGCTTTTATAGAAATGACTAATAATATGCAGATCAGTTTATCCCATCTTCGAATGGACAGGTGAGTCCAAAGTGCTAAATCATATACCCTCTGAGTGGAGACACAAACAATCCTGGCCATGATTTGGCCATGCTGGGTCTCATGATTAAGGTGCAACTTCAGACTCGGCTTGTTCACCTTACGCCAATTCACTGAAAAGCTGGCTGGAAATGGTTGAATCAAACTTATATTCCAAAAAGAAACGAGCACAGAGTACAATCACACATCACTAGTAATAGCAAAAGATGTCATTTAACGTGCACCTTCAGCTAAGCAAGCCTTATTCTGCAAGCTTTACCACCTGCAACCTATTCCATATTTCTAATATTATTACTGAGAGACACAGTATAGAGATCACAAAGTCTTCACGAAGCCGCCAACAACCTCACCAACTGGATCTCCGACTGCGCCGACCTCCTGGCCCCCCTGAAAACTCAAGCCAGCACCAACAACCACAAGAAAAACTCCTGGTTCACCCCCGACCTCAAGGACTCCAAGAAAGAATGCCGCGCCCGCGAGAAGACGTGGCGCCTCAACCAGACCGAAGAGAACATGTCAGCTCTCAAGGACGCCACCCGCCAACACCACCAACACCTCCGCGCCGCACGAAAAACAGCCTACCGGAACAGACTTGACAACAACGCCCACAACAGCAAGGAACTATTTGGCATCGTCAAAGAGCTCTCCAACCCGGACGCAGAAAACAACTCCATCCCCCCATCACAGGACCTCTGCGACTCCCTCGCGACCTTCTTCCACCACAAGATCACCGACATATACAACAGCTTCCCGACCACCGACATGAACCCCCCCCCCCCCCCCCGGAACCCCGCTACCGACATCACCACCATCCTCACCTGGAGCCCAACCACCACCGAGGAGACCACCCGCGTCATGAACTCGATCCACTCCGGATCCCCATCGGACCCCTGCCCGCACCACATCTACAACAAAGCCGACGACATCATCGCACCGCACCTCCGAGATGTCATCAACGCCTCCCTCACCACCGCCACCTTCCCGGAGAGCTGGAAACACGCAGAGCTCAACGCCCTCTTAAAGAAACCCACAGCAGAACCCACCGAACTCAAAAACTTCCGGCCCATCTCTCTCCTGCCGTTCCCCGCCAAAGTGATTGAGAAAATTGTCAACACTCAACTCTCCAACGCCCTGGAAACCAACGACTCCCTCGACCCCACACAGTTCGGTTTCAGGACCAACCACAGCACCGAAACCACCCTCATCGCAGCCATGGACGACATCAGAGCCCTGACCGACAAGGGTGAGACCGTGGCCCTCATACTCCTGGACCTCTCCGCAGCCTTCGACACGGTCTGCCACCGCACCCTGATACGACGCCTCAGCAACGCCGGCATCAGAGGCAAGGCCCTCGAATGGATCATCTCCTTCCTCTCCGGAAGGACTCAGAGAGTCCGCCTGCCCCCTTTCAGATCCACAGCCACGGAGATCATCTGCGGCGTACCTCAAGGATCCTCCCTCAGCCCCACTCTCTTCAACATCTACATGACCCCCCTGGCGAACATCGCACGCAAACACGGACTGGACCTTATATCATATGCCGACGACACCCAGCTCATCTTATCACTCACAAACAACCCCACCTCAGCTAGGACCAGACTTCATGAAGGAATGAAGGAAGTGGCGAACTGGATGACAGACAGCCGCCTGAAACTGAACGCCGACAAGACGGAGGTCCTCATCCTCGGCCCCACCCCCACCGCATGGGACGACTCCTGGTGGCCCCCCGCCCTAGGCAGCACTCCCCAACCCACCGACCACGCACGCAACCTCGGCTTCATCCTGGACTCATCCCTCACCATGACCAGACAGGTGAACTCGGTGACCTCAGCATGCTTCAACACCCTCTGCATGCTCCGCAAGATCTTCCGCTGGATCCCCACCAACACCAGAAAGACCGTCACCCACGCCCTCGTCACCAGTCGCTTGGACTACGTGAACACCTTGTACGCGGGCATCACCACCAAGCTGCTGAGGAAACTCCAACGGATCCAGAACGCTGCCGCAAGACTCATCCTGGACATCCCTCGCCACCAACACATCTCAGGACACCTGAAAAAACTCCATTGGCTCCCCGTCAACAAGAGGATCACCTTCCGACTCCTCACCTACGCACACAAAGCCCTTCACAACCTCGGACCCAAACTCATCAACAACCGCGTCTCCTTCTACACTCCTCCGCGCACTCTACGATCCGCCAGACAGGCCCTGGCAGCCGTACCCCGCATCCGCAAAGCCACCGCCGGAGGAAGATCCTTCTCTTTCCTGGCAGCGAAGACCTGGAACTCTCTGCCCAGCCACCTTCGCGCCATACCTGAACACCTCTCCTTCAGAAGGCAGCTCAAGACCTGGCTCTTCGAGCACTGACCCCCCCCCCCCCTCCCCAGCGCCTTGAGACCCTTTATGGGTGAGTAGCGCGCTTTATAAATGCGAATGATTGATTGATTGATTGATTCAAGGCCAGACGGCTAATTTCTGGAATGACTTTAGAAGATCTAATGTGCTCAGAAGTCTTAGCTCCCCGATCCACGTAAGCGGTATTTGCACTGCTCATGTGGGACACATTTGTTTGTGATGGGCTGCAGTCCTGTCATCACTGACCATGCAGGGTCACTGAATAAACAGTCAAGGTCTATATTTCCTGCTTGACCAACTCCCTCCACCATGGCCAGGTGCATAGTTCAGAATTTAGGTGCTCTATCTCAATCACCCTAGAAATCAAGTAGAGTGGGGCTAGCTTCTTCGAGATGCAGTCTTCTATCTCCCAACCAGTAATGTATGCTGGCATAGTCGCTCTACTTCACTGCCATGGTCTCAGGGATGTTTAATAACCTCATTCAACATGTGCCTGGTGGCAAATGTCTGGGAATGACCATCACAAACTATAAAAAAACGAGTACTGGCAAAGCCAATATGTCTAATCTTTGGGAGGTTTTAGCTTCGAAAATGGTTTTAGCATCAAAAATGGTTTTAGCCTCTAAAATGGTTTTAGCCATGCGGCACAGCATCCACAATGCTGTGCTGCAAGGCTAAAAAAAGTTTAAAAAAATACATTTAGTACAACTGCTGCGTCATGGGCAAGTGGGACATTTTATATGCACACTTGGGCAAAGAACCTAATTAACAGCCATCTTGAAGTGTTTCAAAGTTACTTGTAAAACACTGTCAAAAAAAGAGCAGATTGATTTGATATCAATCTTGGTATATATGACCTTACCAATGTTTCCAAAGTATTGTATTGCGTGATAGATAGAATTTGCACCATCTTCGAATGGTCAAACATTATGTAACATGTCAACTGTCTGGTGTGTAAAAGACATCTTGGGGACTTTATAGAAAATCGACCTGGGAATTCATTCTGCCCGTGGCTTACTATTGGCTTTGTGGTTTGTAACTCAGGTTTTATGGCTTTCGATTTGCTGGCTTTATTTGCTTTAGGCTGTGCAGCTTGAGTTCATACCTCCCCATGCTAAAGCAGTGTTTACAGTATTCTTCCACAAACTTGTTTTCTGTAATAAACAGGCCTGTAAAACTTGTTCTTATCTCATCACAATTGCTGGGCATTCAAACGCTCAGGTCAAATGTCAAGTTGTGTCTCGTGGGACTCTGATGTTTATTTTGCTTTCGGCTGACTTCGAAGTGAGAGCATTTATAGGAAAGAGGAATGCAGCATGCTTTGCGCATGTAGCTTGCTTTTGCCCTTTTTTAAATTTTATTTTAGACATAGTCATCTCATAAGGTATCTCGTTCTTCATCTGCACAAAACATTTGTACATTGCTTTTAAAAATTCCTCTTCTTTGATGAGTCTGTTTAATTTGTGAAACTGCCTTTTTTTAGGAACAAAGTGCCAAAACCACATTTCAGTCTCAGTGTAAGCCTAACATATGCGACCTTGGGCAATTTACACTGTTTATGGCCCATTCACTGTCTTTTCAAAGGAAAGAGCCAACAACATTGTGACACAATGTAACAATCTTTGGTTTTAGCCTTGATGTGTAAAGCCTGTGCTTTATTTATGACATTTGTAGCAACTCGTTTTAGAGAGTAGGATAAGTTTAAAGAAATTTTTAATGAAAGCTTTTGTGTTTATGTTTAGCTACACAATAATTATGTATTTCATCTGCAACTGTGCCTTTTTCAGAACACATATCTTACTGGATATAAACAATTTCCTCATTTATTCTTGCAGGTACTAGGGTAATGATTTCAGTGGTGCAGCAGATGTAGTGGCACAGGGACCAAAAGGTTTAGGGAACTCACTGAGTACTGATTATTGCAATGTTTTACTACTAAACAAGCAGTCACAAGTGCAGTTACCTTGCAGGCACTAGGGTCATGATTTGAATGGTGCATCAGGTACAGTGGCACAGGGGCCAAAGGCTCTAGGAAACCCACTGAACACGGAGTATTGCTATATTTTACTACTAAACAAGCAGTCACAAGTGCAGTTATCTTGCAGTCACTAGGGCCATAATTTGAATGGTGCAGCAGGTGCAGTGGCACAGGAGCCATAAGGTCTAGGAAACCCACTGAACACTGATTATTGCTATATTGTACTACTAAACAAGCAGTCAGGTGTGTTTTTTAGGTTCTTTTGTAACCATTGCACCCAAAGGAACACATAGCCTAAAGCATCACTGTAATAAAAGCTGTAACCTATTGTACTTCTCTGTCTACCTACAACTTATGATACTTTCAGCGCACTTATGTGGCACATTTTCAGTTTTTGTAGGGTCCTAAAATACTTCTGAATCTGGACACACTAACACCTTGACAAGCGCATTCTTCATTCTACAACATTAGCACTTCAGCCCATGTAAACACTATATAAATACTTATACTTTCTGGCAATCCATAATAAGCATTGTGAAAGCCAATAGGTCTCACCTATTTGAGACCTACTGGCTTTGTCAATATTTTTTAGGCATATTATACAGCAGCACTAGCTTCAATGCAGCATAATGGTAAGAAAATAAAGAGCTATAACGTGGACGCTGGCTGCGTCACACAGTTTTTTTTACATTACTTTCAGCCATTTGCAACATAGATAAAAAATATTAGGAATGCCAATAAATATCACATAAGCAAGACCTATCGGCTTTGCCAATGCTTGATAATTTTACTTTGGAACATGGGATGTGGTAGCACTATAAAACAGTGGGCAAAATGTTCTAAATATGTGATGTTATGTTGTTAAGTGGGTTAGTTCAGCATGCTAAACACTCACGAGGCTATCCAGACACATAAGCAGGTGTGTAGGTGCCCAGACCCAGGGAATTTGTTGAAGAGCCAGATCTTCAGCTTCTTGAAGCATTCAAGAATCGAGGAGGAGACTCTGATGTGTTGAGGGAGGTTGTTCCAGAATTTGGGTGCAATGTAGGAGAATGAGCGAGCTCTAGTTCTTTTATTTATTTAGATTTTATTTTGTGGATGGGGATTGTGTGTGAGTGAGAGTGTGACTGATAGTAGGTGTCTGGCTGGCTGGTGAAAGAGGATGTGGTTGTTCAGGTAGGCTGGTTCAAAGTTGTGCAGTGTTTTGTATGCATGCGTGGGGAGTTTGAATTGGGTGCATTTGTGTATGGGAAGCCATTTGAGCTCTCCAAAATGAGGTGATATGTGGGTGCTATGTGCGAGATGGAGGATGAGCCTTGCTGTGGTGTTCTGGAGTCTGCGTAGGAGCTGGTTGGAGATCCCGGCATAAAGTGTGTTGCTATAGACAAAAGGCTGAGCGCATTGTGTGGTTGCCTGTCTTCGGGTGGGATGGTTACAGAGCGTGGGTGTGCTGCCTGGGGTTGGCTGCCTGCTTGAGAGTTGGCTGCAGGCCAAACCTACAGAGAAAAATGAGCTGGATAGGAGTAGAAAAGTGGGTACTGTGAACAGTGTTTACTCTATGGATAGAGTTTACTCGCTACCACATTGTTTGCAGACAGTGCAACTCTCATAAGAAATACACCAGAGTATTAACAAGTATCTACTAAGAAAAGTGTTCACTCTATGCAAAACTTGACCAAAGAGTCATGATTCATTAACAAATGCCAAGGTTTGAAGGTGCTAGAGGTCATACTACCTGTAGCCTTTATACTGTGGTGAAAACTTTACTGATAGCCCATCTTCTAAAGCTAATCAAGTGCATGAAAATAGGTTAGTACCTGATGTACACAGTTTTCTATCTTATGAAGAAATTGGCATGCAGAGACGATTCTGTCAAAATACTCAAGGCTGCTTACAATACTTAATACCAACTATGTAAAATCTTTGCCCTGTTGTGGAAATCGAAAATAATTGCTGTTAGCATGAGCTGAAGCCATCTTGTTTGCAGCATCCATTTTGTTAGCCTTGTGATTCTGCAGTCTTCACTGTTGCCTGCTTTTCTATTCTGCAGGAGTCATCAACCTTAGTTAACTCCTTCTGTACTGAGCCAAAGCAATGTTTGAGCTCAGAAAGGCCTGTAGCTGCTAAAATGCACGTTTGAGAATGTAACTGTCTATCATATCCTACTGATGTAAGCAGTTCTGTTTCCCTTCCCACGTTGCTGGCTAAGTGATATTCATCTGCCCATGTTTGTCAGTATCTATTCCTGTGTAGGCCTGTACCTTCTATTTGTAACTACATGCTTACTCTGCAACAAACTGTGTATAAAACGCCCATGGTTTCTGTATTCCATACACTACCTCCTACAGCGCCTGAGGGTGTTGTATTGCTGTAGTCCCACTCATGAGTGATTAATAAACTTGTTTTTTCAAATTCCAGCTTCTGTGCCAATCTCTTCTTTGTTGGTTTAAGGACCGGTGGACAAACTTAAGGGTGAACCCTGCACCGGTGTGCCCCTGAAAAGGAAAATGCTACTTACCAGTATGCATCTGTTCTTGGCATGTAGAGTTGCAGAGTTGTAAACTATGCATAGATCGCCATCTGGTGTTCGGTTTGGATGCTTGCACGTTGTTGTTGTCTTGGAAGAGTCTTTTGTAGTCACGAGATAGGTGACTCCTCCCTTGGACGATAGTGCGCATGGGCATCGACTCCATCCTCAGATTGTTTTTCGCCATAATGGGAAATGATGGAGTCAGTAAGAAGTAAGAGATGTCCATGTGAATGTATCTAATTAAGATAATACTGGAACAGATACAGGTTCCGGGTAGGTGGGTGGGCGTGTACAACTCTGTAGATCTACATGCCAAGAACAGATGCATACTGGTAAGTAGCATTTTCTGTTCGAGACATATGAGCTGCAGATTGTACACTATGCATAGACTGTACAGCAGTGTCTCCCCTAGCAGTGGTCACCTGTATCTGTTGCAGTAGTTTGAAAAAGTGTTTTAAGAACAGCCTGGCCTACAGAAGCTTGTTGCTTAGCCTGCACGTCAACACAATAGTGTTTGGTGAAGGTGTGTGGTGTAGACCATGTTGCTGCTTTGCAGATGTCACCTAAGGGAATGTTCCCTAAGAATGCTATGGAAGCCCCTAGTTTGCATGTTGAATGCGCACTAGGGGGATTTGTCAATGTGCGTTTAGCCTTTTGGAATCAATCATTTTTATTGGGTGATACACCTGCGAAGTACACAGCTCAACTGCCTACAACCTTCGGCCGGCAGAGCGAAACAGAATAGGCAATACACAGCGCACAGGTCTACAGCCCGGAGGGCGACCCCGCAAGAAAATGATGGAGCACAGCCAGGCCTGTCAGGCAACTGCTCATGTATCACATTTAGAACAAGAGTTCAAAAACAAAACAGAGAAACACCTCCACCAACCCTCCCCACCCTCTCCGCATCAGCCTCTACCCTCCACCCCGAAGTCCCGAGAGACAACAGCCTTGATGAAAGATAAGTCAAACCTCCCCAGTGGCCCCTGCCAGCTCCAAAGGGATAAGCTGAAGAACTTGCAAATATTTGGGGCACGTAACTTCCCGCAACTCCTTTGACAGAAGCTGCAAGAAAGGGCCCCAGAGCTTAACGTATTCCGAGCCCCTCTCATCAAGTCTGAACGATAGGCGCTCCATTGCAAGCAGGTGCCAGAGCCTCCGGATCCAGTCCCACGGGTCTGGCACAACCGGGGAGCCCAACTGCGCCAACAAAACCTGCCGTGCCGCGAGCAGCGCCAACGCAAGTTGTCTACCCCTCAGCGTGCGCAAGAGAAAGGACTTGGGGTGAGGGAGACCCAACAGTGTGTGCACGGGTTACCGCGGCAGCTTGATCTGAAACGCCTCATCAAGGTCGTCCAAGATCACCGCCCAATACCGCACCAGCTTCGGACAGCGCCACAGCAAGTGAACGAGAGTGCCACGGTGACCACACCCCCGCCAGCAAAGACCAGATTTAGTAGGATCCCAAGACTGAATGCGCGCTGGAGTATAGTACCAGTATGCCGCCACCTTATAGGCAGATTCTGCCCCCGCCGTGTCAGACGCTGTATGGTGGGCGCGATAGAAAACATGCTCCCATTCCTTGCTCGTTAATGGGCGCCCCAACTCAGTCTCCCAATGAACATGCGCCTTCGACCGCTGCTGTTTGAGACGCGCCATTATCATTGCATACAGTTCCGAAATGAGTATCCGATCATCCTTCTTATAAACCAACCAGCGCTCAAAAGCGGTCAAGGGACGGGACATCAAGGCGAAGTTGGAGGGGAGGGTCGCCCAATGTGCTAGCTGTGCGTAATGGTAGGCGTCGGTGTTCGGCAGGGTAAAATAGTCTTTGCGCAGTTGGGCGAAAGGAATCACGCCATCCGGCTCCAAAAGGGAGCCCACTCTCTTACATCTCTCCTCCTGCCAGCGCTGGAAAACACGGGACGCGCATCCCGGCGGAAAGTCAGGGTTGTCCACGATAGGGGTCATAGGGGAGGGGAACGTGGTCCACCCCCGGGAGCCCACTAACTGATCCACACCTTGAGAATCGGAGAGGTCACCGGGGGCGAGTAAAGGCCCCATGCCCTATGCTTCCGCGGAAGCCAGAGCTCACGCCAATATATTACAACCAGCGAACGTCTGGTCCATAAAAAGCCAGTGCTTGTTGGACGAAGGCCGTGTCCACTCCGTAATATATCGGAGACAAGAGGCCTGATAATATGCCCTTAAAAGCGGAAAACCCAGCCCCCCGGCGGACTTCGGCGAAGTAACAAGCGGTAAGGCCAGTCTCGGCCTCTTATTGTGCCATAAGAACTTATTAAGCAGGTCCTGTAACCTGAGGAGGGTACCTGGTGGCGGCTGTGCCGGAAGCATCTGGAACAAGTAAAGGACCCGCGGCAGCACAGTCATCTTTACCGCCGCAAGCCCATACCAGGCCAGGCCAAGGCGAGACCAATCGGATAATGACTTAGCAGTTTGCTCCACCAATAGTTTGTAATTGAGGTAGGCCATTTTAGCAACGGAAGGGGTCAAGCAGATACCTAGGTAGGAGATGTCAGAGTGCACCCACTGTAAGGCAAAGTCCCGCTGTAAATCACTGACGTCATCTTCAGGGATAGAAAGATTAAGCACCAGTGATTTTGAAAAATTGACTTTAAATCCTGCTACCAATCCAAAGTCATGAAGCTCTCGCATCAGATACCGCAGGGTGGTACGCGGGTGAGTGAGGGAGAGGATAACATCGTCCGCATAGAGACTAATTTTATGGATGTCGGTACCAAACTTAATACCCTCAATATCCGGATTCGAGCGTATGAGCTGGGCAAAGGGCTCCATATAGAGCGCGAATAATAGCGGAGACAGGGGGCATACCTGCCTCGTCCCCCTAGTGATGGGGAAGAGGGAAGACCGGCACCCATTCACCCTCACCGACGCCTTAGGAGCTACATAGAGACAGTGCACCCAGCGAAGAAAGTGCTCGCCGAAACCAAAAGCGCGCAGAACAGCAAACACATAGTCCCAATCCACCCGATCAAAGGCCTTCTCGGCTTCGATGGAAAGGAGACAAGCCTGGGTCCGAGATCGGTGAACCAGGTCAATAAGATGGAGAATACGCTTGGTGTTGTCCCCACCCTGACGCGCAGGAATAAAACCTGATTGATCTGGGTCTATGATGCCATCCATCAGCGGACTGAGACGCGCCGCCAGAATACTCGCGAACAATTTGGCGTCGATATTTAAGAGGGAAATCGGATCCTTCCCAGGCTTAAGTATGACTGTGATCGCGGCTTCCGACATAGTGGGAGTCACCTCCCCCGTCTCCAGAAAAGAGTTAAAAAGACGCGTTAAAAGCGGAGCCAGCTCAGCACAATAGGTCTTAAAAAACAAAGCGGAGAAATCATCCGGGCCAGGCGATTTGGCGACCTTAAGACGGGCTATCGCCGATATGACTTCCTCAATACGGATGGCGGACTCCAACGCGTCAGCCGAGGATGCAAACAACGGCGCAATATGGCAGGAGGCAAGGTAAGCCTCCCTTTCCTCTGGCCCGGTCTCCTCCCTAGTATACAGGCGCTGAGAAAATTGACGGAAAGCGTCCACAATAAGGGCGTCGGTGGTCTGCTCCACCGCCTGGGAGTCCCGAATGGATTAGATCGCTGTTCGCTGCGCGCTCGCACGGAGCCTATGGGCCAGTAAATGCCCCCTCTTTATCCCCGCTAAGGTAACATTTATGGCGCAGATGCAAAAGCGCATACTCGGCCCTATCGAGGTCCAGGTGTTTCAGCATGCGCCGTTTCGTTTCAAGCTCTCTCCACACCCTAGGCGCTCGGGTTCGCTTATGGATGGATTCCAGGGCTCCTACCTCCCGCTCCAGCTCCACACGCTTATCCTTACGAAGACGCGTGAACGCAGCTGCCAGCGCTATGAACTCACCCCGAACCACCAGCTTGAGGGCCTCCCAAACCGCCGCTAAAGACGTACTCTCTTGGTCATTAGCTGCCAGGTAAGCAACGATCGTGTCCCGTATACGAGTAACCACGGAGTCCGAGCTGAGCAGTGAATCGCGCAAGCGCCATCCGGAAGAAGGGGCAAGCGACCAAAGCAGCAGGGCCCACGAGGCCGAAGAATCAGGGGCAGCGCACTAACACCACCAAGGCCCGCCCCCAGAACACAGGGGGGGCAACGAGCCCCCTCACCGACCGCTCTTGAACTGTCCGAGTGCCTCCTCCACACAATTAGCCAGTACCCCACACCCGCAGGGCAGAGCGCAGCACCCCGGCAATAGCAGTGGAAGGCCCCCACCCTTCAGGTCCCAGAGGGCCTCACCACTGGCCCTCCACAGAAGAGTACCGGTAAGGAAGCACCGCCCGCCGGTCTGCAGGCCGATAAGCGGGCCTAGGAGCTAAAGCCAGCGGCCTCCCGAGCCCTCACCCAGCCATCAGTCCAACCAATACTCAGGCAGAGGCAGGGGTGACCATCCAGCCACAACTCAACTGCTCGCAATGTCACACACAGCACATGTGAAGCACAGAGCACCGCATCCAGTGGTAGGCCACAGGGTCCCCCAGCTAGGCCTCACACACGCCCCAGCAGCACAAATCTCACCGTCCACCAATGTGCGGACCGAGCGGTACCCCCACAGCGACTAGCACTCACCGGGAACTCTCCTAACGTAGCGGCCAAAAAAGACGCGAAGCCCCGCCGCGGAATCTCCGGTCCGTGTGCAGTGCAGTCAGGCCCTCCAGTAGCTCAGCTCGCTGCTCGACAGCAGGCCCGCCGCTCGCTCCGCGCCGCCTCCAGGGATCCCAAGGGTCGCGCCCCAGGCAATGCCACCGCCGTCCTCAGAGCGCTCCAGGGCACCCCCTCCACCTCCGTCCCAGTGGCGGCACGAACATAGATCAGCGGGGCCGCCGAGACGCAGCAAGGCCGGGACCGGAGGGCCTCGCTAAATCCACAGATCAGTGCCTCACCTCAAGGGAGCGGACCCCGGATGGCACCAGGGTCCGCTGGTTGCACCGCCCCTGGCCGCAGGCCCATAGTGTTGGAAGACGCCGAGCCAGTCCCTCCGGGCTGCAAATGGCGGCTAGTGGCAGTTCGGAAGCAGGCCGCTCCACTTCACCGCCGGCGCTCCAGCCCTCACCAGGGGCGAGTCCAACCATCGTCGATCGTCTCTGATGCACCAGCCTCCTCTCCATGCCGCCGGTCGCGGCCACCGATTTCCAGCAGAGGGGCTGCCGGGCCGAAGCAAGGCCGGGGCCGGGCAGACCCACAAGGCACACGGGGTATCGCCGCTCCACAAACGAAGGATCGCCGGAGGCAGCAGGTAAGTGGCCCACAAATAGGAGTAGTAAAGCAGGCACGGATGGGCATCAGGGGGCCAGATACTCAATGCGATGCTCGGGCGGCGCCGGAGAGACAGAGAAACACGTCTCACTCGGCCGCCATCTTAGCCACGCCCCCGCGTTTAGCCTTTAGATAGCATATTTGAATGCATTTTACTATCCAGCTCGCGATCCTAGCTTTGAAGATGGGATTACCTTTATGAGGTGGGGAGAAGGCTACAAACAGTTGTTTTGTCTTTCTAAAGGGCTTAGTCCTGTCAATGTAATAAAGTTGGGCTCTTTTGACGTCTAGTGTGTGAAGAGCTCTCTCTGCAGACAGAGTCTGGGTTTTGGAAAAACACCGGTAACTCAATTGATTGGTTAAGATGAAAAGCGGGGTACTTTGGAAAGGAATTTTGGATTTGCTCTGAGAACCACTTTATTACGATGTAGTTGAAAAAATGGTTCTTCTATGGTTAAAGCCTGGATCTCACGTACCCTTCTGAGAGAGGTAATTGCGACAAGGAAAGCTACTTTCCATGTGAGGAACTGAAGTTCACATTTATGTAGAGGTTCAAATGGGGGACCTATGAGCCTGGTAAGAACAATGTTTAAATTCCACACCGGAGAGGGTGGCAGTCGGGGAGGAATTATTGTTTTAAGGCCCTCCATAAAGGCTTTAATTGCAGGTATTCTAAAAAGTGACAAGTGTTGTTTGTTTTGTAAATAAGCAGCAAGTGCTGCTAGATGTAATTGTATGGATGAATATGCTAGATTACATCTTTGTAAGTGTAGCAAATAGCAAATGATGTCTTGGGTTGAAGCATCCAGCGGATCAATCTTATTGTTATTGCAGTAGATGACAAATCTTTTCCATTTTGCTGCATAGCAAGCTCTAGTAGTAGGGCGTCTGGCTTCTTTAATGATGTTCATACAGTCCGGCGGAAGGTTATGGTAACCGAACTCTAGGACTTCAGGAGCCAGATCGCTAGATCCAGTTGACCTGGATCGGGGTACCTTATCTCTCTATGGTTCTGCGTTAGCAATGTTGGGGAGAGGCGTAGTTTTTGGTGTGGAACTACTGAGAGTTCCAGTAGTGTTGCAAACCACGGTTGCCGTGCCCATGTGAGAGCCACCAGGATCATCTTGAGTGACTGTTGTCTGAGCTTGTGTACGCAAATCTGCCTGACCAGTTCATCCATATCGCATTGCCTTTGGACAACAGGTGTGGAAACCTGGCGGCGAAGGTTGGGCATTTTGCATTTGCGTGTGTGGCAAACAGATCTATGTCTGGTTGACCCCACATTTGGAAAAATGGTTGAAGAACTTGGGGATGAAGTTCCCATTCGTGTATCTGCTGTGTCTGTCGACTTAGCAGATACGCAATTTGATTGTGAACTCCTGGAAGATGTTCTGCCAGAAGGTATATGTTTTGTGGTTTGTGTGAGCTGGGACAGCAGCAAAGAATGTGTCCCTCCTTGTTTCTGTATGTAATACATGGCTGTCATGTTGTCTGTCCAGACTAGGACAGTCTTGTGCTGTAGATGTACTTGGAATGATTTTAGTGCTAGAAATATTGCCAGTAATTCTAGGTGATTGATGTGGAACACTTTCTGGTGCGTGGTCCATTTGCCTTGAATCGTGTGGTTTAGGAGATGGGCTCCCCAGCCCGTGAGTGATGCGTCCGCTGTTAGCACTATCTTGGAACCGGCTCGAGGAACGGCCACCCTTTGGAAAGGTTTCGTGTATTCCACCACTGCAGAGAGCGATGTGTGCAGCTGTCCACCAACACCAGATCTGTAACTTGACCTCGAGCCTGGTTCCACTGACGTGCTAGGCATTCCTGTAAGGGGCGCATCTGAAGTCTTGCATGAGGTACGATAAAGATGCAAGAGGCCATCATCCCTATTAGTTGCATGAATACCCTTGCTGGGAGGGAATGCTGTGGTAGAAATCTGCAAATTAGTGTTTGCATACTGGCTATCCTGGCTGGATTGGGATATGCTAGAGCCCTTGAGGTGTCTAATGTGGCCTCTAGATACTGATGTATGTGGGAGGGCTGAAGATTTGACTTGGGGTAGTTTACTGTGAATCCCAAGTCGTGTAGCAGCTGGATGGTTTGATGAGTGTGATGAACACACTGGTTGAATGACTTGGCTTTTATTAGCCAGTTGTCGAGATGTGGAAAGACATGGATTTGTGTCTTCTCAAGTGTGCTGCTACCACTGCAAGGCACTTTGTGAACACTCTGGGTGCGGTGGTCACCCCGAATGGAAGGACTTTGAACTGATAGTGTTGTCTGTCCACTATGAACCTTAGATACTTCCTGTGAGCAGGGTGTATGGGAATGTAGAAGTAGGCATCCTTGAGATCTAGGGTGGCAAGGAAGTCGCTTTGTTGAAGTAGTGGGAGGACCTGTTGGAGAGTGATCATATGAAAATGATCTGATTGGATATAGAGATTGAGGGGTCTGAGGTCGAGTAATGGCCGTAGGGTCACGTCCTTTTTGGGGATTAGGAAATACAGCGAGTAAACCCCTGTTCCTTGATACTGTAAGGGAACTACTTCTACTGCCTGCTTTTGAAGCAGTGAGAGAACCTGTTGTTTTAAGAGCGTGAGGTGTTCCGTGGACATTGGATGCTGTTTGGGTATACCACCGGTGGGTGGGGTTGCAGTAAGTTCCAGGCAGTAACCATACCGGATAATTTGTCTTACCCACTTGTCTGTTGTGATGGAATACCAGACAGGTAGGAACTGTGAGAGTCTCTCTCCTACTGGAGTGGAATGGTCTGGAGGGAAGTTACTGTTTATTAGAGGGGGAGGCGCGAGTGTGGTTGTTACTGCGGCTTCTCCCTTTGTTGTTATTTCCCCTATATCCGCAGGCTGAAGTGTTTTTCCGGTTTTCCCGATTTGACCCTCCAGGTGGTGGCCGGTCCCGACTGAGATCTCCTTTGGCGCAAGTTTGGCAGTGACCATTAGGTCGACCAAGAGATTGGCAGTTGGAGGTTGGAGACTTTTGTTTGGTAAGGTCGCTGAAGCGACACTCTTGATTTTGGATTTGCTTGGTCTTACTTCTTTCTGTAGGTAGTGGATCCCTAGCTTTTCTCACATTGTTAAACTCTTGTTGGTCCTTTTGACTAAAGACACTCCGATGCCCCTCCCATGGACTACTGAATGCCAGCATGCTTTCCAATAGTTGCATCAAGCTCTTTGTTCTGCACCAGTATTAGGAACTCCGGACTACACTAAGGCTTTCACACTCTATGTACACGATAGGGACAGTTGTGCTCTCTCAGTTTTAACACAGACACACGGTGATAAACAGCTTCCTTGTGCATATTTCTCAGCTGTCCTTAATCCAGTCGCCCGTGCGCTGCCTGGGTGTTGTCGAGCAGTGACGGCGACAGCTGTATCCATACGTCAAAGTGAGGGAATTGTCTTGTCACACAGATTGCTTGTGCTAGTACCCCATTCAGTTGATGCTCTTTTAAGTCAAACGAAAACACATTTGACTAGTGCCCGCTTGACAGGATATGAATTGACACTTTTGGCTCATCCTATCACACTGAAAAGATGCTCGACTCTGAATCCTGCTACATTATTGCCATTTTCAGTCACTCAGACTCAGTCACAAGAGTTACATGATTGTATATCCCTTACTGAAGAACAAACAAAGGGTTGTGTTGACCTATAAGATACGCCCCTTTCTAGTGTTGATGGGGAACTCTGGGTTGATGAGTCCTGCTTGAAGTTGCCTGATGGCACGACACCCGCTGCCTATGCAATCACAACACTTCAGACAGTAGTTGGGACAGCTCGCATTCCACAGAAGTCAGCTCAAGCAGCTGAGTTGATAGCACTGACAAGAGCATGTGAGCTTAGTACAGATCTACTTGTTAACATCTACACCGATAGCCGATATGCTTTTGGAGTGGCTCATGATTTTGGGCAACTCTGGAAGGAAAGAGGGTTTCTTACTTCATATGGGACGCAAATAGTGCATGGAGAATTAGTACACAATCTCCTTACTACCTTGACATTTCCTAAGAAAGTGGCAATTGTTAAGTGTAGCGCACACAAGAAAGTGACTGATAAAATAGGAAAAGGCAATGCCTTTGCGGACCACACAGCTCGTGAGACTGCAATGCAGCGAAGTACTACAACCATGTATGTAGTTAAGTCACAGGCTGAGCGTTGGCATGATCCTTTGCAAGAGGTACTGGATATGCAGCGATCTGCTTCTGTTGAGGAATTAGACCAATGGTCTAAGGAGGGAACATTGGATGATGAGGGCTGTTGGAAGAATAAAGAAATGACAAAATGGAAGTTACCCACAGCCTATTTACATCCTATGATTCACATGGCACATGGGCCGGCACATGTTGGAGCGTCCTCAATGGCAAAGCAACTTATGCAAGTTTGGGATCATCCAGATATTTCCGGCACAGATAAAAAAAATAGTCCAGTCTTGTCTTTGATTTGTCTCCAATATAATCCTGGAAAGGGAACACGAACTCCAGCAGGAGGGTTTGCCATACCTACTGCACCTTTTGAGGTCCTGCAAATGGATTACATACAGTTCGAGCGCTGTAACAACCTGAAGTATGTCTTGGTAGTGGTTTGCGCCTTCAGTAAACGGATAGAGGCATACGCTATGAAAGATAATACAGCTCTTACTACAGCAAAGGTGCTCCTAAAGGAGTTTTTCCCCAGATTCGGCATTTGTCGAGTTTTGTGGAGTGACATCGGACCTCATTTCATTGGGCAACTTGTTGATTACATCATGAAAGGGTTAGGAAATAAACAGAAGTTCCATGCTGCTTTTCACCCACAATCAGCAGGGGCTAGTGGAACGCTACAACTCTACCCTCAATCTACAATTGGCCAAAATACAAGCTTCCACATCTTTGAAATGGTCTGATGCACTTCCCTTGGCATTGCTATCCATTAGATCAGTACCACATACACGATCTGGCCTCACACCGTATTAGGTGGTTTTTGGAAGGCCAATGAATATTTGGGGGATTCCTAAGCCTCGCCCTATACATGATGTACCCTATGTATTGATGAACGACTATTTGTCTCAGTTGACTGACAGTTTATCTTCTATTTATCAACAGGTTCAGGAGACTCTTCCAGACAGGTCGCAGGGTGAGGGCTATAATCTACGGCCTGGGGACTTTGTCCTAACGAAGTCCTTTCAGTGGACCAGCTCCTTGGAGCCTCGTTGGTGTGGCCCTGAGCAGGTGCTCTTGGCTACCAGGACTGCGGTTCGAGTGACCAACCGGAAGAACTTGGTCCACGCAATCCATAGTCGGAAGGTGTTGCAGGACCTAGTGAGCCCAGCTGTGTTGGCAGATCATCGTGACATCCTGGACACAGAGAAAGGACAAGCCACGTCACCTGAAGGACCTGAGGAAGTCTTCCCGGACCACACAATCCCTGGTACATCTTGACATCAGCTGCGACCCCGGAAGAGAGACACTTCGTTGCTGAAAAAGACTGTTTGAGCCACTGTCCTGGGTAGTGAAAGACTGAGTTACAAAGGGGGGTACTCTTTTAGTGGCTACTCGTCTCAACCTCAGCGAAGAAACCAACGTCTGCCCAGGACCTTAGGGCACCATCTGTTCCGTTGTTCAACGGCAAGATGAACATGCCTGCGGAGAAGAAATCAACTGCTGCAAATGTTTGTGATCGAAAGAGTATGTTTATTATTGGATTCACTTTGATTTTTGTCATCATTGCTACAATAACATGTGTTGTAGAGGCTGTAACCAATCAGACAACCATGGCACTTGGAAACATCACAGAAGAACTACAAATTGCGAGAATTGTGGCGCTCCAAAACAGGATGGTTTTGGACGTGATCCTGGCAGACCGTGGTGGAGCATGCCGCATTATTGGGAGCAGCTGCTGTGTGTACATCCCTGACCATGCCCCTTCAGTTTTTTAAGCAATTTCTAAGCTGCACAAGATAGCCACTTTAATCCATCAGGATTCAGGGACATGGAATTTGACTGGATGGCTATGAACTATGTTTACTATATGGGGCTGGAAACTATTTTCAGCTCTATGTATATTTGTTGCAATCCTTTTTATCTGTTGCCAATGTATCAAATGTGGCCCGTTGCTCTGTTCCCTCTGTGCTTCTACCTGTACCTCATGTATACCAGCTAAACAAAATATCAAGAATGTAAATGCCCGACAAGTAACAGACCAAGAAATTAGTGAGTTAATGATGACTGATGTCCATGATAACTTCTATGCTCCTTCCAAATCATAGAGATGTCTTCAGCTAATGCTAAAAGGGCCGTATGTGGAAATCGAAAAATAATTGCTGTTAGCATGAGCTGAAGCCATCTTGTTTGCAGCACCCATTTTGTTAGCCTTGTGATTCTGCCATCTTCACTGTTGCCTGCTTTTCTATTCTATTCTATTGAGTCATCAACCTTAATAAACTCCTTCTGTACTGAGCCAGAGCAATGTATGAGCTCAGAAAGGCCTGTAGCTGCTAGAATGCACCTGTTTGAGAATGTAACTGTCTATCATATCCTACTGATGTAAGCAGTTCTGTTTCCTCTCCCACTTTGCTGACTAAGTGATATTCATCTGCCCATGTTGTCAGTATCTATTCCTGTGTAGGTCTGTACCTTCTATTTGTAACTACATGCTTACTCTGTAAAACTGTGTATAAAAGGCCCATGGTTTCTGTATTCCATGTACTACCTGCTACAGCACCTGAGGGTGTTGTATTGATGTAGTCCCACTCATGAGTGATTAATAAACTTGTTATTTTGAATTCCAGCTTCAGTGCCAATCTCTTCTTTGTTAGTCGAACGACCCGTGGACAAACTTAAAGGTGAACCCTGCACCGGTGTGCCCCTGAAAAGGCACATTTCCACACTGTTGGAAACTTTTTTGGCAGAAGCAAAAACTTGTGTGGAACATACTGGACACAAGTTGTCAACCGTCACCTGCATACAGAGTTACTCCTGAATACAAAAATATATAACAAGTTTAATACCTCAACACACCTATGATGCATTAGGAGCATGTGTTTTGTAAATACTTACACCCATTAGCTGGATACAGGTGGAATAAAATTAGGTATAAAAGCAGTAATATGGTGCTTACCCGCCAGTAATTAAACTATAAAACAAAGTAACACACTCCCTTGATGATGTCATCAGTGATGTCATCAGTTATGTCCTTTGTGATATCATAAAAGATGTCACAGAACATATCATGAATGATGTAATATGTGAGGTCATAAGAAGTGTATGGAGGGGCGCAAGTTCTAGTTAGCTCTGGTAACTAACTGGTGAATGTCTGGTTTTTTTTTAGTTCAAAACATTATGTTGGCACAGACATATTTCATTTTAACTTTTGTTTTTCTTATATATATATATGCATATATATACATATATATCTATATATAGATATATATGTATATATATATATATAAAATCGTTACACAAGTGAGTTTAGTTAAATTTGAGTCCGAGTTTCCACAGGAAAGCCATTTTTTCTTTTGATAAAAACATTGGTGTCGTTCAACGAATCTGCACGAAAGTTTACAATAAAAAATACATCTCCATGGGTGCTTCATCGCAAGTTTTTCTCAGATCAGTCAACTGGAGCACAAGAAAAAGGTGGGAGGAGGTCGTAACAGTGCCATTTCCCATTTTAATTCCCATAGGCTTCTCTGTGATACTGAAAAGACTGCTGAATGGAATTACACCGAATTTGGCTTGAAGGTAGAACTTTATTTAAGGAAGTGCACTGGCTTGGTTTATTGAAAATCTGTTCAGAAGTTTTCAAGAAATTAACGTTTAAAAAGGTACTCGGATTTGGCATTAAGATATTACATTTTACAGATATCTAAACCGTTAGTCCGAAGGCTAAGTGGTTTGTCAATGTCACCATAACCCCGAATAGACAATACAGGACTAAATTATATATGGTACCTGTTATTATTTTTTTTATAATACATGTTTATTTTGGTGCAGTTAGCAACAACGGGCACTCATTAAAATTAGAATTGTAGGCTTTGTTGACCTCTCTTCAATAAATTGTTGCTATACCAATAGGCAATGGTGAGGGTCAATGGATTTATGCACTGCTGTGGCGTTAGCATCTATTGCATTGTTGTGGATTTATTGCATTTGCCACATAATTTGCAGATTTCACCAAAAAATGTATTTCTACCCCAAACGTATAAAAATAATACTGGCTGAAAAGGTGCTACATACTTTGCATGTGTTTTTTTTAAACAACAGATTTTATTGATTTTCCATAGTACCAGATGGGTCAAGCCCAGCAAGCATCGTACATTTGAAAGGCATATTGTAGAAACTCTAGGTACTGAACATTTCCCACCACTGAGGTCTGCAGAACATCAGACCAGAAAAAACACCCCACCCTCATCCCCCCAGGCCGGATTTTGTGAGCCCCTAGATCTCCCATCAAGGACCAACCTTCCAATGGTTGAAACTCAGGTAAGGACTCGAGATGCCATATCAGGGGGATCAGTGCGTGACGGAGCTGCAGGTATCGATGAAACTGTGATTTGTGAAGGTCGAAATCTGCCAGTAGCCTCTGGAAGGACTTAAGCGTGGACCCCTGCAGAATGTCTCCGAGAGTGAATGTCCCAATATCGTCCCACCTACAAAACCCCACTAATGTCGAGATAGGCCAGAGGTGTGATCCCTGCCAGAGGGGAGTATAATTTGCATGTTTGCCACATCATTTAGATATCCTGCTTACATGACACATAATCCTAGTAGCTCTACCAATGTTAAAGCTCTGTACAGTGGTTTGGGGGCTGTCATTGTATTGATGAAATCAGTATTTCAGAGTCAACTGCGAAATATTGTCATATTTTACTGTCCCCTAGAAAATATGGGTTTTTGAACTGCTGCATTGTGTGCAGTGAAAGCATCTAAACAGGATATATCATTCTGTTTTTATATTCCATATGCTATCGTAATTAAGTAAATTGTTGGTCAACTTCCGGATTTCTCAGAAGTTAACTTCGGGAAAGGAGAGAGGATGAAGCAGTGTGTGAGAAACGACGAGTCACAGGCTGCGTGTGAAAAGCCTTGGATTAAGTTTGTTCAAAACTCAGTAGGTCTAGCAGTTGCAGAGTGGGTCCCTTTTCTAAAACTTGTGAACGACATGGTTTTGGTGTGGCAGCAGGTAAATGTAAAGACTGTGTGAAAATCGTGACGCCTCAGACACAGCACTGAAATTAGAAACAAGGGCCAGCCAGTGAAAGTATTCCCACCTAAGACTTTTCGGCCAAAGTGTACCTGTGCTTGATTTAACTCTCTTGGATACGCAGTACAAGAGAATGGCGTTTTCCGATCTCTTGTAATGCTTTAAAGACTCATGTGGCCCAAATATAAATTATATATTATTTGTTCAGCACCTTCAAATAATCACAATCAACAAGACTTACAGGGGCATATTTAATTCAATTAACATGTAGAAATGCACAGAATAGAAATAAAGATGACATCTAAATCGCATACTCATGCTGCCCATTGCGACTGAGTTTGCACCAGTCACCAGACTTTCGCCCAGTTTTCAGACAGAAGATAGATATTTACCTTGTATAATTCTCTGTTGTTGCTGCTTGATCTCTCCAAACCCAAGGTCCCTGGTCTCCTCAGGTTCTTCCATGAGCCAGGGGTTGCTGACGCCCTGGGTCCCACCACCAGCCATTAAACTGGACCTGGAACACAACCAGAAATGATGCGCATTACACAAAGCGAGCCACACTGCCGAGTTTCTGTGACACAGCTCCACAACGTTTAAGAGAGGACCAGTGCACCACGAAATAAAATAAACAAACACCACACCAGCGGTTCCTCAACAAGCGTGCCCCCGGCATCAGGAACTCATTTTCCCACATACTGCATCTACCCCCAAACCTACTCCAACTCAGAAAAGTGCTCATATCCCTATGTACCCTACCAAGAAACAAACACCGCCATTACCCCCTCTTGCTATCATTACCGCAATGTTTGAATGTGCAAAGTCCTCACACTCGCATAACACGATACTTCGAAATGTAACACAAAATGGTACACTAAGCCTGGGCAGAGTTCGAGGAGTTTGCGGAATTCCGCACAGTGACAAAAAACACTCCTTCAAGCTACGCGGAGCTCCCCAAGTGGCGGAGTGGATTACCTCTCGCCGTTCGCACGCCGTTCGCACTGATTTTTAGTGCTTGGTGTTTGTCCCGCACTGTAAAATCAGTGCGAACGGCATCTCGCACTGTGCAAGAGAGCTGCTTCTTTCTGCCACTCTAGAAGAAGTTCTACTCAAGTGGCAGTTTCCTCAATGCAGACGGAAGGTTTCTCAAGGCGAGCAGTAGCGACCACCAGCAACCGCCGCATTGAGAAATTTCGCTGGGAAGTGGTCTAGAGTTGGATTTTTCGCGCTCGCCAACTTATAGTTGGCAAACGCGAGCGAGAAAAAAATTCTGCTCTGCGAAGTTTTTCGGAACTCTGCGAGCTCTGCGGTGCGCGAAAAACTCCAAAAACACCGCAAACAGAGCAGAGTTCACAGCCCAGGCTTATTAATTACTTGAATACTTTTATATCCGTCAAATGGCCACCTTGATTACTCAAAGCAAATCATACTGCAATGTGTTGATTACGTTTGTGCTTGCTTTTGCCATAGTAGCCACATTTAATGACATAAAACCTGAATGTTGAGCACTCGCATTCATTTTAGAGTATGCAGCAGTCTAAAGAATGTTGCCATCTTAACAAAAAAAATGAAATCAACTACCACAACTAGCCCCAATGTGTGACATGCAAACGGTAGGGAGAACAGACGCCTCTCCCAGCCTTATAGTGGATACCTCCATGCGGACAATAAACACACAGTAGGAGTGCACACCTCGCTGCTACTTGAAAATCCTTTTCAGTATCTTTTCAAGCAGCAGTATCATAAAATCAATTTCGTACAGCAGCCCTGAGCAAAATCCATTGATGGGATATCATCACTTTCCTTCTGCTCACTCGATTTACTGAGAAAGAAGCAAAGACTCCATCTCTCCATACAAACAATCGAAATTACACCTAATGTATGTTAAAGTATGTGGTACCTTTTCAGAAACCTGCAAATAATTTCATTATTGGAGTCTAGGTGTAACGTCATTACCGACCTGTAATTAGACAATTGCATTACTACTTTCGTGTAGCAGCTTATTACATCCCGAGGGGACATTACATTGACTGGTAGTAAAACTAACAGTGTCTGAGCATAACACCATGACATCATCATTGCCAATCAAAGGGAAGATCAGGTTTTCAGAACCCTTTCTTCTGAGCTTGCTTTTTAAAAACCACTGGCTAATAAGAAAGTTTCGGATAGCAGTGTATCGCGCAACTGAAGTTTAGAGGAGAAATGTATATGTGTGTTACCGCACACATTTTATATCACAAAGCTCGACTTTGGTTGAACGGCTTACAGCATCTGTTTATGACATAGTATAAGCTTCATTCTGATATGAGATTATATATCGACAATATATATATATATATATATATATATATATATATATATATATATATATATATATATATATATATATTTATATATATTTCGACATATCTCCAACTGGAGTATCTCTTTCATAAGGGGAAGCATAAGGGATCCCTAGGACTTACGCAGACAGCGCAGCAGTGGGTGCTCCGCCAGTATATGGTCAGGGGCACCCTGCACAATGACACTGGCTGCACACCTCATTGTAGGGGACATGGTATGCCGCTGTCTAGGCTCGGGAGATACAAATGGGCAAAGGCAGAACAACTGCATGGCTGATACTTGCTCTCTCTTTTAAAGAGGTACCAACTCTTACAGGAGCTCCTGGGAAGTATGGGTGAGGGGGGTTACTATGTAGCACGGCTCCCGTCTGTACCTAGGACAGTGGTACAAAACAAGTCCATGTACTACTTTAACCGCTTCCCCGCTCATGACGGAACCGCTCCGTCATGAGCCACGGTTGCCGTGTGCTCATGACGGAGCGGTTCCGTCATGCCACGACCGTTGGCGGCCGCTCCGCCCACGCGGCGCTGTTTCCCCGCCTGTGCGGGGGGACAACGCAACTGGGCGGAGTCATGACGGAACCGCTCTGTCATGAGCACAGCTCAACCGTGGCTCATGACGGAGTGGCTCCGTCATGAGCACAGCGCCACTGCGCTGCCCCCCCCGCACCCCAGTCACGCCTGTAATTTACTTCATCCCGAAGATCCATAAAGATATTGAGCAACCTCCGGGAAGACCTATCATTTCGGCTAAGCAAAGTCTATTGGAAAATGTCTCTATCTATATTGACTCGTTTTTACAGGAGCATGTCAAAGCTCTACCATCCTTCATAAAAGACACTACTGACTTTTTAACCAAAGTGTATGATCTCCAATGGTGTAAAGACTATTTATTAGTAACCATAGATGTGTCCAGTCTATACACTAGTATACATCATAAGGATGGTTTACGAGCCCTAAAACATTTTTTGGACAGGCGACCAATCCAGTTTTGTAACCATAACAAAATGTTACTAACTTTGACTGATTTCTGTCTTAATAACAACTACTTCCTCTTCCAGAACCAATTCTACCAGCAAATTCAAGGTGTGGCTATGGGGCTATGGGGGCAAGCTTCTCACCGAGTTATGCTTGCCTCCATATGGGCTGGTGGGAGGAGGTAGTAGTATATAGTAAATATAAGAACATCTTTGATAATCATGTTATTAAGTGGGTCAGATATATTGATGACATTTTCTTAGTCTGGCATGGCAACAGGGAAAGTGCAGAAATATTCATCAATAATCTCAATGAGAATGATATCAACTTACAGCTCACATACAACATTAGCAACTGCTCGGTTTGCTTTCTTGATGTAGAGGTGTTTATCTACAATGACAAATTGGAAACTAAGCTGCACCGCAAACCAACAGCAGGAAACACTATTCTCCATGCTTCCAGCTTCCACCCAAAACACACCCTACATAGCATACCGTTTGGGGAAATGCTAAGATTGCGCAGGATTTGTAGTAGGGATCAGGATCTGAAACAGGCCCAAGAAGAGTGTAAAAATCGCTTTTTAGCAAGGGGGTATCCAATACATACAATCTCATCGGCCATAAACAAAACTAACCAACGCAACAGATTGGAGTTGCTTTTCCCCGTGCCCAGATCCGATCCAGATTTGATCCAGTCTCATACAGTTAAGGAACCATCTAATCCCAGGTTAATCATGACCTTCAACAAACAAAGGGATGTAATCAGTCGAGTGATAAGGAAAAACTGGCATATTGTGCGCACAGATCCCGTAATTGGAGAACATCTCTTAGCCAATCCAGTTATCACTTACAGGAAAGCTCCGTCCTTCAGTGATTACCTTGTCAAAAGTAGCCCAGAAATCTCGACAAACAAAAATTGGCTACTAAATGCGAGAGGGTTCAAGTAATGTCCCTCATGCAAAGCTTGCAAGCTGGGAATGAACAAAATTTCCCTTACAACTCCATTTAGACAGGTTCCATCTACAATCTCGAAATCCTTAACTTGTAAATCAGAGTATGCCATATATGTGTTGGAATGTACTTGTGGCCTAAAATACATTGGTAGCACAAAGCTACAAGTCCACAAGCGCATCCTACAACATACCAGAGCTGTCACTAACTTAGATCCCACATACCCTGTAGCTCGCCATATAAAAGAAGTCCATAACAATTCATTACAGGATCTCAAATATTATGTTGTGGACACAATACCTGTACCTAGGAGAGGGGGCAACAGAGAGGCACAACTGAGAAAATTAGAAACTAAATATATCCTGGAATGTGATAGCAAGTTCCCTAACGGTCTAAATACGACCGAAGATTTATATACTTGGCTTTGATCTTATTAACATGAGTCCTAGCTTGTACATTATAAAAGTTGAATTTAAATGCTTCAACTTAACTACCCAGCTCCTAGCATTTCCATGGTAGTTTTGTACTAACATTCCAGCTTTTATGATTTTATCATATTAGATTACTATATTATTCTATTATATTAATGTATTAATGTTTTTATAGTATTTTAATATATAAATCTCCGTTTCTTGCCTCAACTCCATCAGCTGAACTCCCCTCAAGACAAATTTTTTTTTTATATTTAGACTTTTTACTCTTTTCTTCCCTTCTTTTTTAGGATTGCGCCATTATCCCAAATCACCATTATATCTGATTTTAATGGCCTGTTAAAGCATTTCTAAGCACTTCTGCACTTTATTCGGGGTTTTGCACTTATACTCAGCACCTTATCTTTTAGACCTAATTAAGTTATCAATTTACCACCAACATTGAGCCAAATATATTATTTCCTCTGGTTCTAAGGAAGGGTTTGAATTAACATCTCACAATGTGTTTTTAGATGGTTTTGAATGTTTTTAAAAAGGATATTTAGAACTTTAACACAATGTTTTGATGTATACTCTCCTATTTATTGTACCTGTAAAAAAATTGTTACATTACAGGGTCTTATCTATCAGAAATTCCAACTAACCGACATATATGTGCACTGTTTTTTAATGTTTTTATTGTATTTATACAGGAACTAATTTCTTCTTATCAATATAAGAATTATAATAGTGACCCAGGCTGTCTTACGGCATTTAAGTCGGGATTGTAGCACATCTGAGTTGCATATCAGGCATTCTTTCAGAGTCACTTTGCTTATTTGTATATATTGAGCATTACACAATGGTCCATATTATTCTAAACAATGTCGGTAAAATAACAATGTGTTGGTAATTACAAAAGTGAAAGGCTCTGTTACATACATGGTTTGCAAGCATTAGGCAAAAACAGCGTACAGTCTGTCTTCATGGTCTATTGTTCACTAGCACTGTATAAAAAAAAGAAAAAAAGTCATAAGCATGTCATGTGATCAAGGGCTTACGGGCCCGAAATGCGTCATGGCGGCATTTACTGCGGGAAAATAAATTAATCAAGCACAAAGTTGGTGTCCGTTTCCTACTTCGGAAGGTCTAGCAGTGCGATTCTTCCGGATCAGTTGGATTTCGACGATATATATATATATATATATATATATATATTTATATATATTTCGACATATCTCCAACTGGAGTATCTCTTTCATAAGGGGAAGCATAAGGGATCCCTAGGGCTTACGCAGACAGCGCAGCAGTGGGTGCTCCGCCAGTATATGGTCAGGGGCACCCTGCACAATGACACTGACTGCACACCTCATTGTAGGGGACATGGTATGCCGCTGTCGAGGCTCGGGAGATACAAATGGGCAAAGGCAGAACAACTGCATGGCTGATACTTGCTCTCTCTTTTAAAGAGGTACCAACTCTTACAGGAGCTCCTGGGAAGTGTGGGTGAGGGGGGTTACTATGTAGCACGGCTCCTGTCTGTACCTAGGACAGTGGTACAAAACAAGTCCATGTACTACTTTAACCGCTTCCCCGCTCATGACGGAACCGCTCCGTCATGAGCCACGGTTGCCGTGTGCTCATGACGGAGCGGTTCCGTCATGCCACGACCGTTGGCGGCCGCTCCGCCCACGCGGCGCTGTTTCCCCGCCTGTGCGGGGGGACAACGCAACTGGGCGGAGTCATGACGGAACCGCTCCGTCATGAGCACAGCTCAACCGTGGCTCATGACGGAGTGGCTCCGTCATGAGCACAGCGCCACTGCGCTGCCCCCCCGCACCCCCCAGCGCTGCGGCGGAATTCCCGCCGCAGCGAAAGGGTTAATAATACAGTCCAGTGTTTTGTATGGCTGGTCCCAAGTACCGGTACTTCTCAGCTTTCTCCCATTGAGTACCCAAACTTCTCTTTGGGCAAGGAGAATACTGGTACTCAAGTGGCATGCAGACTCAAGCTCAAACGAGGATTTTAGATGGAGTGTATTTGTGAGCCACTGTGACTGACATATACAGTGCATTCTGGTATTGAGTTGCTCCTGCTGCCTTACATTCTAAGTGGCTGTACAACAGAAACACAGAGATGTGGTCTACCGGCCATATATGCGCACATACTGCACATGTCCGCATTTATCCGCCCCGTGAACTTCCCGTCAACATTGATACTTAAAGTGACAGCACTACGAAATACATATTAATCGAAACAACATTATTATTATTTATTCTGTTTAATGAATTGGGCTGTAAGTGTTGTGGCTGACATATATTCTCTTTAACTACAGAGACCCATGACGAAGGTTAAATGAACCGAAATGCATTGGGTGATGTTATTGGGATGATTTGGAGAACCCGAAATTTGTAAATGTTCATGAATAGGCCTGGATGGGCAATTCTGAATCAATTTAAATGCACAAGATTATCGAATTTCGTACCTTTGACGTGAACGATTAATTGGAGAAATTATGGCAAAAAAATGGTGAAATAAATCGTGAAATACTGTGGTGAATGTGTATTACTTGAATACCTGTGTCCATAAGGCTGTGCAACTCGGCGGTGACCCATACTGCACGGGCCACCAGTCTCATAAGAGTGGAATGCCAGTTAACAGCCTGGAGATACCAGGGACTGCAAGCTATGCTAATTGTTTGGCAGAGATTGAATGGGGAAGGTAATTCTAAAATATACCTCTGTTAAAAAGAGATAGAGAAAAGCGAGTTGAACTGGGCCCTTTCTGGCGTCAGATTGATGGAAGGAAGGGCAGTCGATCCCCAAGCAGGATCTATGTTCTATTACAAGGAACTGCGCGAGAGAGAAGGACCTGCTTTATCTGTGGAGGAACCATCTACACAGTTTTTAGTTATGGGTTGGAGTAATAAAGATGTGTTCCCTTATATCGTGGCCCTGCCAAGCCCCAAGATAAGGAATGCTGTATTAAGATTTGGAGTCTGGCTTAATCCTTGTTACACAGATACGAAGATCAAAGCAGTAATGAGAGATGAACAGGGCTTATGTACATGCGGACTGAAAGTAAAATTTAGCGGGTTTCATGTTTTAATAGATTATTTGTGGTTTTTAGATGATCGGAAACGTTTCTAAAGCCAGTTTTTAGTAGCAATAGAATTATTAATCGGGATCAAGTAATTAGCCTACTAGTAAATATGAATTGCTTATATGTTTTATGTGCAAGAGGGAGATTCTTAATCGCAATAGGGGAATCCTTAAAAGGGATCCCAACTAAAACATAAGAGTTTAGAAGGGTTGTTTGAGTTTTTATCCATGGATTGTGGCAATAGGTATATATGATGATGGGGTATTTTTAATCATTTTATGGGCGGATGTTAGGACATAGTTATGTATACACATGAGTGCACTTTTTTCTGTCATTTGCACATTGCACTTTATCATGTTACTGCTTTGGTTAGTAATAAGTTTTAATCGTTTAAAAGGAAAAAAAATGAAAAAACCTCAATCGACAGAGTAACTGCTTGCAATATGGTTTACCCTGATGGACTTCTATATCAAAGTTATTGTCGACATAACTAGTGTGCTGGGTTGACAATGGAATATTTGTTTGTTTGTGGTTGCCCCACCTTTAAAATCAGTACTTTTCTTCTTTTTGTCTTTTAATATTTCAGTTGTTGACTGAATACAGCCAAGGTATGTTTTAGTTTTTCCATGCACTTTTAAGGTCTTATGTAGACCGAATAAAGTAATTCTTGACTTGACCCATATATGGCAATAAACGTGTAAGTATAGTGAGCAACCCAACAGTTCCTATGAAGAACACAGCAATTAAACCCCTGGGGAAAATTTGCAGAAAATGGTGCAAAATTATGATTATTATCACATGATATTAAAGGAATTTGGTCCAAAACTACACATGTACCAGTGTTATCTTATTTCTCTCATTCCTCCTTCCCATCATCTTTCTTTTTATGCTTCTTTCCTTCCTTATTTTTATTATCTTTCTTTTTTTTGTGTACTTCATTTTTTCTTTACATTTTTTTCCTTCTGCCTATTTTTCTCAAATTCAATCTGTCCTTTTTTCTAGCTTTCTATTCATATGCATATCCCTTTATTACTATCATGCTGCTGTCATTCCTTCGTACCTTCTTTGCATCTTTCCTTTTTGTATTCGTTCCATTCGCTAATTCTTTCTCTTCTTTCCTTCAGTCGCCCATCCTTTTACGTCACATTTTTCTTTATTTCAATATATTTTTCCTCTTTCTGTCTTTCAGTCCTTCCATTTTCTTATTTCTGTGTTCCTTCTTTTTCCTTTCCACCCTTCATTCTCTTTTCTTCCTTTGACAATTTATTCCATTTTCCCCTGTGTTCTTTTGTATCTTCTTTCTTTCATGGTTTCCTTTCCTTCCATCTTTCATTATTTTAATTTTACTTTATTTCCTTGAGCTGTCTCACTCCATTTGCCTCCGACTTATTTTTTCTTTCCAATTGTAATAGTTTTTCTTTCTCTATGAAAACGTTTTAGGCCGTTTATTCTTTTGGTCCTCCTCCCACAGCTATGTTATTGTAGATTATTCTTGCAGAATTTATTAGTTTCTCCATCTGGCCTGCGATGTCCTTCGTGCCAGAGATGAAAGTAAAGAGGGGCCATAAAATTATTTATTCTGCTCCAGTAGCACTACTACTTCACTACCCCAGGTCTCACGACACACACAAAATCCAAATGTAGGTAGGTGTTCGTAGACGAATGTTGCGTGGCCAGGCTGAATCGGGAGGCAGTGAGTTGCGGAACTGCAGACATAAGCGGTAACCCAGCCGCATTTATAAAAAAAGATTATTGAATTGTGCTATAAGTGTCAGTCTGAGTATATGTGCCCATTCCTCCGTCACAAGTCCATGTGTTGTTGCAAAGCTGGAAGATACAAACTTGCAGCTACGCCCTAACACTCAATTTCAACAGGCTTGGGCGCCCCTGCGGTGCACCTAGCTGCCGGCCACTATTTAAGTATATATATTTTTTCATGTTTTGCAGGTAGTAGGTGTGGGGAATCTGGGGCAGGGGAAGCAGCTAGGTTTGAAAGTTGTTAGTCGGTGTGAGACTGTCCAGAGGCATGTTAAAGAGTGAACAGGATTGGTGTGCGCACTCTGTTATTGCTGGCAAGAAGGCTCAGAGAACTTGTGCACTATTAGCCACTGGGTTAGAATCCAGAGAGCAAAGCTTCAGCCTTAAATTTGTTTGATTCTGATCATATCTTTATTATTAAGACTGATTGTAGTAAACTGTATTCCTCATTAGCAACACTGAAAAGCCACCTGACCTTAAGAAATTTTACAATTATTAAAAATGAGTAAATGATTACTGTTTATTTAAATGTGCTTTGATACTAACATATTCTACATAGTGTAGATTGCTGCAACTAAATACCTGAATCTTGAATACCATCAGATAGAGATCTCAAAATGGAGGTACTAAGCTTGTGTTGAATTATCTTAGCAGCCTGATGGAGGGGGCCACAATCCAAGGGCCCTGAGGCGTGGATGTGGGACATTACGGTTCCTCTGTACCAATGTCAGTTGTGTCAGAAAAGGAAACTGACAGAGTGCAAGGTAAGCTAATTTGCATAAAAAATGCAAAAACAACAGCTGATGGACAGAATGCAGAACAATGTCATACATTCACCTCAGTACAGAGATCTGGGCCTAAATCCATCGTTTTTTGCTCACCATGCCATTCCAGTTTGAACCCAGCCATATTCAAATCAGTCTTGACCCTGTGCCTCATGGGAACAGTCTAGCCTGAACTGCCAAGCCAGGTCTTCCCTGGACTGGAACAGAGCATCCTAGGACCGGTTTCGGGGTTTCCCCCCTCTTCAGCCAGGATAGCTTGACTCCAGTGGCGTAGTGAGCACGGGACCCACGTCTGGGCATACCCAAGACTTGTGCAGTGATGCAACGAGGGAGTTTAAAGACAGTTGCCTCTATCAATTCTCTCTATTTGATGAGATTTACAGTACTAATTTTAACAAATGTGATTGTTGGCAAGTACACGATAGCACATAAGTCACCTATCTATTTGGGCTTTATGAATCTCACCTCAGTGTTTGATTTCGTCAACTGGTCACGCCTGTGGTCGGTCCTTTTAAATTACGGGCTGGACGAGGCCTTAGTCTATTTGTTGGCATACTTGCACAGGGACCTGAAGGCACGGGTAAGGATCAGTAATGATGGGGAGGTCTCAGGGGGCATCATTAGTGGTAGAGGGATCAGACAGGGAGGTGTACTGGCCCCTCTCCTATTCATTCTTTATATAAATAAATTACATAATGTCCTGTCAGAACTCACTAACGATGTACCAAGAATTAATGATAATGTACTTCCCGCCCTTTTATATGTGGACGATGCGGTCCTTATGGGCCGCACCCCGAACGAACTACGCACTTTAGTTGGAGGCTTTGTATCGTTTATGGCAGACATAGACCTCTATACTAATTTTAAGAAATCCTTCATAATGACTTGCGGCCCAAGAAAACACTGCATCAACTCAATAACCTCAGGTCCTGAACGCTTACTACGCACCCGCACATTCCCCTATTTGGGTCTAGTATTCTCTGACACTGGATCCTGGGCAGCTCACGCTGCCCATAGTAGAAGTAAGTTTTTAAAAGCAACTAACTCGATTCCGAGTCTCCCTCAACCAAAACAGGCAGACGTAGTTTTACCCTTAATGAAGATTTACAAATCGCAATGCATCCCAACCGCCACATATGGCGCTATAGTCTGGGGTTTTATAAATTGCAGTGGGATCCAAAGAGAGGAAAATAGATTTTGTAGGAAACTTTTGGGGGCTCAAATCTCCTCCCCAAACTATGTGTGTCATAAGGAACTAAACTTGTACTACATAGAAGATTTTATCAGGTCACGTCCAGCTATATTTTGGCTAAAAATGTGGCTAAACCCAGCAGCGACTCTAACAAGGGAGATTATTGTAGACTGCCTTAACTGCGACAAGGGAGGGTGTATACCCTGGCTTTTTGCTGTTAAAGACTAACCAGCGTGAACCTAGAACACATCTTCCTAAACCCATCAGCACTAGAGGGTATGAATAAAATAGTCATCATGGGTGCATTGTACGAATCCTACAACAACGAAAGACACGCCATAGAACGTTCAAAACCATCAGTCGTTAGGTACATGTCACTACTGGAGTTAAATAGCCCTCAAACGCATATGCCATCCAAATACCTCCTGAAGAGCACTGGACATTGGGGAAGAAGCCTGCTTTTTCGCCTTAGGGATGGCACTTTAAAATACTCAGTTTGCTTCCCCCTGGGATTTAACATTAATCTTGAGCAAATGCCCTGTCCGTGTGGCACCGGCAGTAACCAAACAATAGTACATTTTTTATTCTTTTGCAATTTTTACGGAAAATATACAAAACAATACCCGATTCCGTATTTTAAGGCATTTGCTAATATTGACTATAGAACAGCGTACCTTGAGATTCTTAGACTTGAAAGCGATGATTTGAATTTTCGTGTCAGCTCGTTTCTGAGAGCGGCAGTCTACTCACGTGTTTCTATGACCAATTTTTAATGTGTTATGGGCACTCAAACACATAATTCCGCTCTATCGCACGCATTTACTTTTATTTTATAGTTGGAACACCAACCAAAGTGCTGTCTGTAGGCTGGAACATCCTAAAAGCTCAAAAAATTAAATGTACTTACATTATGCTGCTAACATCGTTAACAACTGATTGCACTTTACTTCAACATGATGATGCTGCTATATGCTTGTCCAGCCCTTTTTAATGTGCTAATATTTCAACGCTGCTATCTGCCCGTCAATTTGAAAATCTTAACCACGATATCGTTGTTTGTATATCATGTCCCTTTTAATGTTTGTACACAACTGTAGTCTTTTTATCTCGAAATTTTCTTTTAACTATAGCTTTTTATACTGTGCTTTTAATCAAGAATTGTACTGCTGTTGATGTATTTGAACTGGGCTTTTATGGATATTTTTATCCGAATAAAGATCATTGAATTTAACAAAGTGTGCAGAAATAGAACGATGACTAAAACATGAGATTCTTAACTGCACAGTAATGCATGCAGAAAAATGTTCTGAAATGTAAAAAGAAAATATTAAAAATAAATAAAGAGAAGTGAAATAATGAATCAATGAAATGTAGATATGTTTGGAAAATAAAACGTGGTTATTTAGAAGTGTGCTGCTGATTACATAACGTGTTTTAATGAAAAATGCTTACATAATGAATTACATGAAAGTGAATAAATATTATAGGTTAAAGATGCTTAATAGTTTGAGTATTGCTGCATTTCACTAGCAATGTACGAAATGTAATTTAAGTGACAAACATGACCTACATATTAATCCGTTCAAAAAATAGAACATGTGAGTGTTTTTTTTGTTTAATAGTGCCCAATATTGACATGTAACCCTTGAAGGAAAGAATAGTAGTAATGGTTTTTGATGAGTTTTCATGTATACCTTGATTTCTTTTTCCCCTTTTCCTTTAACAAGCAGAGTCTAGCTGAAGCAGTCATTTTAGACGCTATGAGAAGTTTTCCGAGTGTTTCTTTTCTTGCTTATGAACGTCAGGAGTTTTCTGTTTTAGCAACACTTTTGACAGAAATGTATCAAACCCAGAGAAAGCGCCTGGGAACGAACAGATGGTACATAAACTACTTATCTTCCGAGGAAAGGATGCAGTTTATTAAATTGTTGAAATTGATGATTCAGCAAAAGGGTTACTTAATGTTTCCGAATTTTATGTGAGGTATTAATCACACCATGAGCAGCTCACTGTGAACGACCAATGAAAACCATAACGTATGATTGATCTGATACTTTGTGGGCGTAAACTGAGAACTTTGGAAGTATAAATGCCCCCATGGAGGAGGAGTTGGGGCTGGCTATCAATTTTCAATTTCCCCCCTGGCATGCTGTGAAACTGAACTGTGATTATCTACGCCAATCGTATTTTGAACTGAACTTTAGAACTGACTCAACCTGTACTTTGCCAGATGGTAAAGGGTGCAGGTATAACCCTTTGGCTAGTGAGTTATGGACTCAATCCTGTGACTCCTTACCTTTCACCTCTGCGAAATTGGTATGTATAACCTAAATGCCTAACTTGATTCTCTCTTTATTATCCCCTGGGTAATCAGCATATGTTTTTCTAGTGAAATCTGTATTGGCATTGTGTGACTAATTTTACTAAATGGATTATAAATATAAAAAGCTTAAATGAAATGTGTATTTCTTGAACATTCAAATTGAGGCTTAGATAAATGATTTACTTGAGAAATGTCATAATTTCGAGTCATTCTTAATGTTAAATCTTTTGTCATAAACTTGTTTATTAAGGCTATTTGAGTTATTAAAGGGTATGTATGAGTTTGGCATTTTCTTATTCCAGGTCCTCATAAGAATGTGCCCCATGTTCTCTTGATATCCTAGTCTCTATTAGCTTACAAAAACAATCCAAGTGCCCTGAGGCGTGGATGTGGGACATTACAGTTCCTCCGTACCAATGTCAGTTGTGTCAGAAAAGAAAACTGACAGAGTGCAATGTAAGCTAATTTGCCTAAAACACAAGACTTGTGCAGTTAGGCAACCAGGAATGCAATGTGGGCCTCATGGTGATGGAGTTTACAATAATCCACAGGTCTACATCCTCACTGCAATGCTACATTGCAGCCACACCCTCAGACATGCCCCGATCTGCCCTTCAAGGCCCACCACAATCAATTTGATGAGTACCAGCACTTTTTTTCACATTTAAAGCACGGATACAGCTCAAAGTACTAAGGGGGAGGGGCAGAGAAGGTAGAACTCTGGCCTGGGAATACATGAATAAAGTATCCCTACCACACACAAAAAGAATATCGCAAATCACAGCAAGTTACAGAGGTGTTATAAAGAAACACGCCTTTTGACCTTGTGTCTGTAGCTTGTGGTGGAACTCCTCTGTGATACTTTATCCCAAATAAAATTGAATATGCTTTTTTATACAAATTTTAAGATGGTAATAGTCTGAACTCATCATGCTATCAGTAAAAATATCTCACTCTCTACATGGCAAGTATATAGTGCACAAGAGACTCAAGCTACTACAGAACTCAGCAGCAGTTAAAGATGAGAGATCACAGCCTTTCTGATTTACGACTTTTGCACTGGCTAACAATGAAGTCAAGGGACCTAGGATTATTCCATGAAGCGAGCGACCAAAAGTATCCACACTTCCTCTAAGAAAACAAAAATAGTACCAGTCTAGTCAGTAACTTAGTTCTGGAACAGATCTACAACTGGCAGTTCCAATGCCCAAGAGAGAACAAACAAGAGGAAGAGCTTTTTCAGATCAGTCGTCTCAGCTGAGACACTGTCTATCCAAATACATCTCCTCCTAGCCCAATCTCTGGAAATTCATGAAGGCTTATAAATCTTGGACAATTCCTCTCTGACTAAGACAAGGCAGCTATATGTCACAATATAGAGAAACAAAATACCGACTTCCACAATACTTACTGTTCTTAACTCCACGTCCAAGTACCTTGATGTTATAAGTAACATTGAGGTACAGAAACATACATTTATAAGGAGTTAAGGATAGTAAGTCTATAAAAGGGAGAGGATGTTGTCTAACAGTGAGGGCGGTCGACCTCGAAGTTGGGGAAACTGGGTTTGAGTCTCGGAAGGGACGCTCCACATCCTGTGATCCTGAACAAATCACAATCTCCTCGTGCCTAACAAAAATGAATGTGTCCATCTGTAACACAACTGGTGCCCATGTAAAGCGCTCTGACACCTTCGGGTCTAGTTCGCGCTATATAAAACTCAAAAAAAGAAAAAATGAAAAGAAAGATACTTATCTATGTATACATACCATCCCAATATTTTGGTTGTCAATATTTTGGCCAGAGTATTTTGGTAGAACAAGAAGGATAACCTCATATTGGGGTAGACAATATAAGCACCCTTGTATCGGGTAGAATAAGGATCAGCAGCAGCCGGCATGACTTGCAGGTAGGGGGTGGGGGGGGGGGGGGGGGGGGGTTGGGGGGGTCGCGGGGGTGGGTAGGGGGGGTCGCGGGGGCGGGTAGGGGGAATGGCAGATAGGGGGGATGACGGATAGGGGGATCGGGGGCAGGTGGGAGGGGTCGCGTGGGTGGTCGTGATTGCGGGAGGGAGGTGAAAAAAATCACTTACCTTGCCGCCACCTGGTCGTGCGTCGCTGCTCCTGCTCTCCTGCTTCTGATTTCAGGAACAGGAAGCAGGCAGCCAGGCTCCTTCCCCTAAGCCAATCACAATGCTGCAATTGCAGAGTTGTGATTGGTCTGAGCACCGTGACACGGCGCTCAGCCAGGGGCTGTAGGGGTGGCCCTGTTCTCCATGCAGGCTATAATGCAGCCTGCATGGAGAAGTGGGAAAGTGCACATGACTGGTTTGGGCGGCCCAAGAGGGTCGACCAAACAGTCACTGCGCACTTTTAGGAGTGGGCAAACCACTCCTCCACTGCCCTGCTTGCAGAGAAGAGCAGCCCCGCCCATCCACTTGCCCACAAAGCAGCCAAACATAAAATGATAATAATTGAAAGTTATTATCATTTTATGTTTTTGCTTCTGCACTGCTTGAAAGCAGTGGGGCGACGCTCCTCCGCCATAGCAGAGGAGCCGCCCCTGATAAGGATATAGCTAATTTTTTCTCAGTGCCAAAAAACAGATGTAGAAAATGTGGTTTATAAATTAATTTAAATAGAAATTTAAATAAATAAATAAATTGAGGCACCGGCCTTAAGTGTTTTGCTCATTTATCTTTACTTTGTGTGTGCATTCTTCAAAGTGGTGGTTATGTCGTACTAATGAAGGCCATGCGTATCTCATTTTCAATGTAAGTAGCATGTTATGTTATGCTAATTTAATTTGATATCACGCACGAATCACCCCGGGAGGGGTATCTCAGCACTAGGACAGATCGCAGGCATAGGAAGAAACACAGTTAGAACAACACTGTTTTGAGCAGTTTCCTTAATTTAAGATGGTCTGTACACATTTGAATGTGAGGAGGCAACTCATTCCAATAAAAGGGGGCCAAATACGAGAAAGACCTAGCACCAGATTGTGACCTTCTGACACGTGGGACAGTGAGCAAAGCTTTATCACTGGATCTCCATAGTCTGACTGGACGATAATGTTTTAGCTTTAGCTATAAATAGTTGGGCCTTTCCCCATTAACGAGTAGTGAGTGAGACAACAGATTTTAAAGATTATTCTTTTCCTTACAGGCAACCAATGTAAGGATCTCAGAAGACGTATGGAGGTAAAAACAGGTGGAATAAAGTCTACTTTGTAGATGCTCGTAATGCGTTGCCATAATCCAATCTGCTGATAACAAGTGCCTAAATCAAGGCTTTCCACGCCAAAAGAGTAAGGAAAGGAAAGGCTTTCCTCAACAAGCGCAACATGTGGAACCAGGTGCCAGTGGTAGACAGAACCTGCTCTTTCATTTAGGGCTTGGTCAAATCGGACGCCCAAGTTCTTAGCTACCTGTTCAGGTGTCGGGCAGTGCCTACTTCTGAAGGCAACCAATTGGAAGACCAGAGCTGTTGGGCCTTACCAAACAGCATGATCTTGTTTTTTTCTGCATTCAACTGAAGGCAATTATTAGTCATCCAGGCTGCACTAGCTTTTAACCCTGTAGAAAATGTTTCTTTTAATTTGACCAGGTCTTTGTCAAAAGGGATGACCCGCTGCGTGTCATCGGCATGGGCCAGTATTTCAAATCCAAAGGTTTTGACAATTTTGGCAACGGGGATAAATACATCTTAAAGAGTAATGGGCTTAAACATGAACACTGAGGGACCCACTTGTCTATCCACATGGTACGTGATTTGAAAGAACCCAGGGAAATCGTTTGAGCTATGTTTTTTTTTTTTTAATCACTAAACCACTGTAAGGCTATCCCATGGATTTCAATTTGAAACAGTCTTTGGAGCACCCTGGAGTGGGACAGAGTGCCAAATGCTGCAGATAGATCCAACAGCACACGTATAGATGGTGTATTGGCCCTGTGAGTCTTGTGTGATCGGTAACCACCACAAAGGCAGTCTCTGTACAGTGTGAGGACCTGAACCGTGATTGTGATGGGCCCCGTATCTTATTACCCTCTAAAAGGTCCGCAAGTGATTTATTTGGCCTTCCAACAACTTGCCTAGAAGTAGAGGCAGCAAGATGGGCCTATAGTATGTAAGGTTTGTGGGTGCCATATTGGCCTTTTTAGGTCTCGCCTGTCTATCGCGTAAGTGATCGCTCAGCGAGACTTATGTAGATGCTTCAGAAAATGCTCCCAAAGGCTTCCCAGGCGGATCGGGTGGCGGTTACGCGCACAACCACGTGCATTCCATTTGCCACCAGCTACTTCCTGCGCGTGCACCGCCTCACGCATTCAGAGAGATTTAGTAAGGGGCACAAGACCTTAGGAATGCGGTTTATGGCCAGTGCATGTGAGGCATTCAAGCGCGAAGCTGGCATCGGACTTGAAAGCAGCAGACTGCTTTCACCAGCATGCCCTCTTACAACAATTAACTTTCGTTATAACTCACACCCCATATGCTCGTTCCCTCGCACCCTTCCTTTGATGTCCGCTTTTCTTGTTGTTTACAAACCACGCCACACATTGCTGCACGCCACACACGGCTGCACGCCACACACAGCTGCACGCCACACACTAATGCATGCCGCACACTACCGCACGCCGCACACTACCGCACGCCGCACACTGCTGCATTACACACTGCTGCATTACACACTGCTGCACGCCACACACTGCTGCGCACCACACACTGCTGCACGCCACACACTGCTGCACGCCACACACTGCTGCACGCCACACACTGCTGCACGCCACACACTGCTGCACGCCACACACTGCTGCATGCCGCTACACGCCACACACTGCTGCACGCCACACACTGCTGCATGCCGCTCCACGCCACACACTGCTGCACGCCGCACACTGCTACACGAAACACTGCTGCACGCCACACACTGCTGCACGCCACACACTGCTGCATGCCACACACTGCTGCACGCCACACACTGCTGCACGCCACACACTGCTGCACGCCACACACTGCTGCACGCCGCACAATGCTGCACGCCGCACAATGCTACACGAAACACTGTTGCACACGAAACACTGCTGCACGCCACACACTGCTGCACGCCACACACTGCTGCACGCCACACACTGCTGCACGCCACACACTGCTGCATTACTCACTGCTGCATGCTGCACGACACTGCTGCACGCAGCACACTGCTGCACGCCGCACACTGCTGCACGCCACACAGTGCTGCATGCCTCGCACTGCTACACGAAACACTGCTGCACGCCGCACACTGCTGCACGCCTCACACTGCTGCACGCCTCACACTGCTGCACGCCTCACACTGCTGCACGCCGCACACTGCTGCACGCCGCACACTGCTGCACGCCGCACACTGCTGCACGCCACACACGCACGCCACACACTGCTGCACGCCTCACACTGCTGCACGCCACACACTGCTGCATGCCGCTACACGCCACACACTGCTGCACGCCACACACGCACGCCACACACTGCTGCACGCCTCACACTGCTGCACGCCACACACTGCTGCATGCCGCTCCACGCCACACACTGCTGCACGCCGCACACTGCTACACGAAACACTGCTGCACGCCACACACTGCTGCACGCCACACACTGCTGCACGCCACACACTGCTGCACGCCACACACTGCTGCACGCCACACACTGCTGCACGCCACACACTGCTGCACGCCACACACTGCTGCACGCCACACACTGCTGCACGCCGCACAATGCTACACGAAACACTGCTGCACACGAAACACTGCTGCACGCCACACACTGCTGCACGCCACACACTGCTGCACGCCACACACTGCTGCATTACTCACTGCTGCATGCTGCACGACACTGCTGCACGCAGCACACTGCTGCACGCCGCACACTGCTGCACGCCACACAGTGCTGCATGCCTCGCACTGCTACACGAAACACTGCTGCACGCCGCACACTGCTGCACGCCTCACACTGCTGCACGCCGCACACTGCTGCACGCCGCACACTGCTGCACGCCGCACACTGCTGCACGCCACACACTGCTGAACGCCACACACTGCTGAACGCCACACACTGCTTTTATGCGAGTTTATGCTACTGACATTGTAAATGACAATGCCTTTTATTTGTTTTAAAACCAAAACATAAATAAAAGGCATTGTAATTTTACAATGCCAATAGCTCAAACTCTTATAAATGCGAAACCTATTGCATTGCAAATGCTTGTTTTGTATAGGCGTTACCTGAGCAGCTTTCCAAGCCAAATGGATTTTCCCCGGTGTTAACTGATAAGCTAAACAAACAGCATATAGAAGGGCGAGCGGATTAGAAAGTAATGCTGAAATCCTTAGGGGACATGTGTCCACAGGAGAGCTAGATTTGACTGTTACGAGAGATCTACAAATTAGCTCCGGAAAATAATTAAACTTTCCTTAGCTATAGACACAGTTAACAGGGGGAAGAATTGGAGTTAGACTTCTCATGTGCCTGATCGAGCGAGCTAGGAAAATTCTGGTATCACTTTCATGTTGTCCTCAAAATAGTCTGCAAGAGAATTGCATAGTTCTTATGAAGCCTGAATTTCTTGAGAACAGGCACGAGGATTGATGAAAGTGTTGAGCACTTTAAATATCTCATTTAATGATATGTCATGGTACTAGACCACCAAGCTGGTTGGAAAGCAAGACATCAACCATATATTCGGTCACAAAAGGAGGGAATTAAAAAGATAAAAGGTAGCAGTCAATACATTTCCATGGGTTAACAATATCATAAAGCCCACGTTCAGCCCCTTTTTGAGCCACATTTAATGTGCAAATGTGCCGGACACTCGAGAGCAAATCAGTTCTGTTTGTGTGCATTGAGGATAGGGTGGTGGCCTTTCCTCGAGAACGATAAGCTGTTCTGTATCACTGCATCCTCGAGCAGGTGCCCAGCAAATGAACTCATCTGTTATTTGAGCACATATAGTATTGGCTAGTGCTATTGTGGGCAACGTTTCTATTTACAGCGACCGAGAGCCATCTGCTGGCAGTGGAAGGGAACACTCATTTGCAACGTTAAAAAACATGTCTGCAAAACTCCGTATTTCTTCCTCCAGGCGTTTTTTTAAAAATCATACGCATCGGTCGACGAACGCCAAGGCTCACTAGTCTTGGTTCCACTTCACGCCTCTTCAACCACCACGCTACGCGTACTGTTTGTTTATCTCGCTAGTTTATTTTCAACCCAGATCTTTCTCATTATCACTGCTTTCCTGTGTATCTCTAACTTCGTTTTTCTCCCATTCCTTTTTTTTAAATCTCTGTTTTTGAAGTCAATGCCTGCTGATGTAAGTCTCGGTCCCCAAAATCGGGTGCTGGTGCCCAGTACCTGCAACCACCGGCATAAATTAAGCACTTCCTCTACCCAGTCGTTTCATGGGCAGGTTGAATGTGGAATGAGTGAGTGGGAGAAGGTGAGATAGATGAAAGCTGCGTTTCTATGAACTAAAGAAACCGCAGCCATGCCACCAAGCCGCCTGCCTTCCTTCCCTGTTCACTTGTGTCAATGGCATCTCTTCCAGCAGAGAGGGAGAGGCCATTGTCCCAGGACGTGGTGATGTCAGAGGGTGGATTAGTGAAGGGTCAAGAAGGCGAGCCGATCACAGGTTGGGATCCGCTGAGAGTTCCATCACGCGCACGACTGAAGTACGTGGTCATCGTTTCCCATCGGCCCTCCTACAGCCCACCATAATAGCATAAACCGGTGAGTCCCGAACCAGTCACTCCTTCAAGTGACTACGCCGGCAGTAACAAAACCACAACCAATATACAGGTCAGCGCCCTCGGCCTCCGCAGGGGTAAAGTTGGGCTTCGTGCATGAGGTGGAACGACGGTCGCACCAGGCAGCAGACTCGCGGTCTGTTAATTGCCCTACATGATTAGGCACCGTATATAGCATCGTTTGTGAGCAGAACACAAGTGTTCCACGGTGCAGAGGTCAGGGCTGGAACACGGGTTCGAGTGCGCAGCTTCTCGTGGTCCCGGGTCACTGGGGCTTTGTGTTTATCTTTTGAAAGGGAGGGGGGTCTTTAAAGGGGGAGGCTTTCTCTCTTCCCATGACTGCTCGCGTGCCCTTTCCTCTTTGTTCACGCGTGGTTTTAAAGACCCCCCACTTCTTCTGAATGGTATACTCCCGCCTCTGCAGCACACAACGCGCTCTCGGAGGGTCATCTGTTGGGAGTCACACTTTTCCCACAATCCCACCATATCTGCTGGATGGCCTTCCGGACCCTATATCGAAGAAGGAGGTGCTGCGCTGTTAACACTCCTTCTTGTAATAACCCCCCGACGGGTTCCCGACCTTCATCTATATATAAAGCATGTTGTGACGTGTTGGTCCCGCCACAGAACAAGGTACAAAACCCCTTTTGTGAAACGGGAGTAGTCACAGCCTCCATGATGAGCCTACACTTATGATGTTTCTGAAGCTGAAAAAATACCCCACACAGTGTCGCTCCTTCAGGCAGTGGGGGCTCCTCTACTAAGGCGGAGCAGCATCGCCCCACTGCCTTTTCCAGTGTAAAACAAGGAAAAATTAAATTATAATAACCTGAGGTTACCATTTCGTTTTCCCCGTTGCGCATCTTTGTGGAGCGGGGTGTCAAGAATTCCTGTCATACAAGGGAAACACGCCCTTATGTAAACAGGAGAGCTGTTACATAACTCAAGGGAAACACGCCCTTATGTAAACAGGAGAGCTGTTACATAACTCAAGGGAAACACGCCCTTATGTAAACAGGAGAGCTGTTACATAACTCAAGGGAAACACGCCCTTATGTAAACAGGAGAGCTGTTACATAACTCAAGGAAAACACGCCCTATAAAGGGAGGAACCGGGAGGTACAAGGCTGTCGGATATTGTGTTTACACCGACGTACCTGCTTCGTGAAGAGCAGTGTTCCGGAGTGGTGCTCCAGTAAGGCAAGAACGGAGGTAGGTCGAGTCGTTACTCCCTGGGCCGTGTCTTGCCCCATCGTCACCTGTGAAGGACCCGGAAGCTCTACCGGTCAACCATTGAGCTTCGCTTTTTGACTCGGCTGAGTCCAAGCGCAGTGGCGCTTTTGCTGGTTGGAGTCGTAACTCCCAGCCCGACCAGAGACACAGGGACTGCCAGCTGTAACGCACACCAGGAGGTGTTTGCCGCGTTACAGACTCGGAAGTCCACAGGATCGATCGAGCGGCTGCTCTCGGTTCAGTCTTCTTGCTTGTGATTGGGGTATCGGTGACGCATCACCAGGAGGTGACTCCGCGTCCCGGTGCAGTCTGAGGAAGAGGTTGAGCGGCTGCTCCCTTCAGGTAGAGACCCAGGCTGGGTGTTTCCCTGACTCCTCGATTCTCCCCAACACTCTTCGTGCCCCTCACAGCCTACCGATTGGCATTGTCGGCCATTTCATTTCTGCCCTCTGTTGGCATACGCCGGGATCGGCGTATATGCAGAGGACGGTTAGGACCATCCGTGCTGTGGGCTGGTAACGTACTTAGCCTGGAGGATTCCAGTGACTATAACTTTTGTTTGTTCTTTGTATTTTATTTGCCTTCATTAAAAGAACTAACCCTTCACAAGTGGTTGCGTCCTCATTGTCGTGTCTGTTAAACGATCCTGAGACGTTCAGGGCGTTACAAAATATCCGACCTTAATAACACTAACTGTCTCCCGGTCGATAACAGACATGGCAACACTTGATGATGTGCTGGCTGCTTTAGCGGCCATGCAAGTTGAAGTGGCTGCCTCTAGGCAAGAAACAGCCGATGTAAAAGCCAGACTGGATGCTATCCAATTGGACCCGCTCATGCCCAGCACCTCCCTCACGAACCAGACCCCTGCGGTAGTAGTGGAAATGCCGGTAGCCATCCCCTTGGCAACACCAGAGAGGTACAGTGGGGATCCTAACACAGTGCAGGTATTCCTCACACAAGTGGCGCTACATTTATCGTGCAAACCAAAGGCGTTCCCCACGAGTCAGGCTCGTGTGGCTTTCCTTATATCCTATTTGGCTGGAAACGCGGCACAATGGGCCGTACCTCTGGTGAGCAGGGACGACCCCCTCTTATGTGATTGGGGTGCTTTTCGCGAGGAATTCCTGAAGGTATTCGACAGAAGGGCTGACTCGTACACGGCGGACCGTGAAATGCTTGAGTTGAGACAGGGATCCAACGACCTGGTGCAGTATCTCAACGCGTTCCGAAGGCTGGTTGCGGAAACCAAGTGGCCTGTTGCTAAACAGACGGCGCTCTTCCATCAAGGGCTGTGCGATGAGCTCAAGGACGCCGTGGCTCATATTGACCCTCAACCCAAGACATGTGAGGGCCTTATCAACCTGGTATTACGGCTGGAACATAGGCTAAGTGAAAGAAAGGGGGATCATGGGAGAAAAGGAAAATCCCTTCCATCCTATGTGACGGTGGGAAGTCCTGAAACTTCCACCGCATCCAAGGGAGAACCCATGGACATCAGCGCAATACGAGCGAGCCTCACAGCCACGGAGAAAGAGTCACGCCGTAAACAAGGATTGTGCCTATATTGTGGCAAAAAAGGCCACTACGTACGTGAATGCCCTGCCAAACCGAAGACGTCACGTTATCGGGCCAACCGGTCGGTAACAGCCGTGGTGGACATACCGGCGGAAAACTAGAGGACTCCAAGACCAGAGAAGGGGCATCTCGGAGTCACTCATCCATCCCTTCACTTTCCAACTCGGTCACTAAGGGACAACGACACCTGTTTATCACGGTGCACGTGGGAGTGCATGACCAGTGGATACCCGTTGTGGCCATGGTGGATTCAGGGGCCACTGGCATGTTTATGGACCACAACGAGGCATGCAGGCTAGGGCTAGTGCTTCTTCCCAAAGCAGTACCCGAAGACGTCTATGCGGTAGACGGAAGGCGATTGGTGACGGGGCCCATCGGACAGCACACGGGGGTCCTTCCGATGAGATATGGGAGGAACCATTTGGAACAAATCGATTTTAACATCATCCGAGCGCCCCAATATGGCGTCATATTGGGATTGCCGTGGCTACAGAAACACAACCCCTTTGTGGATTGGCCAACACATCGCATCGAAATGACGTCACCGTATTGCATCCTGCATTGTGGAATAAGAACGGAATCCCTTGACGCAGATGAGAGCGGGAGTCAGACGGTGGCTACAGCGGCAGAAAAAGATGTGGCTCTCCCCCAGGCTTATCACAGTTTTGAGGATGTATTTGATGAGGTGAAGGCGGAAGTGCTACCACCACATAGACAGTTTGACTGCCAGATCGACCTGGTGCCAGGGGCCAGCGTTCCCAGCGGCAGGCTGTATGCCCTGACGGAGCCTGAAAACGTGCATCTCCGGGGGTACCTGGATAAACTCCTCAAGCTAGGATTCATCCGCCCGTCCAAGTCTCCGGCCGCCTCGCCACTCTTCTTCATCCCGAAGGCTAATGGGGAGCTGAGAGCCTGTGTGGACTTTAGGGCATTGAATGCGATAACCATAAAAAATCGGTACCCCTTGCCTCTCATCAGTGTACTTCTGGAACAGGTCAAGAAAGCTCGTATCTACACCAAGTTGGATTTGAAAGGGGCATACCATCTGGTGTGCATGAGGGACGGAGACGAGTGGAAGACCGCCTTTAAGACCAGGTTCGGCCTTTTTGAGTACCTCGTCATGCCGTTCGGTCTGTGCAACGCCCCGGCAGCCTTTCAGTACTTTTTGAATGAGGTATTCAGAGAGGAGTTGGATATCTACGTGGTCGTATATATCGACGACATCCTCATCTATTCGTCCAGTGTGGAGGAGCACGTACACCACGTCAAAGCTGTGCTCCAAAAGCTGAGGGAAAACATGCTGTTTTGTAAACTCAGCAAGTGTGACTTCCACGTCACATCCGTGGAATTCCTCGGAGTGATGCTGAGTCCAGAGGGACAGGAGATGGCAGAACGAAAGATCAAGGCGGTGAAAGAATGGCCGGTGCCCCAAAGCGTGAAGGACGTCCAAAGTTTCATTGGCTTCGCCAACTTTTACAGGCGGTTTATAGATGGATTTTCAGGAGTGGTGGCCCCAATCACACAGCTACTGAGGAAGTCCAAGGAGTTTGTCTGGTCCCCTGAAGCGAACAAAGCCTTTGAGGCCCTGAAAAGCGCCTTTGGTAAGGCGCCGGTGTTGGCTCACCCCGATCCGGATCTCCCCTACGTGGTGGAAGCGGACGCGTCGGATGTGGCGCTGGGGGCTATCTTGTCCCAACGCAACCACGACACAGGGGTGCTTCATCCCGTTGCGTACATGTCCCGCAAACTCAACGACGCCGAACGCAACTACCATATTGCGGAGAAGGAGCTTCTCGCAATCAAGGACGCCTTCACCGAATGGAGGCATTGGTTGATGGGGGCAAGACATGTGGTATCGGTGTACACGGACCATCGGAACCTACAGTTCATGACGGCCACTAGACACCTTTCTCCCAGGCAGCTGCGGTGGATGATCTTCTTTGCGGGGTTCAACTTCCGCATCACATATCGGCCGGGGACGGAAAACCGGAAGGCGGACGCCCTGTCCCGTCAATCTGCAGTTAAGGAACCATTGCCTGCAACCAAGCGTTCCATCATTTCCCCGAGGATGGTATTGGGGGTTATCCAACCGGATACTTTCCTGAGGGGAATAAAGAGAGGGATCAGGTCATTCGCATGGCGGAGGTGGCTCCTCAGTCACAGAGAATGGCAGCTGAAGGACGGGATACCCCTGAAGGGCAGGTGCCTATTGATACCCACGCCTAGGCTAAGGAAACAAGCATTCATCTGGTGCCATGACTCTCCATGCGCAGGTCATTTGGGCTTTGAAAAAACGGTGGCTAGCATGGGACGGCATTTCTGGTGGCCAACCATGAGAGTGGATGTCAGGAGGTGGGGACAGGAGTGTCCTACGTGTGCTACCATGAAGGCCGACCATGGCCGAACCCAAGGGCTCTTACATCCACTTCCGACCCCGGATAGACCATGGGATAGCATATCACTGGACTTCGTGGTGGGCCTACCGGTAGACCAGGGGATGACGGCAATACTGGTGGTGGTGGATTACTTGACGAAAATGGGGCACTTCATCCCCTGCAAGAGAGTCCCTACGGCCGGGGAATTGGCGTCACTACTCCTAAAGAATGTGGTACGACTGCATGGATTACCTGGGGTGATCGTGTCGGACCGGGGGTCGCAGTTTACTGCGCAATTCTGGAAGACTTGGTGCACTGCGCTGCATGTTAAGACCGCCCTGTCCACCAGCTACCACCCTCAAACGGACGGCCAAACCGAGCGCCTGAACCAAACGCTCAAACAGTATCTGCGATGTTTTGTGGACCAGGGCAGGGAAGAATGGGTCGACTTGCTATGGGTTGCAGAGATAGCCTATAACAACGCCACTCACAGCTCCACACAGTCATCTCCGTTCTATAGCAACTATGGCCAACATCCCAGGTTCTTGCCATTTCTACATCCGTTCAGAGAGGACAGGATTCCCGCCACAGCGGACAGGGTGGCACACATAAAAGACACGTTGATGCGCTCAAGGGCTGTCCTAATAGAGGCCAAGAGAAGATACAAGGCTGCGGCAGATAGGAAGAGAAGGCCCGGGCCACTGTACCGCACTGGAGACTACGTCTGGATATCCACAAGAAACATGAGGTTTCGAAAGAACAGTGTGTTCCATCCCAAGTACATGGGCCCCTATCGAATTACCAAGTGTATGGGTCCCGTGAACGTGAAGGTGTGCTTGCCCCAGTCATTGCGGATACACCCTGTCTTTCATGCATCATTGCTCAAACCAGCACCCTCCAAACCATCTGGGACACCTAGGCCGGTATGCGTGGAGTCGGAGGTGGAGTATGAAGTGTCGGGCATACGGGCGTCCAAATGGCGCAGGGGGAAGCTGTGGTACCTGGTTGCGTGGAAAGGCTATGGCCCGGAGGAGCATTCATGGGAACCGGCTGAAGGGGTTCATGCTCCGCGCTTGGTCTCCTTGTTCCATCGGCGTTTTCCTGCCAGCGCTGGACCCGTGGGGAGCCGCTGAGAGGGAGGATGTACTGTCAAGAATTCCTGTCATACAAGGGAAACACGCCCTTATGTAAACAGGAGAGCTGTTACATAACTCAAGGGAAACACGCCCTTATGTAAACAGGAGAGCTGTTACATAACTCAAGGGAAACACGCCCTTATGTAAACAGGAGAGCTGTTACATAACTCAAGGGAAACACGCCCTTATGTAAACAGGAGAGCTGTTACATAACTCAAGGAAAACACGCCCTATAAAGGGAGGAACCGGGAGGTACAAGGCTGTCGGATATTGTGTTTACACCGACGTACCTGCTTCGTGAAGAGCAGTGTTCCGGAGTGGTGCTCCAGTAAGGCAAGAACGGAGGTAGGTCGAGTCGTTACTCCCTGGGCCGTGTCTTGCCCCATCGTCACCTGTGAAGGACCCGGAAGCTCTACCGGTCAACCATTGAGCTTCGCTTTTTGACTCGGCTGAGTCCAAGCGCAGTGGCGCTTTTGCTGGTTGGAGTCGTAACTCCCAGCCCGACCAGAGACACAGGGACTGCCAGCTGTAACGCACACCAGGAGGTGTTTGCCGCGTTACAGACTCGGAAGTCCACAGGATCGATCGAGCGGCTGCTCTCGGTTCAGTCTTCTTGCTTGTGATTGGGGTATCGGTGACGCATCACCAGGAGGTGACTCCGCGTCCCGGTGCAGTCTGAGGAAGAGGTTGAGCGGCTGCTCCCTTCAGGTAGAGACCCCGGGCTGGGTGTTTCCCTGACTCCTCGATTCTCCCCAACACTCTTCGTGCCCCTCACAGCCTACCGATTGGCATTGTCGGCCATTTCATTTCTGCCCTCTGTTGGCATACGCCGGGATCAGCGTATATGCAGAGGACGGTTAGGACCATCCGTGCTGTGGGCTGGTAACGTACTTAGCCTGGAGGATTCCAGTGACTATAACTTTTGTTTGTTCTTTGTATTTTATTTGCCTTCATTAAAAGAACTAACCCTTCACAAGTGGTTGCGTCCTCATTGTCGTGTCTGTTAAACGATCCTGAGACGTTCAGGGCGTTACACGGGGCTCCTCTCAGAGCAGTGGAAGGAGTGGTTTGCACTCCTTATGTGAGCATGTGGGTTTGGCTTGCCCTCTCGGACCGTGTTCTCCATGCAGGCAGCCTCTGGCTGAGCACTGTGTCACGGCGCTCAGACCAATCACAACGCTGAACCCCACCCCAGCCCACTGCTGCTAACAGGTAGCAGCCGACGCTGCCTACAGGTCGATTGCTCTTTTAAACGATGACATACAAATCTTCACAAGGATTCTTCCTACTAAACTTTGAGACATTTGGCGAACATTGATCTCACCATATCAAGTGGGCTTAATTTAAAAAACAAAAAAAAAAAACACCAGGCAGGGCATAATATTAGTTTGTTTTTATCATACTAGAGAAAGCCACTCAGATGATCCTTCTCTCACATACTGCGGACATGGTTTTCCATAGTGTTGACAGGAGTTTCCTCTGTAACATCCTTGATAAATCAGGGCTACGGCCCAGAATGTTTTTTTTTGGTTAAAACCAAATCCCAACGCCCTTGTAACAGATTAAAGATCTGGTCGTCCCTGTCAGAGTCTATCACCAGATCTACAGGGACGAGACAGTGTTGCCCCCCTATCCCCGCTAGTTCTCTCTCGATCACTGGAGTCTCTCATACAAAAGATTACTGTGAATTAACCCCAAACACTGGCCAAATTAAAATGACTCTATACACCGATTATATATTATGTTTTCCCTATTATCATTCAACTTCAGTTCCTATGCAGTTAACATTATTACACAGCTTTAACAAAGACTCGGGTTTTAAGGTTAACCACCAAACATCAACATCTGCACTCGATACAGAGAAAACTCATACAAGTATTGTTAAGGTGGTGCCTCACGCCAGTGAAACTGAAGGCAATATTCACTAGCTCAGACACGTGTTTGTGGGGATGTCACAACACCGATACTTACAAATATGTGGCGAATGTGTGAACGCAGAGTAGGCTTCTAGAAGGAAGTCCTACCCTGCATTAAAGAAGTTACTAACATACAATTACTGATGGACCCGTGGATTGTCCCACTGGGTAATGTTGACGATGAGGTCCTGTTTCCACAGTGTCTTCCACAGGTAGCTTCATTGCTCACTTCTTTCTGGCAGACTGACTATCAATCGGATAGAAGAGGAAAACCACTGACCTACCTAACAGGTCTGTGGTGGATGAAGAAATGGGCGGGGCACCATATGCCATTGAAAATCCATGGCGATGATCAGAGATAAAATGACACAATTTAAGAGGATATGACTCCCTTCTATACATATAATCCAAGCTCAAGACCGTGCACACTCACCCACTGTGTCAGTTACCTTCTGACACATTTGTTAACCAAAGAGCAAGGAGTTGTGGGGAGTCCGAAATTACCCACAGATCAACAGTACAAACAAGTTTGCTTTGGAAAGCCGAAATTGTTATTAAAGAAGTAAACAGGTAGTTATCCGATACAAATCAAATTGATCATAGCAATTCATACAATGTGAGATTATATCAATATATAAACATTAACGTTGCCACAATACATAATACATACATAAGCCTTGAAATCATACAGACAGAAGTTGCCTAACATGCTTTTCCATCCGCGAATCCACATATTATGAAACAAAGGTGCAACTGAGAATGTGGATGGCTATTAGTCAAAATGTTTTAGATTCACAGAAAACATGTTTTAAATGGGTTCCTATATGCATGTTTTGATCAGTTGTTGGTTCTATACATCACCTGAGATGATAATAGTAAATAAAGTTGTTAATAAAACTAGTTATTAATAAATCTGTAAATGACAGATCAGAGAACCTAACCAAAGGGAAGGTCTTCCGCTAAATGTGCGAATCAACACCCCGAATCTAAGAAGAACAAAGAACAAGGGTTGCCATCATTGGGGCCATCCCAGACAGCTACTGTCTGGGGCGTGCTGCAACTTGCGGAACTATGTAGGAGCACTTTTTGTGAAAAAATGTGTAGTGCAGTGTATGGGGGAGTGATGATGGTGATGCTAAAAATACCTAGCTAGTGAGCGATTAATTTATTCCTGCTCCTAGTTGGTATGGATAAAAGGGGTTAATAGCAGGGAGGAAGTATAACTTATGTGTATACTGTCCCTAGTATTTGGTCGACATGTTTCGAGGTGTTCCCTAAACCTCTTCAGGACCACATGGGGACCAGCCCCATGCGTACCACTCAGTGAGAAAAATAATCCTATACTAAAGAAATAATATAATAAAGAACAGATGCACACCTAATGTGTGAGCACCAAAATTAAATACATACGGTTCGGTTCAAAATCTTTATTCGATTCATACAGTGAATCATAAAAGCACAAAGTTACAAAACATGAGTACACAATTAAGATGAACCATCTGTGACACAATAATTGTAATTGAGAGACCATCATACAGCATAGATACAAATTCCCATGGCAGAATACAGGTCTACAGCTAAATTATCCATAGCGTTTCCTAATCTGGAGTGACACTCGTATGAAATTTAACATGGCACAACAAACTCCAACAGAAGATAGCGATAGCAAGTAGTCGTAACCTTCTTTATAAGTACATGGTTGCCGCCCCTTCAGGATAGGCTTAATAAATCTAATCCTTGGTTCCTGATATAAAGAACAAAAGAGGACAACAGTATGGTACTTTGGCTAACTGTCATTGCAAGGGGGTAGCCTCTCACACCAACCCCCTTGTTTAGGAAAGGCAAAAAGAAAATGAAGGATATTTAGCCTAAACCTTGTAAGATAAAACCGCCATTGCACATTAGTTGTAAAAGTTAAATAAAACTGATGCTGTAACTTATGTACATAACTTGTTGGGCCTCCCAAACAAGGTGTATTTAAAAATTTTCAATAACTTACTTTAATTTGGGTTTTTAGGTTTCCCTGGATATTTTCAGGATTTTCATAAACATAACCCAAACCTATCTTATGCAACATATCACTGACATATGACAACCAAGGGATCTGCTTTGCATTATCCAGGCTCATACAGTCTAGAAGAATTTCTCTGGAGAGCTGCAGGTCATCAGATAACCATATTTTACCCCATAATAATAGGGGCGACAAATGAATGATATCAGTCACTTTAGTCATTCCCATTTCATTGTGACAAAAACTATTTGATGAGCCCGATGGGATCGATAATACCCGTTTTAGGAATTTATTTTCCATCACCTATATTGCTGAGGGATTTTCGGTCGCCCATACCCCCGCCCCGTAGGTGGCCACAGATAAGCATTAGATATATATAGGGTTTTAAGATGCGCAACGGGTTTTTGACCCAGCTTACCACAAAAACGGAAAAGACCTTCTATGGAGCGGCTGGCACTCTGGACTCGAGCCTTCATTAATGGGGCCCAACTTAATTTGTTATTAAATAAGTTTCCAAGGTAATTAAAGTTATCCACCTTTTCAATGGTAAAGTTATTCACCACAAATTTCCTAGATTTTGACCCTTTTGGACCACAGTTCATTGCAAAGGATTTTGCAAAGTTTACCTTCAGGTCAAAGTCCAGCATGAAGGTATTAAAGGCATCTAGGCACGCCTGCATACTATTTCCAGTGAGGGTCATTAATACAGTATCATCTGCATATGAAAGTATGGGAATACTCTTACCATTTACCTTTGGAAAGTCACAACAGTGATCCAACAAATACTTCTCCAATCCGTTTGTGTATACTAGAAACAAAAAAGGTGCCAAGATGCAGCCTTGACGCACCCCCTCGGTTGAGGGAATGGATTTTGTTGTTTCACCCCCAGGTCCAAACCTTATGGCCACGGTCGTTGCTGCATGCAATCTGCGGAGTAGTGTAACCAAGGGTTCTTCAAAACCCATGTCGTCCATCATCTGCCACAACTTGCTTCTACAAACAGTGTCAAAGGCGCTTGACAAGTACATGAAGGCAAGGTAGATTGCAGAATTCCTTGCCTTCATGTACTTGCCAATAATTAGTGCCAAATTCAGACACTGTTCGACCGTCCCCTTCCCTCTTCTGAATACATACTGGGAATTCACAATTAGACCAACAGAGTCTGCCCATGTTTCCAATCTGGCCAAAATGACCCTTCCCAGTAATTTACACGATGCGTCGATTAAGGATATAGGGCGATCGCATCGGGGATCACACCTATCGCCCTTCTTAAAAATCGGCACCACCACTGCCTCCTTCCATGATACAGGGATACGACCAACAACAACAGCCCTAAACACATTCAACAACAACGGTGCCCATACTTCAATATTGTGCTTAAAAAAGTCCAAAGGGACAGCATCAGGACCCGGGGCTTTTAATAATGTACCTTTCCTCAAGGCTTCCTCGACCTCTTCCAATGTGAACGAAGAGCTAAGGGACGAAGCTGTGGATGGTACCACCAAATCCCCTACATCATCCAACAAATCCAGAGGTAATAGTGCCTTGGGATTAAAAATTTTACCAAAATGAGCTTCCCAGGATTTACCAGTGACCTGCATCACTATGCATTCCTTGGCATCACTTTTAAACAGAGGGCGATTTACTACTTCCCAGAAGAGCCTACTATCTTTTAACTCAGAGGCCTTCTCTAGATCTTCCCAGGCACAGTTTTTTTAGATCCTGCTTCCTCTTTATGGTAGCCTCTTTATAGGCCCTTCTAGTCGATCTTACCAATTCTCTGTTCCTTGGTTTTTGTATGAGGGCCACTTTTAGGGATTTATGTGAAGCGGAGCACGCGGAATCGAACCATCTAAAACACTTTGAGTTCTTTTTCCCCGCTGGTTTTTTAAGATGCTCAGCCACGTGCCCGCATAGTTTTTCGAAACTCCCAATGACCTTTTCCGGATCAGATGTTGGCAGTAGGCATGAATCAATTTCAATTTTACAGACATTAAAGATCTCCGCCTCTAGGCCTACAGCGTCTATTTTCCCCCACTTCAAAGTGACGCCATGATTCTTATTATATTTTATGGGCTGCTCCCAGACCGGATGTTTTCCACTAACAGGAGTACACAAGGATAGCATTAAAGGGTTATGATCACTTACAGCATTTGCTATTACCTCAAGCCTATTAACATAATGGAGAAAGTTACTGGACACAAATACAAAATCAATAGTGCTCATCGCACCTCTTATACCCTGAAAAGTTGGTATTGGCGATATATTTGGGGCAACCCAGGGCTCTACCATACATAAATCATTTAAAACAATGATATTATTTAAAGCGTCCTCCTGGGGCGTGTGTTTAAAGTGCATCAAGGGCTGTTCATTTAAGTCCTCTAAACCACACACATTTGAACCACCAAATTTACACAATGAACAATTAAAATCGCCAACCCAAATAACAAATAATAGAGGTCGTTCGCTACGTGCCTTACATATTGCTTCCTCCAAACTCTGAATTATGGATACATCATTCCTATCAAAAACATTGTGATACCAATTGATTAATAACAAGGGCTCGGGGAACAAATTTTCCAGCAGGAGGAACTGGTACCAGGGAGTGTTCACTATCTTTGAAGTTATCAAATTCTTCAATTTGATGGAGAGTGCTGTCATTATCCCACCCCTAGCCCTCCCAGCTGGTGATGGCACCGCCAAGACATTAAAAGATTAAAAACCATCAATTTCCCCGCCCGTTCTGCTCCATGTCTCCTGAAAGCACAGGATATCCTGGCCGCCCACATAATCCAGCCAGGCTTCGTCCTCCAGTCTGCCCGCAAGACCTGCAATATTCCATGAAATTAGGCACAGCGTGGGTTCCCCTAGGTTATCACCCACAAGCTCTTTTGGAGTTACCAGGTCTTGCCCAATAATCAGTGGGTTCGGCTCGCAGCCTAAGTTGCTGACAACCTCTGTGTCCAAAGGTATATTAAACTGTACATTGCGGTCGGGAACATCCACCGCCGGGTTATCCTTCTGCCTTTCCTCCTCGTTCTCCCCCATGACCAGATCTGGTATAAATGAAACATTTTCCTTTTTCCTGGCTAGCGGTCAGTCTAAGCCCTCCATTCCCGCCAGTGGGTCAAAACGGTTTCTTAGGGGAATATTGTTATTTGGCATCCACCCTAGGTATTCCTCCCCCTGAAATCTTATTCTTGGTTGATTATAGGGCATTTGCATAAAATTATTGATACTTGTCGGCCCCATGAGACATCCATCACCCTGGTGCCACATACCAGGATGATTTTGGGAAGGTCGAAGTGCAGTGTTGCTCTGTACCCACCCAGAGTGACTATTTCCCTGCAGTCTTAACCCAGAATGACTATTGCCCTGCAATCTTGACCCAGGGTAGCAAAGATTAGGGGGAGCATGGTACAGATTGGGGTAGAAATATTCAAGGCCTATACATTGAATATCCCCCATTCTGGCAAACCTTGCTTTATTGCAAATCAAGTCTTTGACCCAACTATCCCTAAAATTGATAAGGATACAATCCCCCTCTAGGTCCTTCTTGCTTGGTCCAACCCAAGGGACCCTTCGTACGCTTAATATTTTTGTAGCAGAAGCTGGGGGAAGTGGCCTATTATTGTCGAGCCAAAATTTTACTTTATTTGATAGGTCCTGACTTGATTCATATTTGTTCGGTGCAACCACCGGGACACCTGTCAGGATTACCATGAAAGGGGCAGAGTCAGGGGGTATGTTCACACAAATTGATGTACTTGGAGGAGCTATTTTACCCGGGACTAATGATCCGCTCAGTGGAGTTGATTTAACTCCAGGTGCGGCCACTAGCATAGACGCAGTTGAGCTTGAAGTTGATGCTATGGCTGTTGCAGACATTGACTGAGAGCCCACAACAGCCGCCAATGTAGGTTAAATAAAACTGTCTGTACGCGGATTCCCTGGGAATCAACAGATGCAGTAGGCTGGGGTGGTTTGCTTTGATTTTGGATTAGGTTTTTCTGGGCCCCCTTCTTTGTTGTAATACGATTCCCCAAGGACTCAGGGGGTTTACTATTATTAGCCAGAGTTTCCAGCGAGTGTGTGTTAACTGATATTAGATGCTCTAATTGGTCTAATTTTAAGTTAACAATTTGTGTTCTCTCTATAAGGGGCATCAAGAGGCTTTTTACCAACTTCTCGATGTGTACTAACAGATCTTCGTTGTTATTATTTTGGCAGCAATGAGTCAAATAACCGACATCCCCCAACCGCATACCCCTTCCCTTAATATGACCCCCCCCTCTTTTACGTTTGCTAGTTTTTGCGACTACTTGATCAGAATCCAGAACTTGAGGTTGTAAGGGAACAGGCCCCAATACACTCAAATTACAGTGTTGGGTACCATCCCCAGTAATACTCAGTACGGTACGATCTTCTATTGGGCAATCCACTACATCATCCATAGGTGATTGCTGGAAGTCTGGGATTACTACTAGATTTGGGCTAGCTTCCAAGTCATTAACTATGCTCTTTTCAGGGGTGGCCGCAGAGCCAATCCGTCCCAGGGATGAACGTTTCTCCGTAACTAGATCCAGAGACAAACGCTTTTCTGTGAGGGCATTTTCTTTATCCAGTATCCCCGTAGCCCGGATAATGAAGTCATCTAGGGTTCCAGTGGCTTTACCACTACTTGACTTTACTGTGACCTGCCTACCCTTCCCTGATAATAAGGACATCATTAAAAAATATATACAATTTAAAATACAAATAAGGCAAGAAAATAAGACTAAACTTACACGAAATTACTAAATTAAAAACCTAATCACATTTATGGCTAAAACATACTTTGAGTCCTAAAGTCCGCAATGAAAGAGAATGGGCCCGGCCCGTCCCTGTACGCCCTTGGACGGCCTTAGACGGCCCGCCCTTTGCCCGGGCTTAGCCCCGGGCGCTCCCGCGCTGCGGGGCCAGAGGCCAGTGATAAAGATAGTAGAGAGAGGGGGCGGGGCAGGCAGGGAGAGCGACCCAGGTGTTGCGGGTCTCGACCTCACGCAGGGACTCCTGGTACTTTGAGTCCCTGCGGGTCAGCTCGCAGCCCTGTAGTCCCGCACGCACGCACTCACAGCAACAGTTCGGCACAGTCACCTCGGGAAAAGCAGGCAGGCTCACCGCCAATCAGGCAAACAGGAAAAACGAAGCAGGACCCGCACAGCGGGTCCGGCGAGGAGCCACGGTGAAAGGCAGACGAAATCCCCACTCCGGTGCTCCCAAAAACGGCAGGCTCAGTTCAACCCTTGAGTCCCAGGTAAGGCAATAATCCCAGCGATGACACGAGGCTGCCAACACTTATTTGCTGGGGCGGGGCGGGGCAGGCAGGGAGAGCGACCCAGGTGTTGCGGGTCTCGACCTCACGCAGGGACTCCTGGTACTTTGAGTCCCTGCGGGTCAGCTCGCAGCCCTGTAGTCCCGCACGCACGCACGCACTCACAGCAACAGTTCGGCACAGTCACCTCTGGAAAAGCAGGCAGGCTCACCGCCAATCAGGCAAACATGAAAAACGAAGCGGGACCCGCGCAGCGGGTCCGGCGAGGAGCTACGGTGAAAGGCAGATGAAATCCCCACTCTGGTGCTCCTAAAAACGGCAGGCTCAGTTCAGCTCTTGAGTCCCAGGTAAGGCAATAATCATACAGTTGAAATACATACGGTTTTGGCAACGCTGTGCCTCATCGACTGCCAGGGTGGAGGGGCTTGTAGTAACCTTGACTCAGCACTCCTCCGTCAATGACACCTATTCATACCCGGGCGGACAGCATATATTTATTATATTATTTCTCTAGTATAGGATTGTTTTTCTCACGGAGTGGTACGCAAGGGGCTGGTCCCCATGTGGTCCTGAAGAAGAGGTTTAGGGGACACCTCGAAACATGTCGACCAAAAACCAGGGAGAGTATACACATAATAGTTACACTTCCTCCCTACTATTAACCCCTTTTCATCCATACCAAATAGGAGCAGGAATAAATTAATCGCTCACTAGCTAGGTATTTTTAGCATCACCATCATCACTCCCCCATACACTGCACTACACATTTTTTCACAAAAAGTGCTCCTATGTAGTTCCGCAAGTTGCAGCACGCCCCAGACAGTAGCTGTCTGGGATGGCCCCAATGATGAAGCATGTCACCTAGGGGCAACCCTTGGTGAGTGAGGGGACTCAAGAAGAGAATGTTCTCTTCTTAGATTCGGGGCGTGGTTTCGCACATTTAGCAGAAGCCCTTCCCTTTGGTTAGGTTCTCTGATCTGTCATTTACATATTTGTTAATAACTATACACAGTCTGGAGGATGAACCTAACGTCTACCTCCATCTCCCCCCTTTTTTGTTGTTAATAAAACGTCATACCTTAACAGTGAAATGAAAAGGACTCTCAATTTTCTGTGCAATATACTGTGGCCAGGCATACAGCACTTGTTAAGACCAGATTTGAACTTCAGCAACCGCGTGTATCTGATTCACATAAAAAAAACATACCGCGCTTTCCGCTAGTTTAACCACTTCCACATGCCCATGTTACGTATAAAATATTGGGGCATGGATGTACCTACACTGCAGTGACTGTCCTGGCTGCCCCTGGTCTCAGTTTGAAAGCCTTGTGTCCCTGTACAGAGGGCATCTGACACCAAACATATTAATCTTCATGTCCAGGAAAGATGCTGGTCGAAAAGTGAGTAGGATCACAGAAAAGTGGCTTAGATTACAATAAAGCAAGCTACTGTATTTAAGCAGGTGTGTCGCTAATTCGTTAAAAACTAAGTGCCGGGGCTCTCGTCAGGAGGCAGCTTGCGCCAGCTCATTTCTGCTGTTAGTGCCGCCTGAAACAGGATCAACTAATAACCAGGAAAGTGGCGAGATGATATGGCGTAATGTCCAGGGCTTCAACTTTAGAGCTGGGGAACCAGGTTCAAGGTTTGGCATTGGCTCAATATCCTGTGATGCTGGGTAAATAACAATCTCCCCGTGCCTACCATAAATGAATGACCCCTTAACTGGTGCTCATGAAGAGAGCTGGTGTTGTTGATTAAGTGCCGGTGCTGAGCACCGGAAACCACCGGCTCAAATTAAGCACTGAAGCAGGTCTAGCTGTGCTCCCTATCATAAGTTGTTCTCACGTAATCTACTTCTACTGCCAAGCACACAGTGCTCGAGTGAGGCAACTGGCATGTAAACAAAGGCAGCACAGCTCGAGTAGATGTTAGTACAGACTTATGACAACAAGTTCTTGAACCTGTGTGGAAAAAATGTACAAAAACCAAAGATTCTCAGTAAAGATCACCAAGGCACCTAAATCACTCCTGGTCCCTGGTGCAGGAAACCCCCGTTTACTCCCTATTTGGGAGGGGAAAAAAGGGTATTGGACCTGTGTAATGTAACTGGTACTCATGTAAAGCACTCCAATACCTTCGGGTTGTGTTTGCGCTATAAAACTGCAGTACAAATAGATAAATTACTTAAGTTGTTTCTAGATTTAAAGGTGTATTCAATGTTTTAATGCTGCTACTCACTTCGCATCACTCTAAATGTAATTTCCCTAAAGACACTCACTTTAGAATTAACAGTTTGAATTTCATGTGTGCAGTGGAATTTGTTGTTTCTCACGTTTGTGTAGCAGGGGGAAGAAGCACCCTCGTTAGTTAGAATACTGTCTTTGTTTTAGGAGTTAGGTGAGGAGAGAAGAGGATACATCATGAGCTAGTGAAGATAAGGAGAACTGTATATTGCTGTGTATTTTCACACGGGAGAAGGCCTGGGAATCAAGGTCACCATATTGCCACTGAGGAACATTGACACCCGGTGGACAAATACCTGTGAGAATGTGGTCAGAACGGATGGTGTGACCCGCAAGGAATCTTGGGAAGATACCTGTAATATTGAGACATTGAAAGTAGGGAAATCGGTCTACTTCTTCTCTGGAGAGAGAGCATCTCAGGATGAGCTCTGCCTCAATAGCTTTATCCTATCTGACCCATCGAAGGTGGAGAGACTTCTTAGGAAGACTCCACATGCTGACACCTTACCATCTCTTTCCCTGAATGATACTCAAGTAGGGATGCCACGTTAGCATTGGTGTAGGGATAGATTGATGCTTTATATTCATCAACCTTCGATTCAGGGAAATTTGGACTCATGCTTTTTGATCATCTGCATTCTATTTCTTGAGTTAATTGTCCTGTGCATGTTTCACCGACTCAACTTTATTCGCAGATTTGGCTTTATGTTGATTCCAATGTATTTCTACACCCTCATCTTGAGGTGTCTTTATGTCCAGTTATTTTTGGCATTGCACTAAATTAACTAACCTTACGTAGTGGTCTGTGGTTACTACGTGTCCAGAGAATTCCTTATTGAATTGGACTTTGATAACGATTTTTTCCCTCTACGCTTATATGCTGCAAAAAAGAACCATCGAATTGTGACTTTAGAACAGATCTTGAACTTATGGGCCTGGCCCATAAGTGCCATTAACGTGCGCACTCAAACGACCCTCTCTTAAAAACTGTAACAAAAAGTGTTGAGCACTGGGGCAGTCCTTGAAAAACTGATACAGTTCAGGCAAATCCAGGACGTCTGGTCACCCTATCACTGTGTCTTCTGCATTACAAGGCTTAGGTTATTCGGTAAGTGGTCCATCAACTGGTTGTATACCCTAAATTTACAACTTATTGGCCTGATCCCTTTCTTCAGGTGTATAGGGAAATGACAGTCACAGTCGCAAAACATGTATGTTTGACTGCCTGTTTCGGATTCCTCCTTCATCCTCGATCAGCACATCGGCACGGCAGTAGGGAGGAACACTCAGCTCCAGGACCTGGGATACTGCTGCCAGTTTCGAGAGGGACCGGGGGGCTGAGTTTAACATCCAAGGCATCGGCCTCCTCTCTCCCTCGCCTACAGCTCTATGGCTGGTGAGCAGCTCAGGAGTGGGATGCCAAACGCCCATGCAAAGCTGTGCTGCTTGGTGCAGTTCGGGAGTCGGAGGTGCCTCCAGTGGGCCCGCCTCACCCTCCCTGTGCTGCTGCCAGCCTCGCCATAGGCCTTATTCTTGTTCGGTGTTTCACCAGCACCCAGAGACGCCCCCAGGATTCGGCAAGCTGTCCCACATACCTCACTCACAGTAGAAGGTAGGGAGTGCCTACATGAGGTGAGTACCGTGGGTTGCAAGGGACGGGAGCAGACCTGGAGCGGATCGCGCTGCACTTTTGTGGTCTACGGGAACCTGGGCTACTTCAGGGCAGGCTGGGGAAGTGAAAGAGTTGCTTGAGGGCCGCAAGAGCCCGACCTTAGACGCGTGACCCTGTGGAGACAGCCTGGCTAAGCCCAGGAGCGACTTGTGGGGCGGTGTGCCCGCCTGCTCTCAGCTGCCCTAGTGTAGTCCTTGAGTTATCCCTTCACCACTATCCCCCTCTGCAGCCCCGTGCAGACACTCTTCATAAGCACTCAGTCACTCACGCAAGGAAAATCAAAGGCAAACAGTGATTACTGAGCATACAACATCATATTACCAGCATCTTAATGGCACATTGCTCCACTAGAAAAGATTCTGAGAGTCTATAAATAATAAGGGGGAAAAACCAATTCAAAATCTCCCTCCCCCCACCAAAAAATAGATAAAGACAAACGCAGCTCCATTTTGGTGACTCAGCACCCCAATAGGATTCTACGATCCTTTCTGTTTGCTCCCACATATCTTCAGCAGCACCCTGGCACCGGTAGAGAGCAGACTTACAGAACGACCAACCAAAGGTACCAGAGAGCAAACTCTATTTTTTCTTAGGTGGAAGTTGTTGCACAGACTGTTCTGCCAGCGGCGAGCTAATGCAAAGGCTCAAAGGAGAGTGCTGTACGCTAACAAAGCACCTGAAAGAGCACATGCAATCGCTTGGGCCTAAACTAGCTTGCACCACAAGCGTTGCTAGTTCAAGAACCACAAGGGCTGCCAGCAAGGCTTAGAGGCAAAGCACCGCTTTGATCTGCAAATCCACAAACTGCCCGTTGTTGACAGCTACCTTTGCGTACAGCAATAAATCCCAAAAAAACTAAACGAGCGACAAAGCAGAAACTGGCCAGAAAGTATTACTAGAGGATTTCTTATGTAAACAAAATCCTCTGTTCTAACCCTAGTACAAGACTCCACCTGCTCCATAGCCACTTTAAACATTCCGGATGTTATAGAATCCCTTCCTATATTATTTTCTAAACAAAATTATAAATGCATTACAACTCCACCCCCGCTCCGGGAGGACAAGTCAATCATCGAAATTACAGACTGGAAGCTTGCCTTTCAGCTCCCAGCCAAAACCAGTTTGCACTCTACTCCACGTCTTCAAACCCTGTAAACTTGTCTCCAAAGAGTAATGCAACTGCACTAGGAGGCACATTGTGTTTAGAAATAGTCACACACCCCTCTACCGCTGTCCTACAACAGGACCTAACAATTAACCTCCCTGATATCCCCAGGGAGGATGTCTACAACAATGACCCTCATGCCTCCACAGCGCCCAAGCTGCTAATAGTGGAAAACACCTCCACAAGTATTACTAATGGCAATACAGATCGCAAGGAGAACCAATGGACAGGGGATCTTTCAAAGAGATAAAAAAGAGACAAAAAAAGGTAAAAAAACAAAGCAGCAAAAGAACAACACAATAATCCGCTCCCAAAGGGCAGTTGATCGCACCTCAATCAGCATATACCCTATGTTTTAGGAAATGGCGACAGGCAAGAAGAAGGCTGAATTCCAGGAAGTAATCCAACCTCTAGTACCTCAGCCATCTGGGCACTCTGCACCTGATCATGGAGCTGGCTCCTCAACAGTGCAAAGCACTTTATCATCACTTCCCTCATCTCACACCCAATTGGAGTCCACACAATTAGCTCCGGCCAGTTCAGGTGAACGACCAGGTACGCTGCTGGACATGAAAACTGGCCCGCAAAATAAAAGAAAGAACTACTAAATACAGTGCTCTTGCACGGCAGGCCCAACGGACCCTCTCCCGATCAAGCTGGGGCCGATCAAACAAACAAGGACCCCCATGCAATGTAACTAGGGCTGCTCAAACAAGCAACAAAGGTTACCCAGTGATTCCTTATGCGATTCCAGGTCAATCAAGCTGGTGCTCACACCACAATATTCTTCAGAGGGTAACCACGACAGCCTGAATCCCTCCAACTTCTTGTGACTATTCTAGGCTACCCCAAATCAGCTCAACATGACCTCAGAAGATATCTTGAGCATGTTGTTTAAAATACTGGAAGAGCTCATCAAAGGAAGAGGATCGACAATACTAACACTAAAACCGCCCTCATTAGCAGAAAACATCTTGGCTTGTAAACCGACTTTCGACGAATGGGGCATGGGGATCTTAAAGATCACGGCTCCTAAATACGGCTCCCCACTAAGAATCATACCGAATCACCAAACTCTCAAGTTATGTTATGTTAAGTGTCATTTATAAAGCGCATAATCACCAATAGTCTCTTAGCGCACGTGAGAAAATTACAAACAACCCCAAATGTTATCTGCCCAGTGCCAGTTCGTTAGAGCTGATCTTTTCCAAAAGACTATATAAATAGAAACATTTTCAATGTTTTCCTGAATGGAAGGAGAGTGGCTTCCCTCTCACATTCTCCGGCAACTTGTTCCACAGCTGGGGAATCAGTATTGAAGAAGCTTGTTTGCCCATGGTGACTTTTGCAAACCGTGGACAGGACAGCAGACTTGCCTCGGACAACCGGAGCCATCGTCCTGGCACATATTTCTTTAGACTGTCCTTGTTGTAATCTGGTGCCGTCCCATACAGGGCTTTATGTGCAATACACAGGCCCCTAAACCAAGTCCTCTGCTTAATTAGAAGCTAGTGCAGTTGTTGTAGCAATGGTGTAGCATTTGATCGCCTTTGGAGCTTAAAAATGTATCTTGTTGCATCGTTCATAACTACCTGAAGCTTCCCTACTAACTTTTCCGATTGCCCAATATAAAGCGCATTGCCATAGCCCAGTCGTGACACAATCAGTGCCATCACCACAGTTCGCATAGTTGAGATGGATAGAAGGGGTTCCAATTTCCAAAGATGTCTCACAAGGCCTGTGCAATTTCCTACGACTGTTGTCACCTGTTTTGTTAGTGTCAGCTTACTGTCTAGCTTAATGCCTATGAGCTCCATGACAGGCACCGGGGTAGGAGTAGCGCCTAGCTCTTGTGGCCAAAAAAGGTTTGACCAGGGGTTATCACCTGTGGTGATTGCCAGAACCTTAGTCTTATCTGGATTTACTTTAATCAAGTTAGCAGTCATCCAGTTCATTGTGAACCTAATGATGTTCTGTGCGGTGGACTGTGCTTGCATAGAATTGTCGATCCAAAGGATCAGTTGAGTGTCATACCCGTAATTAAACACTTGGCAGTCCATTTGAGCTAGTGCCGCCACCAGGAGGTAGATATGGAAAAGCAGTGGGGACAACGCGGAAACCTGGGGGACTCCACATGACAGTGCCCTTTTACTGGACACATGGCCACACAGCTGGACCTTTTGTATCTGATTCTTCAGGAAGGAGGAAATCCACTGAAATGCCATGCCTATGATTCCCTGCTTTTGAATGCGGGTCAACAACTGTGTATGGTCCACCGTGTCAAACGGGGCTGTGAGATCCAGTAAGATCAGCACTGAAGGATTCTTCTTATCGGCTGCTAGCCTAAGTTCATCCAGCACCAAGAGCATCACCAATTCTGTACTATGGTGAGCCCTGAAACCTGCCTGCCGCGCATGAAGCAGCTGATGTTCCTCCAAGAATAGGGAGAGAGTTCTGAGTACATGTTGTTCCACTACTTTTGCTAAAAAGGAGAGCCTAGATATGGGCCGATAGTTCTTTAGGTTTTTAGAATCTGCCCCTGCCTTCTTCAGTAGTGGGGTTACCACGGCTTCCTTAAAATTAAGAGGAACCTTCTCGGTTGCCAGGGAGTGGTTTAAAAAGGACAGCAGTTCCACCCCTAATACAGGGAGTGCCATTTTAACCCTCTTAGGTGGGCAAGGGTCCTCTGGTGGGCCTGATTTAACTTTAGCCATGATGAGTGATAGGGAGTCTAGATCCAGTGTTGGGTATACAGAGTGATTTTCACCCTAATAATCAGGTGGCTCCTCCACTAGCAAGGGGCATGGACTGATACAGGTGTTGCTTATTTCTGTTAAAATATCCCCAACTTCCTTTAAGAAGAAGTTTTGTATCTTGTTACAGTCCTCCAGGTTAGCAGTAGCCTTCTGCTCCCGCCATTGGCTGAGTTCCCTCAGTACTTTAAACGTCTCCTTTTGTGTGTCATTTGCCTCCCTAATCCTTAGCTCATAAATGCTGACTTCCTTGCAATGATAGCTTTTTTTATAAAGGGCTAACATTACTTTATATTCCTTGGAGGCCTCCGGTTCATACGCACAAGTTACTACTTGTGTAACGATATATCTGTAAGCGACATTAGTCAGTGATAGATTCCTTACCTTCGAATACTCCCCAGGCGTCAGTCTGGATCCGGAAAGTTTTCTGCTTAGCAGTACCCCTGCCCGCCAGTAGGTGGCGCCTGTGCGGCTCTGCACCCGTCACTGGCGTTGTGCGCGTCGGGATGACGTCACGGAGGCTACTTAGGCACCACCCATGCGCGCTGACGTCAGTTCTGTACACAACTTTCCACGCCGAAACGCAGAGTCATGCGAAAAACTGACCTTCGGTGCATAAAACTAGGGCCCTAAAAGGGGATGACCTTAACCCTAGTAATCAGTTTGCAGAACGGGGAGGATGGGTGGGGCGGCAAGGAATCTATCACTAACTAATGTCTCTTACAGATATATCGTTACACAAGTAGTAACTTGTGCATCTGAAAGAGACACATTAGTGATAGATTACTTACCTTAGAATAGATACCCCAGCAATAACAACCCCGATGGTGGGTCTGCGATCAAGATTACACCAGAAGGTCACGGAGTACAGAACTGCCAAAGAAGCCGTCTCTCCGGACCTGACTGTCAAGGCAGCAGTGCTTGGTAAACGTGTGCAGCGAGGCCCACGTAGCTGCCTGACAAATATCCTGCAAGGGGACACCGCGTACCAAGGCAGTAGTGGCTGCAGTTGCCCTGGTCGAATGGGCACGCAGTCCCACAGGAGGCTCCTTCTTGGCCAAGGAGTAACAGGCTTTGATGCACAGAACGACCCACCGGGAGATGGTCTGTTTGTGCACCGCCCGACCTCTTTTGGCGCCCACATAGCCAACAAAGAGCTGATCATCCACCCGGAACTGCTGTGTACGCTGCAGATAGAACGCGAGCGCACGTTTTGGGTCCAGACGGTGGAGCCGCTCCTCTTTCCTTGAAGGATGCGGATGTGGAAAAAAGGTGGGCAAAGTGATGGTCTGCCCGATGTGGAAGGGCGTGACAACCTTTGGCAAGAAAGAAGGACGTGTCCTCAGAACATCTTGTCCGGATGAACCGAAAGGAAAGGAGGTTTGGAAGAAAGAGCCTGGAGCTCACTCACTCTGCTCTGATAGCTACCAGGAAAGCAGTCTTGAGAGCAAGACGACGTAAGGGACAGTTATGAAGGGGCTCAAAGGGAGCGCACATCAGAAAAGTCAAGACAAGATTCAAGTCCCACTGAGGCATTATGAAGGGCACAGGTGGGAACGTATGCGTAATGCCTTTAAGAAAACAGTTAACAACCGAGGACTTAAAAAGAGAAGGCTGATCTGGAAGACGTAGAAAGGCAGAGATGGCCGAAAGATAACCTTTAACAGTGCCCAGAGCAGAGGCCTGCTGGGCCAAAGAGAGAAGGAACAGAAGAACCTCAGAAACAGGGGCAGAAAGGGGATCCACAGTCTTAGCTGTGCACCATGCTACAAATCTGTTCCACCTACAGGCGTACACCATTTTAGTGGAGGGATGCCTGGCTGCCAGGATGACATCACAGACTTCGGGAGGAAGATCGAAAGGTGTCAACTGTCGCCACTCAATCTCCAAGCATGGAGGTTTGGGTGAAGGACCGTCCCCTGCTGATCCTCCCGAAGAGGCAGACGGATCGGGGCATCGATGCTCATACTGAGTAGCTCGGGATACCATACTCTTCGAGCCCAGTCCGGAGCCACAAGAATAACTTGGGCCCGGTCGCGCCTGATCTTCTTCAGCACTTTGGGCAGAAGTGGTATAGGCGGAAAGGCGTACAACAGACCGCAGCTCCACTCGAGACGAAAAGCGTCTCCGAGCGAGTGCCACCTTGGAAATTCCAACGTGCAGAACTAATGACATTGCGCGTTCTCTTTGGTGGCTAATAGATCTAACCAAGGCTCTCCCCATCGCAGAAAGAGACCTTGCGCCACATCCAAGTTCAGATGCCACTTGTGATCCACCATGCACCGGCGGCTGAGTTCGTCCGCTCTGGCGTTCAGAGAACCTGCCAGGTGTTGAACCACCAAGGTAATGCCTTGATGTCCCAGCCATGTCCAGAGGCGCAGAGCTTCCTGACATAGGGTCCACGACCCCGCCCTGTTTGTTGCAATACCACATGGCAGTTGTGTTGTCCGTGAACACCTGCACTACACTTCCCCGGACAGAGGGAAGGAATACCTTCAGTGCAAGCCGGATCGCTTGCAGCTCCAGAAGGTTGATATGGAGCCGGGACTCTGCCGGAGACCAGAGGCCTCTGATCTCCGCCTCTCCCATGTGGCATCCCCAACCCAGGAGGGACGCATCCGTCACTACTGTGTGCTCCGGTTGGGGAAGGGAGAGGGATCTGCCATTGACCCAATCTCGATTCGTGAGCCACCACTGCAATTGCCGTGCCGTGCCTTCCGAGATTTGGACATGATCGGACAGGTTGCCCTGATGCTGCGTCCACTGGAACTTCACGTCCTACTGCAGAGCCCGCATGCCATCTGGCATGCCGCACCAGCAGGATGCAGGAGGTCATCAGGCCCAGAAGCGGAGGGTCATCCTGACTGAAACACAGGATAGAGGCTGAAAGAGCGGAACTATAGCCTGAATATCCCGGACTCGCTGTTTGGGAGGATAACCCCGAAACAGCGTTGAATCCAGAACCGCTCTGATGAAAGGGAGCTTCTGAGAGGGACTCAGGTGCGACTTCGGCACATTGATGGAGAACCCCAGCAGATGCAGGAGGCCGGCCGTAGTCTGGAGGTGGGAGACAACTGCCTGGGGCGAACCCGCCTTCAACAGCCAGTCGTTGAGGTAGGGGAAGACTGACACCTCTGACCTGTGCAGATGAGCTGCGACCACCGCCATCACTTTTGTGAATACCCGAGGGGCGCTGGTAAGGCCAAAGGGGAGCACGATAAACTGAAAATGCTCCTAGACTACCGCAGGTAATGTCGGTGGGCTGGCAGGACGGGAATGTGAAAATAAGCGTCCTGCAAGTCCAACGCTACCATCCAGTCTTCAGTGTCCAGGGCAGACAGGACCTGAGTCAGAGTCAGCATCTTGAACTTCTCCTTCCGGAGGAAGCGATTGACGTCCCGGAGGTCCAAGATGGGGCGCAGGCCCCCCTTGTCCTTCTTGGGGACCAGAAAGTAGTGGAAATAGCAAACACTCCCTACTTCCTGATCGGGAATGTACTCGATGGCCCCCTTGGCCAGGAGGGCCGTGACTTCCTGACGGAGAAGAGCCAAATGATCCCCGACATGCGGTGGTACAGAGGTGGCATGGCTGGAGAGGAGGACAGAAAGGGGAGCGAGTAACCTTGGCAGATTATCTGCAGCACCCACTAGTCCGAAGTGATACCACGCCAGTGGTGGAGGTGGTGACGGACCCTGCCTCCTACCGGCGTGGGGTGCCCCCTGAAGCTCGGATTAGGAAGGCTTGGAGGTGGAAGCAGCGGGTGCGGAGGTGGACTGCCCCGCCCGCTGGTTACCAGACCCGCCCCTGCGGTAGCCACATCCGCGGCCACGCTGAGGCAGGTTCTGCACAGGCTTTGCGGAGGAGCGCGTCTGGGTGCCTTTACCCTGGCCATGACAGGAACGAAACCCAGGAGTGGCAGGGCTCTTAGTGGAAAGACCCAAAGACTTAGCTGTGGCCCGTGTGTCCTTAAAGTGCTCCAGGGCACTGTCCGCCTTGTCACCAAAGAGGCGAGAGCCATCAAAGGGCATGTCCATGAGCGAGCTCTGGACATCAAGCGAAAACCCGGTAGACCGCAACCAGGCATGACGCCGCAACGCCACAGTCGTGGAAATCGCCCTGCTCAAGGAATCAGCTGTGTCAAGACCACACCTGATGGCAAACTTCGCCACATCCTTGCCCTCCGCAATCGCTTGGGAAAGGACGGCCTGGACATCTTCAGAACACTGAGGCAGGACCTCTGCTACCGTATCCCACACGGCGTGGGAGTAACGGCCCAACAAGAAGGCGGTATTAACCGACCGCAACCCCAAGCTGGCCGAGAACAACCTCTTGCCATATTGGTCCAGCTTCTTAGAGTCCTTATCCGGCGGAGCCGTGGGAAAGGCACTCTGCGGCGTCGAGGCCTGAATGACCAGGCTCTCAGGCGTGGGGTGAGTGGTCAAGAAGGCAGGGTCACCAGGTGCCGGGCGATGATGTCTAGTGACGTTCTTATCCACCGGTGCCTCCGAGGCCCGCCGCAACCAAGTGCCGAAGAGGACTTCGGTAAGGGCCTCATTGAAAGGGAGCAGCGGTTCTGACGACGTAGACGCCGTCTGGAGCACCTCTGTAAGGAGGTTGGTCTTAAGGGCCACCGTAGGGAGGTCGAGATGGAGAGCCTCCGCAGCTCGACGCAGCACCATAGTGTAGGAAGCGCCCTCTATAGTAGGCGGAGGGGAGGCAAACCCTGGGTCAGAAGACACATCAAGTTCACCCACATCCTGAAGGTCATCCACCCAATCCTGCTCTGAGTCACACTGCCGCGCAAGGGGGTCCTCCGAGCCGTCCCAGTCCTCATCCGGCTCCAGGGTAGAAAGAGCCGGCGGCAGAACCGGAGCCGGAGAGGGGGCCAGCGGCGCTGGGAGCGACGCCGGCTGGGGCCGAACCAGAACCGCATCCCAATGAGGATCACAGGTCGGAACGAAATGGTCCAAGAACCGGGGCAGGGGCGGGATAAACGGCACCCAGTGCGGCGCCGGTGGCGGCGCTGGGGCCGGAGCCATGGGCAGCGCCTGGGCTGGAGCCAGCGGTGCTGCACCTTGTGGCGCCAGGGCCAGAGCCGCGGGCGCTGGATCCAGAGGCGCCGGCACCGGAGCCGCCAGGTCAACAGGATCTGGACACTGGACCGCGGGGCCCGCATGCACCGGCAGGAGCCCGAGGCCTAAACAGGCGGTCCATGGCAGCAAGAAACTTTTGCATCTGTTCGGGAGTCACAGATGGACCCGGGAATAGCGGGTAGGCCGCGGGACTCCCAGGCTCCGGAGGAGCCGCAGGGGCGGAGCCCCTGTCCCCCTCGTCCGCCTTCGGGGAGCGATGGGGGGGAAGTCGGAGAGCGAACGCGCTTCTTCGACTTCTTCTTATGGCGTCGCTTACTGAAAGTGAAGACTTAGAGTCCGAGGAGCGACGGCTCCGCGAGCTGTCCCGCGAACGCCCCTAGACCCGGAGCGGCGGTGAGAGGAGTGCCGGACCTCCAGCAACTTCCGGCGCCGCTCCAGCAAGGCCTTCGGGGCCATGGCACGGCAGTTCCGACAATCCCGGGAGTCATGGTCGGTCTCCAGGCAGTAAAGGCAGACATCATGTGGGTCCGCCTCTGACATATTACGGTGGCACGACCCAAAAGACAAAGCCGGGCATCCCTACGTGCACCAGGAGACAAGAGAAGGAGACAAATGTCTCAAAAAAGTGGTCAAAAATTGACCGGGGTACGTGCTCAATCCGGATCTGCGCTTTTGGCGCGGAAAAAGAAAGAACTGACGTCAGCGCGCATGGGTGGCGCCTAAGTAGCCTCCGTGACGTCATCCCGGCGTGCACGACGCCAGTGACGGGCACGGAGCCGCACAGCGCCACCTACTGGCGCGCAGGGGTACTGCTAAGCAGAAAACTTTCCGGATCCAGACTGACGCCTGGGGAATATTCTAAGGTAAGGAATCTATCACTAACGTGTCACTTTCAGATAGCTTACGCCATTTACTTTCAAACTGCAAAAAGAACAATTGATGGACAGAATGCAGAACAATGTCATACATTCACCCCAGTACAGAGTTCTGGGCCTAAATCCATCGTTTTTTTGCTCACCATGCCATTCCAGTTTGGAGCTTGACTCCAGTGGCATGGAGAGCACGGGACCCACGTCTTGGCATACCCGTCGCACTCGAGGTGACGTATGCAAAAAGAACAATTGATGGACAGAATGCAGAACAATGTCATACATTCACCCCAGTACAGAGATCTGGGCCTAAATCTACTACTTTCAAACTGGCATAATGTTTGTTTCTTTCCCCCAAGTTCCTCTCTATACCAGGGTGCGCCATTCCCTCTATTCCTAACTCTTTCCCTCTGCGCAGGGGCCACCTTGTCAATGGCTTCTGTCAACCTTCTTGTGAACCTCTCACTCTCCTGATCGAAACCCTTCCCATGACTCCCCGGGTGCATTGTTTCTTTTAGTGCCTCCCCTAGTCTGGCTTCCTCTATTTTATTCCAGTTACGTACTGTCCTCCACTCTTGGTACTTTGGTCAACAGGGCAGCGGGATCATGAGTCTGACCAGATAGTGATCTGACCAGCTACATGGCTCAATCTCCATTAGCTTTATAGGAGGCAGAGTTGTCTAGATCAGGTCAAGGGTATGGCCCTTATCGTGGGTGGGGGCCTCCACAAGTTGTTGTAGCCTCAGCAAGGTCATCTCTTAACCAAACCTTCTGGCCTGTGGGTCTCTTGGTACCTTGTCCCAGTGATAGTTGAAATCCCCCACCACCAAAATCTGTTGGTATCTAGAGCACAGATTACTTATCACTTCCATTTACAAGTCATTAAATAAGTCATTAAATAAAGGGGTAGGCCGTGGGGGCGGTATACTACCAACACTATCAGGCAGGAGGGCTTTAGGCTTATTTTTACCCCTAGGACTTCCGCCCCATCCAAACTTTCTGCTTCGACCACTTCTATGATCAGATGCCTGTGAATAAGCTCTGCCACCCCCCCCCCTTTTCCCGCCCTGCCGGTTATGCATCAAAACATTGTAGTCTTGGAGTAGGGACGCCCTGATCCCTCCTCTAGCCAGGTTTCTGTTACTGCTAAAATATCTGGTTCTTCTTCCTGCAGTAACGAAAAGACTTCCAGGTTATGTTTCTTAAGTTTCCTTATTCACATCAACTTAAGGGGTGCAGGGCACTCCCAAATAAATCCGTCACACAGCAAAATGCGTATATCCCGATCTTACCTAAACACAAGGAGCCTAATCAGGAACGCTAACCTGGAACCCACAGTGGGAAAATGTAAAACAGAATGGAGCTGGTTATCGTCTACTTTATCCAGCGACGCTCAGAACTGTTCCTTGCACCAGCAAACAAGCCTTGGAGAGTAAAAACCATCTAAAGATATTATATATGTTGCTGGGATGTCCAGGCTACTCAAATTCCATCTTGCAAGAACCTCATAACGTCGATCTACTCTGCCTTCAAGAAACTTGGACAACAAGTTCTACAGTAAACCCTGTTTCACGAAATACACAAAGCCGCAAAAAAAAAAAAAACATATTTGGGAGTCCATCCGACGGCCTCGCCATATGCCTTAACATTGGCCTAAATCTAAAAGAATCACAGTTCAGGACGAAGGGATCACCTTGGAAGGCCTAAAAATAAATGACAGCTCAACAAGGATTCTACTGATCAATCTCTACTTCAATAGTTTCAGCCTGAGTGTGCAGATAGGATGACGCAACTATGTGAAACACTAGACGCTGCGCTTTGTGACTACGTTAACTATGACTTCATAATCTGAGGGGAATTCCATCTCTGTCAATTGGGAGCAACCCATCTGACTATTCGCCAGTGAGCTCTGACTAACTTGCTCCGAAGCTTGTTTAACAAACATGGCCTCAAGTCAATTCAGCACACACTTGAAAACACACCATAAGTAACACTTGAAAACACACCTGCGACTTCAAAATTCCTGAAAATATTCTAGGGAATAAGTACACTCGATTAAGAGTTTACCTTGGATAAAATCATGGAGCCCCTGAAGAGCATTGAAATTCTTTCATCACAAGAGAGCGATCACCTTCCACTCTACAGAGCGCTGAAACTACGCTCGACGAAGTGCAAGTGCCAGAAGACAGTGGGTACCTCAAAAGGCGATGAAAACTCACAATTAATCAGGTGAATAAAATGGGGAATATCCTCCTTGCAAAAAATCTAAGTCTGGAAAGCAACCAGCGGTCCCTTTCTAATGACTCAAAATACGAAATACTAGTTGGACAATTGAGAGACCTTTATTAAAGACATCCACTTTACCCTAGGCCCTGCTCCAGCCCCTCGGAGGCATCCTACTCAATCGTCCCAAAAAAAGGGTCTCATAGTAGAAAGTGAGTGAAAGATCCGCAGGCTTCGGAAACTACTCCCCAAAAAATTAAAATCTGCCAATTAAAACAGAACTGCGGTCAAAGTTGCAGGTACAATTAAAACAATATAAGCAACTGGTTTGGTCTACAAAAAGCAAACAAATGGACAAAGAACAGCTACAAATATATTAATTACTGGGCAAACATAGTTAGGCTGACATATGGAGATACATACAAAAATAAAATGTGGCAAGAAAGCCCAAGAACTAATGTGATTGATAAATCTCAGTTATACGTAGCTAAATCATGTGCTACTGTCAACACCCCGAACCAAGAACCAATCTTCATGGCGAATGCCTTCTCAAAACTCTTGTGTAAAATTAGAGCAACTGGTGCTCTAGGTCCAATGGCATCCCAGCCCAAGTCTTCAAGGATGACACCGACTGGTCTGCCATACTTCTCCCATTGTACCACACATGCTCAGTTTACTTGCCAGGTATCAGACAACTGGAGGGGCTCAATCTTACATCCAAAATTAAAAAAGGGAGATAGGATGGATCCAGCCAACTTTCGCCTTATCGCCCTTCTTGATATCAAGGCCAAGGCATAAGCCTCTGTCCTCCTAAAAGAACTGAAGCGCTGGGCGTAAACAAATGAGATAGTTCCGTTAAACTGGTTTTAGGGCAAACTCCTCAACTACGATAGCATAGTTGCACTCATACCCAATACATCAAGCCCCCAGTTAGAAGTTGTCATCCCCCCCACGCATGTTTTGTCGACTATTCCACGTCGTTCAACTTGGTGGACAGGAACAATCTATGGTGAAAACTACAGAACTGGGGCACTCCGAACAACTTGCTCTGGGCAATAATGTCACTATACACCTCGGACTGGGTGAGGTCAAGCTATTTCAGAGGGTCATAACAAGGAAAATTCCAGAGAGGAATGGACTAAAGCATGGCTGTGTCCTCGCTCTGCTGTTATTCAATCTGTACACTGTTGATATGTCCTTGGCCTTAAAATACACTAATCTGATCTCACCAAAAATTGGAGATGCCAAGATCACGGTGCTACTATATGCAGATTACATTGTTCTGCTGGACCAATCCAGAATTGGGATCAAGAAAGCTCTAAACACCCTCCATAAATATAACAATGTAAATAAAATGATGGCAAATGAACGACTGGAGCCTGGGCCCCCTAAAACTCAAAAGGCAAAATTGTCCAACTATCTGGGTGTGTGACTGACCGCGAATGGAAGAACTAAAACTCACTTGAGCCACCTCAAAGCAAGGGCCAAACTGATTATCACTAGACTCAGCCAGCTCAACACTACATTAGAAAGCCATTCTTCAGTCCCAATACGACAGATACTCTAGTCATTCCTCTTACCCTTATTAATTACGGTCACAAAGCTATCCTGGGGCAACTTACTAAAATAATGGATAAACTCCAACTTAAAGCATACAAGAGGATCTTCAGGCTGCCCCAATACACAAGAGGCTGTATGAGCAGACTGGAACTCGGCTTGGAGGGTCAAATGTGGTCTAACATGGGCGCCTTCCTAAAATATTACTATAGGATCATTAAGACACCGCCCAACACTCTGAAATCAGCCCTCCGGTGCCTCCTTGATTTAAAGAAGAGCCCCTGGACCAACTATCTAAAAAAAAAATCACTTGATAGCCTCCAAATTGACCAGTCCAAACCAAACAAACGTTTGGTCTCGCATACAGCACTTAAAACCATCTTAAAAAGACAGACAAAATCACTGTCAATGCTAACTGACATGGCTAAGCTGAAGAACACACTGGTCCTAGAAGCAGTGGCTACATCATATGTCAACAAGCACCCACCCTGTCTGGTACCCCAACCACATCTTCAGTGCTCAATTGGGAAGGCTTGACTTAAGCAAATTATGGCTGCAAGGTTGATGGGGCTCCAGATCAAAGATATGAATCCAAAGTGGCACCTTTCCAGGATTGTGGACTGCAGGCTCTGTGTTGTTGCCCGGCGCTGCTGCATGTTCGGTGCACGCTGTCAAAAATCACTTTTTCTAGCCAACAGAATACAAACCTGCATTGAGGCCAAGGATTTTATCCTCACTATGACAGAGCCATGCGACCTGGCCAAATTCGGCAAATATATCTCCCTAATACAAGATCTTCTTAAAGAACTCAATAAGACTGGCTAGTTGTAGTCTGAAAAGACAAACCCCATTTCAGCTAGCCACCGACGGTTAGCAGTGCCCTCTCTCTGAACTTATGTAATACCTACGAACCCCACCTTAAGGCAGCTATTAATGTTTTTTTTATCTATGGTCTGTTAATGTGTCCTATTAGCGAATCTTTTACCCTTTAGTACACAACGAGAAAATTGGTATTTTACATGTACTTCAGTCACACTAGGCGCACCTTATTTTTCACTGCAAAGGTACACACCCGCTGATATGATTTCAGGCTCTCTCTAGAACACTTGCACTTTCTGGTTATCCCATCACTGTGGAGCATTGAATGGGTTTGTTCCCAGCGTCACGTTTATATCTTGAGCTTTGGAACCAAAACACAAAATATCTCCTTTAAAAGGCTCCTTTGTGAATTTGTTTTCTGTTTTTAAGCATGTCTGTGGTAACAGTTTAATCCATGTTTTTTTTAAAATCCGTATTAATGTATTTGCTTGGATCATTTATCGTAAATTTGACTTCTGCATATGCATTCTAATGATTTTAATTAATTATACAATAAACGGCGATTGACTGACTAGTTAAAGGGAAATGCTTTATTTCCTTCGGTAAACCTCTGTTTTAGGAACCAGATATCACAGGGTCTGAAGCCAAGCTCTCTGCATACACCACACCATCTAGGTAAATCCCACATTATTATAAGGCCTTTTGTTTTTGCACAACAACTGCTCTCTCTCTCTCGTAAACCGGGGGCTGCACAGGAACGTAAATCATCTATAATAATTTGACTAAACAATCCACTTCCTTTACCAAAACATCTTCAATAAAAAAGGAGTCATCTCTGGAAGTAACCGAGGGAAGCACTTTTAATCTGGTTCTGGTCATGACAGCCAATCTGCCCGGAGCGGTAATCTTTCCGACGTGTTGGCGGACTACCTTCCCTCAGGGCGCCGTGTAAACTTCCTCCGGCCTCTGATCCGCGGCCCGTCGAGCTCTGCTGGTGTGAAGATTAAAGCTTATCCAATTAGCCACCCAGTGCCTCGGCTGCGTTAATCGCCGCCATCTTTGAACCCGTCACAGAGCAGTGGAGTGTGCAGACGCTGCCCTTTGACTGCAGGAGCCGATTTAACTAATTATGAGGCTTAGGAAAATGCAGCCAAAATATCAGAGGTACGGGGAGATTTTCGGATCAGAGAGAGGGTGTCACTGCTCAGTGAGCAGGAGGCTTATCTTCACCAGGCATTGTTGCGGACTGTTCCCCATTCTCGGAGAACTTAACAAGTAAGGCGAGCTACTGAAGCAGTATGATACAGAAGGAAGGCCACACAGTAGGGCTGACAGGCGACGGACAATGGTGGGCACGACCTGCTCGGTAAAAAAAAAAAACGAAATGCGGTGCAAGGACATGCTGATGCCCGGTGAACTGAGCAGTCTGTGAAAGGGTCAAAGGACAGGCCTGCCTCCGACACCAGACGGGAAGGGAGAGGACCCCTGAGCAAAGATGGATAGCGGGCATAAGCATGCATCATCACCAGGCAAAGGAGAAGACGGTGGCAGTGCGCATAGGTGGCCTACTTATGTTTCACAAATATGTTGTCTTTAATGGTGCGCCGTACTGACCCTGGCATGTGTGACTATTTCAGTCCATCAACAAAGAGATAATGCTCATTGTTCAGCCACAGAAGCAGCAGACGCACCACAAGAAACCTTTATGAATCTAAATTCAGCACCGAGTTAGTGAGTGAGTCTGCGAGAAAGACAAGACATTGAGGCACATGGAGGTGGAAGGAAGCAGGCATGTATGAGAAACTAAAAGCGGGAGATAGAGAAACAGAGGAAGAAGGAAATAAAACGAAAATAGAGATAAAGCCAGAGGAAGAGCGAATGGCAGAGTGATGGATGCAGCGGTACAAAGCTAAACGTTTGATCACACACAAACAAGGAAAAAGATTTAACGTCATATGGAAAGTATGGCATAGAGGAGACCTGGAGCAGCAGGCCGAAGCAAAATATGCATACATTATGAGGAATACAAGGTAGACAGCACGGCAGAAAAGGAGGCGGCGGGAAGGAGGCCGCGGCAGGCACGCCACAGTAGTTAGCAGATAGTTCACAAACGAAATCAGGAATGAGAATTTTGATCTGCTATCATTCTTTGACTGTAAAGACAAACAAAATAAAACCGTGCGTACACTAGCCAGAAGCTGTGCTAGAATTTTAGCTTGGAGTGGGTTCAACTCCACTAACTCACTGGGTTCGATCAATAAACCTATTAAGAGGTGCCCCTTGTGACCTCCAAGGGACCCTAACTGAAATGTAGCACCATCAAACAAACCCGTACAAAAACGAAATAAACAATATTGTAGAACGGAAATTAGATACTAATAAGGGATTAGTAAAGGAAATGCACACCAATCAGTTAAAAAAGGTGGGCAGTTAAAATGGCAAAATATATGGCTAAGCTTCCATCTCATTCGTACTAATATGCGTTCGCTGGTCACACAGGCACGTAAACCTTAAATTGCCAGAGAATTCCAGTCTAGGGTTTCCTAAAGAAGCAGATTTCAGTTACCACTCAACCCAGAAGTTAAGCACTATATATATATATGGGAAACAACCGTTACAACGCATGAATTTCGACGCATGCTTTTACCCCGCATGCCATTACAACGAAAATGGCTTGCTGTAGGCGGTATAAGGTGTTGGATTTAACTCCAACACCTTCCCTACTGTTGCACAGACTGGAGTTGGAATAGTAAATTATACTATTTCAAACTCCAGCGCACCCCCGACAGCATGCGGGGTAAAAGCATGCATTGTAACGTCATACAATATATATATATCTATATAAACGAGTATCGCCAAACGCCACACGCCTGCCAAATGTGCCGGTGCCTGCCGTGGTAGCGAAACGCCATATATTCAGGCAAAGAACTCAAACCGCAGAGGAATGAAGCAGCACACCATCCTTTTACCATGGACATTTTATTGCTCACAAACAACGCATTTCAGCCGTGAAGGCCTTTGTCAGGTTACCCGGAAGCGGGTGAGACAGCATTTTGTAAACGTCATCATAGACATAAGAGTTACTCCGGTCTTACAAGTGATGTATACTCTATTATACAAAATTAGATACAGATTCTGAAACAATTCTCAATGTACATCTTTTGTAAACAATTCATAATGTATAATCACAACTGTATTTAAAAATAATAAAGAAAAATAAAATTGCACTGAAATTGAAAATCGGCAATGCAGCATCCTGTACCCATCATTAATGCACCCTACAGGTGGATGGCATAGATTCATTTCCTACAAATCCGTAACGTAAAGTATTCTATACCAGAACAGAGACCTAAAACAGCAAAATGTGCAGTATCCTTATAAAATCTAAATGGATCGTGAAAAACGTAAGCATTTTTCTGGTACCGATAGACATCTCCAGAGGCTTATGGGGATTGCTATTACCAGTGATTGCTGCATTGAGCGATTTCGAATTCCTCAGTGGCATCCTAACTACCAAATGGTATTTCGTATTCAAACCATGGGAGTCTCCAACTGGTTTTTCGAGACCGCGTACGATAGACGGAAAACTTCTACCATATGAACAGTGCTGCTAATATCATTACACACTGCGTTGTGTTATTCTAGGACAAAGGGAAGTATCCTGCAATAGTGCCATTAATGTCATACACCTGGATTCTCTGACCGTACTCTCTATAGATGTCATATCTGTGTGTTGATTTGGCCGCCCCCACTTGGGTGAAAAGAGAATACTTGCTAACTTTCTCCAAGGGTCGCAAATACCTAAACGTGAAATGTGCTCGAAAGGAAATGCTAGTGACATAATTATAGGGGTACTTATTTGTCAGGGAGTGTACCTCTAATGGACAACATAGAAAAATATATGGTAACTGGTCCCATGTGCTCTGGGAGACTCCCAATGGAGATACCGGTATCAATAATCTGCCGGTAAAGACACTACTGCTAGTGTACTCCCTCGATAACTAATTCTCTGATGGACAACATCAAAAATATTCAGAAACTGTGTTTATCACTGATCCGCCTCACTCCGGGAAGTACCAGATGCGAACACGTATATTCATGATCACAAGACCAGGTAGATGTCTAAATTGAGAGCAATTGAAACAGATCCACATCCCGGACCTATCTAATCCTATACTAATGGACCAAGTCATTTTCCCATAAGAGTGCTTGTTAAGCCATGTCTCCTGAAACATGCTGTCCGATATCTAGTCACTACCAACGTGAAGTGCAACCTTAATAAAATAATATGTAGGTAAAAAAAAACACTCGAGCCAGCACTTTAAATTACAGAAAAGAAATAAATCAATCAATAGTAGAAGAAATACATACGTATATGCAATCACAATATAAAATGGACAACTGTCCATGAATGCAGTTGAAGCTGGTTCACAGTGAAATACAGTCAGTGGAGCAGTGTGTTCATAGCCCAATCTTTGTATTCAATTCTTCCTCCTTATTCAGACCAAATGGAGTTCTAGTCTTTAAATCAATAATGTATCTTGATTCTAAGACTCTTAAGATTTTTTTCCCTGTCCCCACCCCGTATACGTTTGAATACTCTGTCAATTCCACAAAAGTTAAGCAATTTTTTATCACAATTGTGTGAGTTGTAGTGGTGACGTGCAATGGGGCATGTAAAATCTAGATTTGTTTTGGCCCTCTGGTGTTCAAGCATGCGCCTCTTGAGTTGATATTTAGTACTCCCTATGTAGCGCATGCCACACAGGCATCCCAATTGGTATACTATATATTCTGTGGTGCATGTAATGAATTTATTAATGGTTCTTTCCCTGCCGTCATGAGTTTGAAAGGTTTTACAATTGCGGATATACTTGCACGCTTTGCAAGTGTTACACTTGTGAAATCCCTTCTTTCTTTGTAACCAAATTTCAATGGGTTGTGTCTGTTGGTAACTATGGACCGATTTGTCCTTAAGGGACAATGGCCTCCTGTACGTAATGGTTGGTGACTCTCCCATTACTTTACCAATGACAAGGTCCGCTTTAATGAGACCCCAATGTTTTTTCATGAGTGCTCTAAGATTGCCCGCTTTGTTATTATATGTTGTAATCATGCGTGGATTGTTCTCGGGGGTATCCCCAATCGGTACGGTCTTACCCTTACTCAAGAGGACCTCTGATTGTTTGATGTCGCTCAATTTGTCTGTGGCTTGTTTCAATACTTTCTCGGAGTACCCACATTGTTTGAACCTTTGGATCATCTTAGCACTCTCTGCCTTAAAACCGTTTTCAGTACTACAGTTTCTGCGTGCACGCAGCAACTCCCCATACGGAATGCTGTTAATCAGGGAAGAGGGATGATGGCTGCGTGCATGCAACACTGCATTCCCTGCAGTTTCTTTCCTAAAAAGCGTCGTGGTTAGTTTGTTATTGTCTACTGTGACTGTGATATCCAGAAAGTCACACGATTTCTCACTGATGGAATGTGTGAAGCTCAGGTTAAGATCATTGGCTGACAATACACCGTTCCACATGATAAAGAGATCATCGATGTATCTCAGCCATAGTGGGATATGCTCAGTGTATTTCTCCAGTGTGTCAGTCCATACCACCTGCTCCTCCCACCAGCCCAGAAAGAGATTAGCCAGGCTGGGGGCGAAGCAGGTGCCCATTGCTGTACCGGACCTTTACTGATACAATGTCTTGTCAAAGAGGAAGATGTTTTCCTGCAAACAAAAAAGCATCATTTGTTTCAGCATGAAAGTATGGTTCAATTTGTCCAACGGTTGACGATGTAAAAAATACACACATGCTTCAACAAATATATATATATATTTCAAATACAAAATAAATAACGCTCTCTCAGGAACGGATGCAGCACACTTCGGGAGATTTATGAAAGCAACTGTTGACATATTCTGCCACCGTAGGTCTTGTGAGACAGGCCTTTGATGGGCGAAGATAGATAGATAGATCTATATATAGGTCACCAGTAGGTAGTTATAGTTAGGACCATATTTCTATAGGAAAATCGTTTTTGGGTGTGCCTATATCTTTGGCGTAGTTTGTCAAATCATCAGGACATTTTCCCCCCAAAAATTGTGCTGGCTATTCTAGTTGTGCATGGAAAGTTTTGGGGTGATCCATCAAGCAGGGCCTGAGAAAAAGGGGGGTGGTCCAACAAAAAGGGTGTTTCCCATGTTAATTCCCATAGACTCTTTAGACACAACTGCAGCCCGAACCGCTAAACGGAATTACACCAAATTTGGCAGAAAGCTAGTTTTTGGTCCGCAGATTGTGCTTTTTGTTATTTGGCGTAAATATGTCCAGTAGTTGAGAAATTTAAGGAAATCCATATTTGTATATATGGTTGTGAAGTCTTTGCGAATAATGACAAGCTTGTGCAGAGATGTCAAGAGTGATGTAATATGTGAGGTCATAAGCAGTGCATTGCGGGGGTGTAAGTTATAGTTAGGTCAGTTAACTATAACTACTGAACTTCTCTGGTTCAGTACAAGTGGAATTGGAGCCTAACTATAATGTCCCTGTAACCTTTGTTTTATTCAGTGAATATTCTTTTTTCTCTCTCTCTTCGGGACAGAATACTTAAAGTTCATTATTATGGTAGTACACCACATCTTGCTGAACTGCAGTTTTTCACCCTCCTGTATGTGTGTTTTTTAGGGCCCTGTGGATCACAGTAATCCAAGTCAGGGTCTAATATTTAGGACACAATATTTCAATTACCCCCTCCCCCCAACCCACCCTTGTCAGGAGCATTGCGCTGGTCACCTGGCAGGGCTTGGGTGTGATTAACAATGCCTTTAGAAGAGACAAGGATTTTCACATATGGACAAGTTTTGTGGATCTTATTTATATAATGGCGTATGCTTATTAGTTTAGTATCCACAAAGGATTTGCTTTAGGACGAATCAATACTGCACAGAATGAAAAAATGGAAGAATAGAGGTTTTATAAAGTGCTCTATCATCAACTAAGGGCATCATGGCCCTAGCACAACCAAACTGCCTGCCTAGAATAATTACGATGTATAGCCATGTTCATAGTTACTTTCTGAAAATAGACACAGTAGGAATGCAGCAAATGTAAGCAAAGTTTATTCCAGAGTTTAGGTACAATGTAGCTGAAAGAACGCCCACTGTGTCTAGCCTTAAATATGTGGGGTGTGGCAGCCAGATTGGCATGAGTTAAGTGCAGGTATTTTGTTGGTTTATAGGGTTTGATCAAGTTACTTAACTATTAAGAGTGAGCATTGTGAAGGGCAGGATACAGAAAACGAAGCGATTTGAATTTAGAGAGGTTTGCCACCTGAAGCCAGTATAAGGTATGAAGGTGGCAAAGGATGGATTGGGAGGGTGGAATTTTCAATAAAAGTCTTGCTGCTTTATTTTGGACAATTTGTAGACGCTGTATCAGGAGTGTGGGCAGGAAAAGATACAGAGAATTACTGTAGTTAAGGCGGGAGGTGATTTTTGATTGGACAATAATTTTGCAAGAAGGAATGGACAGCATAGAAAGTACCTTCCTAAGGAATTGGAGCAATCCAAAACAGGCAGTGGAAACTTTAGAAATATGAATGGAGAATGAAAGCTGGTTATTTAACCAGAGGACGTCAGTTGAGGAGGCTGAACCAATTGCACAAACCACCAGTCCAAAGACCAAGGAATAGGGTTATTACTAAAAAGCAGAATATCGTTCTTTTCAACGCTTTGTTTGAGACAATTTGTAGTCATCCAATCTCATCCAATAATGGATGAGATACAGGGGCAGAAATTACCTTGGATGTCCTGGTGTTTTTTTTTTAATGAGCACAATGATCTGAATGTCATAGGCACAGGACAGAATCTCAAAGTCAAAGGAGAACAGTAGTTCTGCCAAGGAAGAAATATAGAAATTAAACAGGGTGGTGACTTAGGGAGAACCTTGCAGATAGATTGGTAGGAGCAGAGGAGAAAGTGTCAATAGAGATAGATTGAGTGAGGTTGTTTAGGAAGAAGGTGAGCCACCTGATGGCCAATTGGCAGACAAGTTCCTTAGAAGAGCACAATGAAAGAGTGTCAAAAGCCATGGAGAGGTCAAATAGGATCAGGGCAGGTGATCCGCCACGATCCAGACAGTGGCGAAGATGGCCATTAACTCTGCGGTATTAATTTACTGTCTTTCGATGCAGACATATAAGGGGCCTCTGAAGGGATCAGTGAGACAGAAAGGGCCTTTAATCACCAGACATCATGTCAAGGAAAGACTGATGTATTTTCTAACATGGAATGTCCAAGGGATAAGAAAATGTTAACAAGCATTGACAGATACAATACGCCTCGTCTCTGATACTGGAGCACAGATTTACTGTCTTTGCCAATGCGTGTTTGCTTCTTTCATTGTGTAAGGCCAAAACCATGGCTAGATGGCCGCCTGTCTGTAAGCACATATCCATATTCATCGGTGGTCATCTTTGTATGATTTTTGTTATAAAATATTTAAAGAATCATTCTATGATGTCTGCTCATGCTGCATGCACACTCCAGGGTAGCCGCCTCTGAATGTTTTTTGAGATAACGCATAACAAAACTCTTTTAAAGGTCACAGAGATGCGTGCTCATGCAAGTGCACACATCAGTGACCATCTTGAAATGGTGGTTGTTTTAATTTATCACCATTCAAAGACTTCTGCCAGTTACGCTAATAGCTTCTGGAGCACTGGTGAAAAGCAGGCAAAGGGAAGTCCACAAACAAAGATCAGGGTGTTATCCAAAGCACTGGTGAGAGTGAGGAGAGCGAAGAAAGAAACAGAGGAAAAGAAAATAGTCCTTCCTACACTCCAATGCACTCAATAGAAAGTGGAAGGACACAGAAACATCCAAAAGAATTAGGTGATGGTGACAATCACATGTGGTCTGATCTAAGATGTGATTAACAATATCTCAAACCAACAGCTGGAAAAGGAAGAACACAAAAAGCCAAAGGCTTGAAGTGGACTGATCTGAAAGCTCACTCTAAGTATATGCTATAGTATGATGAAAGGAGAATAAATTAATCAAATTAACCAGATTGTTACCAGATTGTTGTGGGGCACTAGATGGGATCCTGTTGCTTGATGTACATTGCTCATTTATGATCCTAATGTAGACTCGGCAGAGAGCTTCCCCTCAGCCCAATAAAGGACTGTGAGGCAAATCATTATTCAAGAGGATGAAGACTTTCGCTGCTTTGTTGATCATGTAATTGCTAGGTCATCAACTGCTAAACCATACCTAGTCTCCAAGTCCTCCAGTACCTTACATCTGTTGGTGGAAAACAGAGTTGAGAAACATTCAGTGGGATGTCCATCCAGAGGAGAGAGAGTTCACACATCTCCCATCATGATTTGTGCACTAAGCCAGGTAGGTTTCTTATAGGAACTCAATCTGCCACCATGATTAGTGGAGCAGAATATTTGGGGAGGACATTGTCTTATTGCAAATCATTTCTCCTGAGACTGAATTGGTTGGTGTTATCAATAAGATACCAATAGGTGTACCATATACTGTAGTGTTTAGTGGTATGGATTCTTGGAAGCCATCAAAGGTAATAAAACACCGCTTTGAAGAAAAATTACTCTGTGTGGAGGCAAAGGTGTGGAATAGGAGGCATTCAAAAAGAATGATATGTGAACCCTGCATTAGTATTGTACGTAGGGCCGAAAGAAGTATCACAAGCCTCCGTAAATTGGATAATGAGTTTAAGGAGCTGGGCAGACGGTACATAACAGATGTGTCACTCAATGACCAATTACTAAATGTTTGAGCAGTGAAGACAGCAGCAACAGAAATCAGACTTAATTGTATGGATTACTGGAAATACACATCTTGGCAACACCAAGAGTCTGTAATATCTGGTAGGTTACTGGCTTGGTTGTAACATAATGAGAAGAGGAGAACTGAAATAATCTCCCTGGTGGCTACCGATGGCTCCTCAAACCCAATCACAGAATTAAATACTTTCAATATATTTAGAGTCCTATCAAATGAGTTCCGAAATTCTAATGCCATATTCCGGCCAAATCAATGATTCACTAATGAAAGTGTATCTTCACTGTTTGACTCAAGCACAGAATTACATTTTGGAGATTAATGATGCAATCAGACCTTTTGGGGAGAAATAAGACCAGCAAATTAGTTGGGCTACCAGTGGACATCCTTGATCTACCTACAAAGACAAGCTAGGCTCATAGTTTCTAAGGGTAAGCATGCCCGCTCAATAGGAAGGCTCCCTGACAACTACACAACAGGTGGTGCTAGTAGTTAAACCCAGCAATGAATTCACAGGTAGGTCATATTATTGCCAGCTATCCATGTTGAACCTTATACTTTAAGATATTTGGAAAAATGTTAGCCAATATTATGTAAAAGTTACTCCGGAATCTGGTGCATTGTGTCAAGAACAGCTTCCCATCAGGCTGGAGTATTGCAGCTAATCTTAGATGACCTTTCCACAAAGTTTGGGATTCATTGCCCTTGGTGACCTCACTTGCCAGAGAAAAGGCGGGGCATACACTAGGCTGGGCTACGATCTATAGTGTCTTCAGTAAAATTACATATGGCATAGAAATACTAACCTGTATTATATTGTTATATATGGCAAAATCATCATTGCCCATTGTCAGATTTAGAAGGGTATTAGACAGGGATTTTGACTGGCAATATGTTTAACCATAGCTTGCACTGACATGAGCAACTTAACGATATCAAAGGTAAAACTGCAGCTGTCTCCAACTAAGCAGAACAGTGAGTACTCAGTCTGTGAAGGAAAGTTGGCCTTCCAGGCCTACTTGGTTCTCCAGGTGGCATGGGCGTACAGCCAAGACCTAATTTAAAGGAGGTGGCCCGAACACTGAGCTGAGATGCAGTACAACACAATTAACACAGATGCAATGAAGGTTAAAATGTACAGCCAAAGTTATTTTGTGTAAGAAACCACGACTTTAATAATACCTCAACATATTTAGATAAATGTATAGTCACCAAACAATGAAAACACCATAAAGCAACAAAATGAGCACAAACAATACAGCTTCAACACTGGTCAACCAAACTAAGCAAACTATATACTTTTCATCATCACTAACAGATCAGCAACTCTATGCAGCAATACAACAAAGAGAACATGCAAAAACGTTACTTTCTGTCAGTATTCATGGTTACTAACCGATCTTGAACACCACAAACATATAAATACAATACAAATGGTGCTCCATGCAAGATTTAAAAGTAAAAAGTCAAGTGGAATCAACTGTGTGTTCAGTCAAGCGATATCCAACCAAGAAGGTCAGCGTATCTCCTGATTTAGGATTAGGGCCTCCAGTCCCTTGTAAAGTGGATATCTCATGATCTGGGGGTGCCAACAACTTGTTATCAAAAGTCAATAATCAGGAGGGCCGATCTAGAACCTGGGAAAGAGGGAGTTGGGGGGAGGGGGGCAGATGACTGTTTGACTCACGTGGCTATCGAGGTACGAGCACACAGGCCCCCTTTAGGCCCACGGACACCCCTTTACAAGCTACCTGGATTGGGCAAGTGTTTAAGTCTGCCAGGTTCTGGATCACTGCACTGCAAGGTCAGCCAAGACTCCCAAATGTTGATTGGGGGCACTTCTTCTGGCCCCTGCACCCTTTGGGGCAGGAGATGGTTCTGTCCTCACACCTCGCTTGGTGAGACTAGTGCCTACCGGGAAAGGACAAGAATAGGTAACACATTATTCCTGGAGTGTCAAACATTCCTTACATAGGATATTTGTCACTCCTCGGAGTGACAGAGTTAGTAGTTGGAATAGGCTGCCAACAGTTTGTTCGTGAATTGACTTAATTGAGTACAAGTTTTGTCAGCCTGTATCCAGTGTGTCTGTGGGATTTTCCTCTGATGCTTCGTGGTAAGCACTGCAAAGCATTTAAGCAGGCTGCCTCTGAGCAGTACATGCTGTAGGGCAGACATCTTCGAACTGTTTTGCTCTAAGCCCCCTAAGCAACATTTTTTGAAGGCAAGAGCCCTCCAAAATGTTATGGCAAGAATTTGGGGGAGGCCATGCTGGGCACGATGGGAGCTTATGAGATCATTTCATGGGAACCTTTTCTGTAGCTCATATTCCACACTTAATGTGAGACTTCTAAAACAGCAAATTTATCACACAAAAATATAAATTCGCCAAAAACAATACTCCCAATTATTGGGGTGTTGTGAGCTGGTCACTCTACTGGGCCCCAATGTAAATGCACCTGCTGCACTAATGATAGCTGCAGTCCAGTATCAGGCGGTCTTTTCAGCTTCGTTCACTTATTACCCACCATGACTGGCCATCACTCCAATCTTGAAACAGGCTCCCTGACCCTTTCAGAAAAAAATGAGCTCCCATGTGTTGCTCCTTCAGCCCCAACACTAGCATGAAATATGAGCCCCTATGCCCTTTTTGTGAACTAAGAAATAATTGTGATGTAGTGGGCGTCTCACAACCCTGGGCCCCAGTGCCACTACACCTGCTTCCTTGCAGACTGGCAGCCTCCTCTGCACTTTTGTTGACATCTAGGACCTCCGTCTTGGTTCATCCACCTCTTTGCCATATATCTGAAGCCCAGCTAAGGTGTGTCCTCAGCTTCAATTTTACCCTTCTGTGGGCCATTGGTTCAAGGTCAAAGCAACACTGGCACAGCAAGGATGAAATGAGCCCTAATGCAAGCAAAGCACACTAGCAAAACAGTGATAACTGGGGTTTAGCTACCCTTCACACCCCGGGGCCCCGGTGACACTGCATCTGCAGATCAGACACCTACAGCCTTGTGTCTCTTCTGCCCATTCCACTGGACCATCAATCCTAGGCCTGAGGCCCAAGGTAGGCTATCTGCTAATTAGTGTAAAATAAATAAATAATAACAATGGGGGAAATCCCCTTGTTTCGTCCCCTGTTGCTTGGGCCTTGTTCCCTGCGCAGCAAGGGTGTCCAGAGCCCCAATGCAAGCAAAGAAAATGGGTGCACACCCCTTTTGTAATATGACAGATATAATTTGGTTGCTACTCAGGCCCCAGTTCTACTTCACCTGCTACACTAATGGCAGTGATGGCCTTTTAGAAAAATGAAATGAGCCCAAATATTCCCCATGTTCCTCCAGGTATCTCTGCGAGGAAGCTGAATCTGTCAATTTTTTAAAAGGAAAAATTAACCCACCCCTCCCATAGACCCCGCTCTTCTGGGCCATCTCTGCTGCACGCATAGATCTTGCTCTTTTCCTCTTTCTCCTGGGACATTACTCAGAGGCCTCAGAGGTCCGGACGATCAGGTCTCTAGGTCTGAATGCAACCCTCTTGGTCTCCTCCCTGCCACTGTCCCCACTGACTGACCTGAAAGATCATCTGAACCGATGTTCGAAGTAGCTGAAATTTATAGGGACTGCCGATATTTCCATACTTTTTTGATTTTATAAAAACAGTTCAAATACTTTTTGATAAAAAATAACCGTCCTCAATGGTTAATTAAGACCTTGTGGTGTCCCTAGGGTGAAAGTGACGGGAGGGTGGGTAGGAGAAAGTTGGGGGGTCTCCTGTGTTATGAAGCTGAAGAAGGGACAGAGAGCTAAAGAAGAAACAAGCCTTGTCACCAAGTGCCTGAACTGAAATATAAATGTAAGCATTTGGTTAGTCACATCCTTCTGATTAGTTTAACTTCACTTTATTTTGCATATAATGTTAGTTCGTTTTAATATGCAGTTACTTGACAGTAAAAACAAAACAAAAACAAAGACACAGTATTTGGTTCTTTTTCGCTACATTTTATTGGAATAACCTATATTTGGTTCTTTTTAGCTACATTTTATTGGAATAACCTATCTGAAATACTCAAATTCAATAGAAACTTTCTAGCCTTCTGTAAGGCACCAAAACTGATATGTTAAGGCTCCATCTGGAAATGGACAACTAACTGACCCTCCTTTTTAGGTCTCGGCTAGCGAAGGCTGCGCTTGCGCAGTCTCGCTCGCGAGATTTAATGACTTGGAGAAGAGGGGCTTGAACCCGCCCCTCTTCTCTCCTCTTCTCCATTGGCTGGCCTCTTAAATGCTGGTCAGCCATTGGAGAAGAGGCTTGTCTCTCCAAACAAGCCCCGTCGTTTTGCGATTCGGGGGCGTGTTTTTTGTCGATTTTTCTCTGGGCGTGTTGTTCGACAAAACACGCCCCCGAATCCGAAAACGGCGCTGCCTTTCTCCGAGGCATTTCTGCTTTCACCTCGGAGAAAGGCAGTGGTGTGCTTGTTTTCTTCTGGGAGTAAGCCTCTCTGTATTCAGATGCTGCCTGTGTGCCTGTTTTCTGCCTCGCCGTGTGCTGGAATCCAGAGTTCGTCCCTCGGGGTCGCGTCCACATCCTTCCTCGTGCCTGAATGGGTGACGTAACCGGCGCTCATGTAAGGCGCTACTAATCTCCCCGTGCCGAGATATGTAATGAAAAAACGGTGCTATGTGGCGCGCTCCAACACCTTCTGGTCGAGTTCACGCTATATCATTGCTTTGTCCGTCGGCTAGACTGCCGACTTTTGTGCTGGAGACCGGAGTTCGTCCCTCGGGGTAGCGTCCACATCCTTCCCCGTGCCTGAATGTGTAACGAGACCGGTGCTCATGTAAAGCGCTACAAATCTCCCCATGCCGAAATGTGTAAGGTAAATATGGTGCTATGTAAAGCGCTCCAATACCTTCCGGGCGAGTTCACGCTATATCATTACTTTGCCAGTCGGCTAGACTGCCGACTTTTGTGCTGGAAGCCAGAGTTCGTCCCTCGGGGTCGCGTCCACATCCTTCCCCGTGCTTGAATGTGTAACGTAGCCGGCACTCATGCGGGGCGCTCCAAATCTCCCCGTGCGAGTTCGCGCCATATAAATATATAACTCTGCCAGCTGGTGCTTTCGTTCTACTGCTGCCTACATCAGGAGAATAAAGGGGGTTAAGAGTGCTGGTTAAGTGTTGTGTTGAAGATTTGTGGTGGGGGTTATGAGCAATGTCAATAGCTCTAACTTTAACAATGCCGAGACCATTGCATTGTAAATGCTTGTTACTGATGATCTGATACTTTATTAATTTGTTTCTCGCAGTTTCCATCTAGCATGCACGGCTGCTGCCAATCCGAGGTGGGGGGGTGAATGCAGGGGTGGGGGGCATGAGGGGATGGGGAGGTATGGGGGGGCAGGTGGGGGAAATAATTATAATAAAAATAAAAACGTACCTTTCCTGCCAGCTGCCACAAACTTCTACTTCCATGCCACGCTGCTCCTCTGGCTCCCTTCCTGACATTACAATTCCCATGGGCACAGACTCCCAAATCCTACCCAATCTCAGAGCTTCTTCCAGCATGAGGGAAGCGCTAGGATTGGGTGGAGGGGGATGGTTTTGTGCTCCAGCAGGGTCTGGGAGCCTGTGCCCCTGAGCAGTAGGTCATCTTCAAGTAACAGCCTGGAGATATCCAAGTGCGCATGCCGGCCAAACCAGCATGCACACTTTTAGTGCCTACCACCACTCCTTCCCTGCTGTGTGGCGCTGCGCCTGGCCCCGCCCTTTCCTCGACTCGGTAGACTGGAAGTAAAAATGAAATGACAATAAAATAGTTTTATTGTCATTTTATTTTTCTTCTGGCTGCTGAATTTCAGCAGTGGGGCGACGCCCCTGTCATACAACCTTTTCTACACATGCTACCCACCAACTAACACACTTTGGTGCCTCATCAGTGGTTTGAAGCATAAAAGAAATGCAATTACAGTACAAACCACACCGTTTGAATTATTGATTTTTTCAATTTGTGAAGTGCAAGGTCTTCAACCAGGTGGCTTCTTCGAGCTAAAGTAACACAAACAGAAAATATGCAGCTCCAAAGAAAGAAAAGAGGAACGTTATTTGCTAAGTTACTTTAACAGAAGGAGATCTTCAATGTCCTCCTAAATACAGGATGATCTTGAATATATGAAAACTCAACTGGTAAGTTGTTTCAAAGTTTAGGTCTGAGAAAATGAAAAGAATGCCCTCCACAATGATCCTGGTTAATAAGTGAGATGTGGCGGAGTTAACGATTCTCAGCAGGGAATGTATGCATCAGACACATGATCAAACTGTTGCATGAGCAAGCTGACAGAAGAATTCTGAACCTAATATAGTTTGTTCAATATGTAGGTCAGAAGACCCAAGTATACACTGTTGCAATAGACAAGTCTTTCTAGAACTTAAGAAACCACTACAGAGGTACCAGGCCCCGCACTTCCACCAGAGTGTGAGGATTGTGTGTTGGGAGTTGTGGTATGCATGAGAAGGTGGGGTTCTCAGGTTGGAGATGATTACTTATACGCACAGCCTCACAAATATTATGTTAGACAGTACAGGCTGCTCGGAAGCCTAGGTTAGGTAGGCTGTCTTCTCCATTCCAATAGGCTACTCCTCATTCCCCCCACTCCCTGCAAAGGGCATTGTTGTGTGTCTGGGGAACAAAAGCTATAATGGAATAAGGATTTCCAATTTGTTTTCATAGCCCTACATCTAACCAGTGTGGTCAGGTCAATGTGTGGCCCTGGTAAACGCAACCTCTTGACAGCAACTGTTGCCATGGCATGGACAGCGCAATCACCTGAACAAAGGGAATATACTGTCTGCCTGTCCATTACATCCTCTGGCCAGTGCTGGTGACAGCTGAAGCCTCAGCAACAAAACCCGATTGGGTAAAGGTCTGTCTTGGACAACTACACATTCCATGCTAATTTTACAGCACACCTTCCACTACCTTGGAATCACAGACAATGAACATTAAGGGATTTTTGTTAGTATCTGAAGGAAGATGCCATCGACCTATATGAACAAGTTACCGTCAGTAACGTATTATCTGGTAGAGACTCCATCTAGCAGCAGATTCCTTACCTTAGAATTATCTCCAGGCATCTGACTGTATCCAGAAATGTTTTTGGAAGCAGTAGGCCTGCACGCCAGTAGGTGGAATCTTTCAGCTCCGCATGAGATCATCAGCCGCACCGGAAGTGATGTGCGCGGTACCTATATAAGCACCACCCCAGTGTTCTGATGTCAGTTTCTTTTCACAGCTTTCCACGCTAGGAGCGCAGAGCCACGAAGAACACTGACCATTTGAATGGAAAACTAGAGCCCTCAAAGGGGAAATCCCTGTCCCTAGTAATCCATTCGCAGAGTGGGGAGGAAAGGAATCTGCGGTTAGATAGAGTCTCTACCAAATAAGGCGTTACCGATCGAGACTTCTAGTGCAGATTCCTTACCTTAGAATAGATACCCAGCCACGTTTGATTGTTGGTATGTATGGGTTTAGGGCGACAAATGCTTCAAAGGTGGAAGTATGGGGCAGGATAAGTTCTAGGGAGGGGTTGTTTTGGCTGTTTTGTTTGTTCTTTTATGGTTGACAACCACCCACATCACTGACACGTTCCTCACACATCAAACATGCACGCTTTGGTACGCCGCCTAGAGCGTGCTATGCCTGATTGACTCCCATCGGACTCCCCCGGCATCATCCAAATAGGGCTGACGTCCCCTGTGTTTAGGTCTCGCCTGACCCAGCACATGCGCTGGTCTGGCGAGACTTATTGAGAGGGCTCCAAAAAGTGCTACCAGGCTAGCCTAGAGCTACAGTGCACGCGCACAGGCGCGTGCCCTGCCCTTGACCGCGATTTCTTTCACTTTTGCTTTGATGTTTGATCGCAATCACTTTCACTTTCACTTTCGCGGCCGCTTGGCATAGCCAATAGATCTCGCTTTTGGGACCTTATAAGTATTTAGTTATGCAACTGTTGCATGGAAAAACACTTATAAGGTCCCAAAGGCGAGACCTATTGGCTATGCCAATGCTTGTTTTCCTTCTTTTGATGCAGGTTAATGTCTTGTCTTGGAACATTAATGGCATCTAGATCACATTAAGCAGTCGGCTGATCCCAGACACGTGAAGAGATTCCACAGGATGTGCTTATGCTTCAAGACACTCACCTGTTGGGCACGCACTGTCCTTCTTTAGGTCGCTTTGTCTATGATAAGAGTGTTCTATGCCGGGTTTTCCAAGGGCTCCAGAGGAATGGCTATATTACCACACAGGGGGTTCCTGTTGGTGTTTTTTCTGTCTCCCATGAAGAGATCCAGGGCAATATGTGGGGATTGAGGGTTGGCTAGAAGGCAGGGACTACACTTTCTCATTGGTTCCCATCAGCAACTTCAGTCCACGCTGCAGACACTATGGGCTCTTTTGCTGACCTTTCCTCACGGTGTCAAACTGATAGGGGGTTACTTAAATGCTGTTCCTGAGCCCATACATTACAACTCTGACCCTCTTCTACCACGGTGTCGAGCACGCTCCAGGCAGCTATCCTCCTGGGCAGACTCGATAGGGCTTTGCGATGCATGGTGAACATTGCACCCCAACAAAAAAACATACACCCAAACATTGGCAGCTCACAAGACCCTGTCACGCATTTACCAGACCTGGCTCATGGCAATTCACTTCCTCTAACTCACAGAAATTGAGATCCTTCCCTGGGCTTATTGGATCATGCCCCCTCCTACTTACAACAGGGCCCCCTGCGGCAACCCTACGACCAATGTGGCGCATTAACAACTGGTATCTCACTGACCAAGACTGCGCTGACTTTTTAGAAACAGATCCGCTCGTACTTTGAGGTTAATCAGGGCACAGTGGCCTCAGCCAAAATTCTCTGGGCGGCCAGTAAATCTACCCTTAGGGTGCTGATTAAGGGGTATGTCTGAGGTAAGGTGGCACACAAACTGTTGCAGACAACGGCTCTGGAGAACCAGATCCTCTCCTTGAAGCAGCGGAGGATGCGTCCATGGCCCTCAGCTGACCTAGACCTTAAATTAGCGCTGACGACATCTAGCCTACAACAGATTTCCCTGAGAGAGGTCAGACAATGTTGGAGGGCATCGACACAAAGTGGCTGGCCACTAGGTATACAGCCTCTAGAGTGATGCCCTCAATTCGCGATGTTGAGAGTTGCTGCCGTGCACAGGCTTCAGAAGTAGTGGAGGTCTTTGCGGACTACTATCATGTATTCTACACAGAGACACCAAGGCCTCCGCGAGAAGTGGCACATTCAGTACTACAAGATATTCCATTGCCCTTGATCCCCGTCTCTAGCTAAGGATCTTGATCAACCAATTGTGGTTGAGGAGATCAGGGAGGCACTGTTTGCCATGACCCCGGGGAAAACCCCAGGTCCCGATGGATTACCGGTTGAGTTTCTCAAGTGATTTTGAACTCTCCTGCTTGCCTACCATCTACCGCTCTACCCCAAAGCAGTGGAATGGGGAGCATTTCCCTCTGATTTAGACACAGCAACTATTGCGATTCTCAAACCAGGCCAACCACAAGAAATATGATCCTCGTACAGGCCTATCTCTCTCATCAATGCTGACGTTAAGGTGTTTGCAAAAGTCTTGGCTAATCGGCTCTTCCTTACCCTACCCTACCCTACCCTACTTGGTGCACCCAGACCAGTGCAGATTTATGCCAAACAGGAGCACTAAACACTGTATCCAAAGGGTTTAGATGACTCTCTGTCTCTGAGGTCGTACAGCCATGCTCCTAGTAGATTCCGGGAAGGCCTCCGGCACAGGCGAATGGCCCTTTTAGAGGCGTTGCTACGGAGGGCAGGATTCGGACATCACTTCTGTAAACTCGTTGGTGTCCTTTACGCCAACCCAACTGCCCAGGATCGGATTAACAGCACCCTCTCACCGCCCTTCACAATTCATAGAGGCACGCGCCAAGGTTGCCGCCTCCCTCCCCTTTTATTTGCTCTGGCGACGGAGCCCTTGGTGCGCCTCATTTGATGCGACGATCGGATGTAGGGGTGGTCCTGGGATGGGGGGAATCAGAGTGCATGTATGTTGACAACATCTTGGGGTTCCTGGGGAACCTGCAGTCCACAGGCCCATGCTACTTGGAAAACCTACATTTGCACAGAAAGACCTCCGGGTCAATTAATCCAAATCCTCATTGGTACCTATTGGTGGAGACGAGAGTTGCTGTTCCTGGCGAGTTTCTATCCGGATGCGTTGCTTGACCTTTAAATATTTAGGCTACTATGTTTCCCGCCTCCCAGATTTGGTCTGGAGCCTTAACTCGACCCCACTGGTTACAGAGCTATGCAGTGGGGTTTGGGGGGGGGGGGGGCAGTCTGAAGTTGAATGCCTTGGGGCAAGTGGCCCTTTTTAAAATGATGATCCTGCTGCGCTTTTTATATATTTTTTCAAACCTTCCCCACCCGATCCCTAAGAAGTGGTTCCAGGCACTGGCTTTGAGGGCTGCCTCCTTTTTTGGGGATGGCAGCTGTTCACATGCGGCCTTTGTTCATGGTCGACATTCACATATGATGGAGGAATGGGTATGGTGGACCTTTATGGCTATTACTTAGATACGTAACTGGTTGCGATCAATTACTGTTTCATCGAGGGCTGAGACAACCAGACTTATCTGGTTGATCAGACTTTGCGGGGCCTGGATGGGCTGCTGGGCTTGCTTTATGGGCCCCGATCCACTGGGTTCTCCCTGACTGTACTAAAGTAGTGCTGCTGTGCTGGAGGAAAAGGAATAAATGATGCACGGAATGCTGAACAATGCAAACGTTCACCCCCAGTCACAAAGATCTGGGTTTAATCCATCCAGTTTGGACCCAGCCATATGCAAATCAGTCTTGACCCTGTTCCTCAGGGGAGCAGTCCAGCCCGAACTGCCAAGCCAGATCCTTCCTGGACCAGAAACAAGCATCCTGAGACCGGTTTCGGGGCATCACCCCTCATCTACCAGGCTAGCTTTAATCTAGTGGCGCAGTGAGCATGGGACCCACATCTGGGCATACCCTTCCACTTAGGGCAACAAAAGCAAAAGGAACAAATGGACGGAATGCTGAACAATGCAAACGTTCACCCCCAGTCACAAAGATCTGGGTTTAATCCATCCAGTTTGGACCCAGCCATATGCAAATCAGTCTTGACCCTGTTCCTCATGGGAACAGTTCAGCCCGAACTGGCAAGCCAGATCCTCTCAGAACTGGGAACAAGCATCCTGTAACCGGTTTCGGGGCAATCACCCCTCATTAGCCAGGCTTGCTTGAATCCAGTGGTGGAGTGAACATGGGACCCACGTCTGGGCATACCCTTCCCATTTAGGGCGACAAAAGCAAAAGGAACAAATGATGGACGGAATGCTGAACAATGCAAGCATTCACCCCTAGTCCCAAAGATCTGGGTTTAATTCATTCCAATTTATCAGCTAGGAACAAAGTCACCCGGTGACACCACTGTGGCAGGGGACATGGTTACGTCACACTGCCAGGCTGCAGGGATTTGTGAGGTGGGACAGGATAGGCATCACCCACCTTGGAGATGTATGGCACGATGATGGCGTTCAGACATTCCAGGAAATGCAGGAGCAATACCAGCTCTCCCGCACACAGGTCCACCAATACCTTCAGTTTCGCCATGCCTTGTTAGCTAATATTGCCCCTGGTCCACAAGTTCTGGAATTCAAACCCTTGAGGCCAAGATCTAGATGGGGAGGCTAGGCAAGGGAGCCATCTCCCGGATTTATCAATTTCTCATAATTAATGCTCCAGACCACTTCCCTTCGTTGACGGAGCGGTGGGAGGCCTGTATGGGCATGCTTGAGGATGAAGACTGATGTGAGGCCACATTGGAATCAAGAGAAGTGGCTATTTCCGCGCGCCTCCAAATGGTCCAACTTAACTATTTGCCCCTTGAGTCCATGACTCCCCAGTGGGTTCACCGAGCTCGCAGGGACTCCCAAGCCCGGTGCACCTGTCGTTCCTTACCAGAAGTGGACTACTTCCACATGGTCTGGCCATGTCCGAGACTAGCCCCCTTCTGGGAGGTGATCCATGGGGAGCTTTCTGCGATTCTTGGTCGCTGGATTGACCTCACCCCCACAGTTGCTCTGTTGGGGCTTTTGGGAAGAGAGATGGGGGGACCAATGTTGGAGTGCACGTTTATCGGGGTAGCAACACTGGTGGCCAAACGTGAGATTGCTTGCAAGTGGAAGTTTCTAGAGTCCCCGTTCGTAGCGGAGTGGGTAAACTGGTGTGCCCAGCAGGAACAACCTATTTATAAAGCGAGGGTTTGCCCCCGCAAACAAGAAAAGATCTGGGGAAGGTGGTGGATTGCATTTGCACACTGTTACTATTGCGTCAACGATGGTCGTTGTTGTTGTTGTTAAAATTGTATTTATCAAAAAGAATAGATACCCAAGCAATACCTTCCCGGAGGTAGGTCTGCAAAAGAATTTCACACCAAAATGTCCTGCAGGACCGAATGGGCAAAGTGCCCATCCCGGCGGACATGACTGACCAGACAGTAGTGTTTTGTGAATGTGTGCAGAGAGGCCCATGTTGCTGCCTGTCAGATGTCCAGGACCAGGACTCGCAGTGGTTGCAGCCTGGGCTCTGGTGGAATGAGCATGCTAGGCCTCAGGAAGTTGTTACTTGGCCAGTGTGTAGCAGATTCTAATGCAGAGCATGATTCATTGGGAGATGGTCTGTTTCTGCGCAGCCTTACCTTTCTTCACTCTGACATACCCCTCGAAGAGTTGGTCGTCCACCCGGAATTCTTTTGTGCAGTCAAGGTAGAATAACAACGCTCTGTTTGGGTCCAGACAGTGAAGTCGCTCCTTTTCCCTGGAGGGATGTGACAGAGTGTAAAAAGTAGGCAGGGTGATGGACTGACCTACATGAAAGGGAGTGACAACTTTTGGCAGAAAGGAAGCTCTAGAGCAAAGAACCAGTTTGCCTGGGTAGGTGTTCAAGTACAGAGGCTTGGATTCACTGGCCCACGAGGCAATAGTTATTGCCAACAGGAAGGCCGTCTTGATGGTAAGGAGCCCAAGAGGAAAATTGTGCAGTGGCTTAAAGGGAGTGCATATTAGGATAGTTAAGACCAGGTTAAGATTCCACTGAGGAATGATGAAAGGGGAAACGTGTTGCAAATCTTTCAAGAACCTATTTGCAACAGGGAATTTAAAGAGGGATGGCTAATTAGGCATCCACAAGAAGGCTGAGATGGCTGAAAGATAGACCTTTATGGTACCCAGAGCAAACCCATGCTGGGCAAGAGAAAGCATAAAGAGAAGGACCCGAGAAAGGGGAGCAGAAAAAGGTTCAACCTGTTTCTGTGAACACTATGCTAAAAACTTGCTCCAATGGCAGATGTATAGAGGCTTGGAGGAGGGACGCCTGGCTGCCAAGATAACAGTACAGACTTTGAGCAGAAAGTCGAAAGCTATCAACTCTTGCCGCTCAATCTCCATGTATGAAGGCAGAACGTTGACAGGTTTGGGCGGAGAACCCTCCCCTACTGCTGCGAAAGAAGATTGTCCCGAAGAGGCAGACTGATCGGATGACTGATGGCCATGCTCAACAGCTCAGGATACCAAACTCTCCAAGACAAAGTCTGGAGCCCCAAGGATGACATGGGCCTGTCGTTCTGATCTTCTTGAGAACTCTGGGCGGAGTGGTATTGGCAGAAAGGTGTACAGGAGGCCTGAGCTCCACTGAAGATGAAAAGCGTCTCCGAGCAAGAGCTGCCTTGGAAACTCCAGGGCAGAGAACTGCTGACACTGCACGTTCTGCTGGTGGCGAACATATCTAATCAAAGCTCTCCCCACAGCTAAAAGAAACCTTGCACCTCCTCCGGATGGAGATGCCATTTGTGACCCACTGGGCATCTTCTGCTGAGTTTTTAAAATAGCCCACTAGGTGTTGAACCACCATGAATATGACCTGACGTTCCAGCCATGTCCAGAAACTCAGGGCGTCTTGAGAGGGTCCATGACCCCACCCGCCCAGTTTGCTGCAGTACCACATGGCGGTGAAGTTGTCAATGAACAATTGCACTAGTCTTCTCTTGATGGAGGGCAGAAAGGCCTTTCATGCCAGTCGGAAAGCCCAGAGCTCTAGTAGGTTGATGTTGTGGTCTAAGTTCTGCTGGAGATCAGAGGTCTCTGATCTCCACCTCTCCCAGAAGGCTCATCACAGGAGTGAGTCATCTGTCACCACGGTCAGATCTGGTTGGGAAAGGGAGAGGGGTCTGCCACTGACCCCAATCGCGGCTCACTGAACACCACTGCAGATCATTTGCAGTTCCCTCCGAGAACTGGACCATGTCTGAGAGATTCTCCTGATGTGCGTCCACTGGAACTTCATGTCCCACTGCAGAGCCTGCATATACCAACAGGCATGTGTCACACGCAGGATGCAGTAGGCCATGAGGCCCAGCATCCTCTGAGTCAGTCTCATCGAAATCAAGAATAGAGGCTGAAACATAGTCCTCATAGCCTGAATATCCTGTATTCGCCGTGTGGGAAGATATGCCCGAAACTGCACCATGTCCAGAACAGCTCAGATGAAAGGGAGCATCTGAGAGGGAGTCAGGTGTGACTTCTGAACAATGATAGTGAAACCCAGCGAATGCAGGAAGGCCTCTGTAGTCTGGAGGTGGGAGACGACAGCCTGGGGTGATCTCACCTTCAACAGCCAGTCATCGAGACCGGAGAAGACTGGAACCCCTGATCTCCGCAGATGAGCTGCAACAGCTGCCATCACCTTGGTGAACATCCAATTGGCCCTAGTAAGGCCAAAAGGAAGCAAAGCGAACTGAAAGTGTTTGTGGTCCATGTGAACCGCAGGTAATGCCTTTGAGCAGGCAGGACGGGAATGTGGAAGTATGCGTCCAGCAAGTCAAAAGCTACCATCCAGTCTGCCGGGTCTAGGGCAGACAGGACTTGAGCGAGCGCAAGCATTTTGAACTTCTCTTTTTTGATCTAGGCTAAGACGAAGGCCTCCATCCTTCTCGGGAACCAGAAAGTAACAGGAATAACAACCACAACCTACTTCTGGCATCAGCACCCTCTCTATGGCTCCCTTGGCCAATAAAGCCGTCACTTTCTGCCCGAGCAAGGAGACATGGTCCTCTGTCAGCCTGTCACAAGTAGATGGCATGGGTGATGTGGTAGTCACAAAAGGGAGGGAGCAGCCCCTGTGGATAATTTGGAGAACCCAGCAATCTGATGTTTTAGACCTCCAGCAGGGCAGGTGATAGCATACCTTGCCTCCCACTGGGTACCCATGATGGTAGGAGGGTAAACTAAAGGAGCTGCCAGGTAAGTGGTGGAATAGCTCGACCACTGGCTGCCCGACCCACAGGGTCTGTAGGTACCGCGTACTCGGCCACGCAGAGACTGGGAAGCATGCGAGCCGTGGTGGCTGGGCTGGTAAAGACACGGCTAGAAGTTCTTCCTGTGGCCACAAAATGAGCGAAAGACGACTAGGGTTGGCGGGGGCCATGGAAAGGCCCAAGGACCTGGCTGTGGCTCTGCTTTACTTGAAGAGCTCCAGCTCTGAGTCCACCTTGTCGACAAAGACGGCAGCCATCAAATGGCATGTCCGTAAGTGACACTTGGACATTCCCAGAAAAGCCGGATGTTCTCAGCCAGGCGTGGTGATGTAACACCACCAACAAAGAAACCGCTGTGCCTAGCGAGTCGGTTGCATCCAGCCCACATCGAATCGTGAACTTCACTGCATCTCTGCATCACTGCATAGCTGGGAGAGTATGACCCTCCAAAGGCAGCCCCTGCGCAACCGAATCCCATGGGGCATGGGAGTAACAGCCCAAAAGGCACACAGTGTTCAAGGACCGCAGACCCAGGTTGGTGGAAGAAAACATTTTCTTTCCTAAGGTGTCCACCTTTTTGGATTCCCTATCCGGTGGAGTAGTAGGGCATGTGCTAGAATTTACACAGGAGGATGAGGCTTGGACAACCAAGCTCTATGAGGTACGGTGATGCGTAAGAAAGCTGGGTTCCCCTGGGGCAGGGCGGTGGCAGCGGGCAATCGTCCCGTTCACAGAAGCCCCTGTGCAGGGTTTGGACCAAGCCCCTAGCAGGACGTCTGTGAGGGATTCATTAAATGGGAGAAGCGGTTGTGAGGGTGTCACTTCCGGCTGAAGCGCCTCCGCCAAAACGTTAAGTCTTGACTGCCAAGGAGGGTAGGCTAAGGTCCAAGACCTCGGCCCCTCTTCTCATCACTATAGCAAAAGAAGTCCCCTCCTCCATAGCCACTGTAGAGAGAGAGAGCATGCCAGTATCTGGAGAGGTGTCCAGTCTGCTGGAGTCTGCCAATTCCTCACACCAGTCAATGTTGGGGTTAAGGGGCTGGTATTCTTCAGGGTCTTGCCATTTCTCCATGTCACCTCGAGAGAGAAAAACATAGATATGTATGGCTACTAATCCAATGAAAAAGCATATCTTTTTAAAGTTGTGGTTTAGATTCCATGCCAGGCTTGCAGATTTGAGTGCCCTGTATCACAAACATGTCAATTTCATAGATTTAATGCCCGCCACTCAGTTTCAGCAGGTATTTTTCAAAAACAGCCAAGGCTGCTGTAAAAAATATGAAAGCTGCATGTGGAGCCAGACATTGACAGGACTGCCTATATGCCACTTAGTTTGCTTGGCTTGATACCTGGTAAGATAACATGCTGACACTGTCAACTGTGTATTAGTGAAGGTAAGGCACAAATTGTTGAGAAATAAATTTAGCTAGTCATATTTTACTTCTGATATCGCTAAAATACCAAAGTTTGTAATGCTGTGTTTGCAAGCCAGATCAAACTCCTAATGTCCTAGACAGCTTAAGTGATGGACAACATAGAACATGAACATGATTTGGAGAATTACAAACTCTTACAGAACAATGAAGGCCAGTTGCACTTCTGAGTCATAATATGAGAACAAATCGGCACACCTATAAATCTGACCAAGAAAGAAACCTGTGATGTGGTAACTCTCATCATGACCTTCTCACTAAAGGTTAGGTGATTTTCCATGGGATGTACCAATGTAAAATAAAACTGTCACAGATACTGGGTAAGAGTGACCACCATTTTCCAAGGGACCTCCTAAACTATCTCAAAGACCATGATTATTACGTGATACTGTAGTACATATGCAAAGGCGCATTTGACATGCAGTCAAATCCTTAACCTCTCCACACATATTCGACTTCTGTCAAACACTCAACAATGTTTCATGTTGTTAGACTTGGCATCTTTTGGCGTGTATCCCCTGAGTTTTTGCTTTCTGACCTCCCGGTTTTGACTCTGTGCTGGCTTAGTGTTTCTGCGCACTTTTCTCACTGCCGATCAGTGATAAAGTGCAAGTGCTCCTGTGGTAAAATGTGTTATGGATTGGTGTTTCCATGATTGGCCTATGCGATTTCTGTGTCAGTCCCTAGTAAAGTGCATTGCGTGTGCCAGGGCCTGTAGATCAAATGCTGTTGGTGGGCTGCGGCACTGGATTGTGCCACCCACAAAAACAGCCCGTAAATGTAACTCTGGACTGCCATTGCAGGGCATGTGCGCAGTCTGGTACTGCCATGTCGACTTGGCATGTGCACCCACTTGCCAGGCCCTAACCTTCCCTTTTATTACATGTCAGCCACCCCTAAGGTAGGCCCAAGGTACCCCTGTGGGCAGGGTGCAGTGCATGTGAAAGGTAGGACATGCCCTGGTGTGTGTGGCATGTCCTGATATTGAATTATTGCCAATTTCATTTTTTACTATTGCAAAGCTACCTTTGTCCTTAGGACAGAATGAGAAGTTTGTTTATAACATCTTATAAACATAACTGCCCCTGGGGACTAGGTGGGAAAATAAAGTTTAGTATGCCTGAACTCAGAATCTAAAGATGCATCTTTTAGTGAAGGTGATTTTTACATTCTGTGTTTGAAAATACCACTTTTAGAAAGTAGGTATTTTCTTGCTCAGTCATCCTGTGTGCCTCTGCTGAAATGTGGATTGCCTGTCTGGGTTTTGGATGACAGAAGGCTGGGGAGCAGGAGGGGCTCCAGATAGTCTAGATGGGTCAGGAAAGGGCTGAATAGACCTGGGCTGCAATTGGGGAAGGAGGAGGAGATTTCCTTGTACCTCAAAGGGCCTGGTCTGCCTCTGATGATGCTGTCTCCACCTTCTGCCAGGAAATCACACCAGAGAAGGCAGAACTGGTTCTGGCTGGGCACAGACACTCTCTGCCTAAGAGATCAAATGATTTTGGGGTATAAATATTGGGACCCAGACTCCTGAACTTTAGAACTCCTTTGGACCAAGAAGACTGCCAAGAAGAAGAGCTGGAGAAGCTGTTAGGAGGAACTACCACTTTGCTGTGTGCTTTGCTATGTTGGCCTGCAGTGGCTGCTTCTGTCTTGGGCAGTAAAAGGACTGGACTTTCTGCAATCTACATTTGTGAGTTTCTCCAAGGGCTTGAGGTAGAGCTTGCCCCCTGTTCAAGAAGTCTCAGGAACAGCAAAGACTACAAGCTCTGCCCTCAGCACTGGGGACTGTGTGTTTTATGCTGCAACAGAAAAGCAACCAGACGACGTCCATGACACCGCTGCCGACTCCGTGTCCTGAGGGCACCGCAGAGGGCACTGACGCAATGCCGCACCGTTACCCTGGTCCCACCGCTGATGCCGCCACCGAACCGCTGCTCGCACCGCGACCTGTGGGCACCGCGCACTGCGCACCATCTTGCTTCAGGACGATGCCTGGCTATCCCCGATGCCGCTCCACGCCGAAATCGACACCGCTGCTTGCACCGTGGTTCGAGGGCACCGCTCGTAAAGTTACACGACGCACCGCCCTCATCCCGCACCACAGCCTTGGCCTACCGACGCCAGCGCCATCGACTCCAGTTCGTCAGCCGACGACAGCGCTTCTGCAACGATGACGCCGCTGCTTACACCGCGACCTGCCAGCACTGCGACGAGCACCACATTCACTGCGCACCACAACCCGGGTCTCACGACGACGCCATCTGACGCCAACGAACCGCTGCTAGCACCGCGACCTGAGGGCACTGCATTCCGCACTGCTGCACTTCGCACCGCAGCCACCGACGCCTGCCGACGCCAGCGCTCCGGACTTCAACAGAGAGGAGATCGATCTGCAACGTGTGTGATTTCGAGGGCCCACGACGACTCCTGCACCGACCTCCAGAACCGACGCTTGCGGACGCCGTGCTTTCGGAAGCTCAACGAGAGGTCGCCAACGCCCTGCATTTCTAAAAGGTACTATTTGCGGGTCTTCCGGACACCGTAGCTGGCCCGCGACACCGCGTTCAGCCAAAACTGTTTGGATTTGTTTGCTCATAACGCCGTGATAGCCCCGGACGTAGCTATTGACATCAAGGAACTGTTTTTCAAGCGTATTTTTGATAATTGAAGATTTTTAAGTACTGTAATGTGGATTTTTATCGTTTTTGGTCTTGTCTTAAGTATATAAACATAATGGATATTTTTCTAAACTGGTGCGGTGTCCTTTTGTAGTGCTTACACCATATTACGGTTGGTTATGTGCAAATGCTTTACACACTGCCTCTAAGATAAGCCTGACTGCTTGTGCCAAGCTACCAAGGGGGTGAGCAAGGGTTATTTTAGGAGTGTAAATCCTTATCCTGACTAGAGTGGTAGTTTCTGCCCGACTTTGGCACATGCCCTAGCCGACCAAAAATCCCATTTCTAACACATATATACTCTGCAGGGGATTTGGTCACCCTAAATCCACGCATGGCCCAACTGCAACCTTAACCTCCTGCCTTCGGCTGGGAGAGGGGCATCTTTAGCAGCGGAATAGACAATAGGTTGGTCAACACTTTCAGCTCTTGAGCTATACCTTCCGCCAGGGTGCCCTACAGTGGATCTGCTGACAGGACTTTAACAAGGTGTGACACCGCCGGAAAGTACACAGTCATTGCATCGCATATTAACTTGATGGTTTGTTCAGTATCGTAGCCAAAGATGTCACTTAGAATAAAATTGAAAATTATCCCGTCTTGGGAAACTGCTATTAACAATAAAAAACACAGACGGAAGTGTTTTTCACATGATGGAAATTCACTGACTGGTGACCAAGTGTAAACTGGAGATTAGGCAGCAGTAATAGCCTTGAAGCCATGTGCTACAACAGAGTAGACTGTGTGATCATCCGAGCAAGAAGGAAGTTCTTCTGCTCGGGGCATCAAGGAGCAGAGGTCATCAGCCCAGGAGGGTGCAACAAGCAAAGTATGGACAAGGATTCCACCTGGGTGGAGCATATGACACACAACAGTGGCACCAAGGAATAATACTTACTGTGGGGTTTAACGCGTTGTAGTTATCCCAAGAGTCAGAACAAGGAAGTGTGCTATGAACCGAAAGTCTTACAAAAAATCCCAGAAACTGACAGTTTCCTAGAATTGTTCACTAGTTTGTTCCTTGTACAGATCCTTCGAATTTCAAGGATTGGCCGAATGCTATTTCCTAAGACGTTTTGGGCTAAAATGTGAGTTCTCTTTGTTCTGGGCCCTCCTTGTGTGTACAAAACTAATCTACCATAATTAGAAAGAAGATATATATTTTATGGAAAGAACTCCAAAGGTCTTAGTGCCCAAAAAAGTTAGATCTGACAAGGATTCATTTCAAAGCAGAAACACAACATTCAGTACCTTTTAATAAGCTTTTGTATTTGTTGCGTCCTCATTATAAGCGACTCTTGTAACAGGCTCAAACACTGGTCACAATCTGCTAAATCTCAGAAATAACTTTCGGGATAACCTTTGACGAAAGGCATTCATCTGCAGAGGAGGACGGTTCTTTCCAACCCAGGTTCACAGGCCGTCTGAACCGTTCATGTGCTAAGCACATCGCACTGCTTAACAGAAAAAAACTGGGGTTGGTTTCAACGATGAAACGTGTTGCTCTGGAGTGCTATATGCCGAAAACACACTTGTTTCAGAAATCACTACTGCTCACCTTACGTTGGCATTTTTGATGACAGCTGGGCAGCAGAATACAATCTGAAAATGGCATTTTGGAATCAGATATACAGAGAGTTCGCAATCAATCTGAATATGCCCTGGTGTGGTGTGAGTCCCGCGTTGTTCCTCCACATAACTTGGGATTGCGTCCGACTACAAATACACTGGCGGCAGTGTTGCATGTTCTGAGTAAAAGCAAGAGGGTCCCTGTTGAGGCATCTATTAAGCATTGTCTTCTAGGTGTTCTCCCCGTTTCCAGGCCTGGGACATGTATGCAATACAAATTTGCCCTATTGGGTCTCGTGCTGGCTAAACGCCTAATTGCCATACACTGGACACATTTTACCCCCCCCCCCCCCCTCCCCGCACCTTCCCCCCAGCTGGATAAATGGAGGACTGACTTGTGTGAATGGGGCGTGGCTGAGGAGCATCGCCTGTGCTCCCTTTGAACGCATGAGAACGCAGAACGTGTGGCTTGGGGGCGAAATGTTGGAGAATCGGCTATCAGATGAAAGACTGGGAGCCATGGTAAAATTTTCGGCCCATGCGGAAAATTCTACCTTGGCTAAGTTGACACCGCAGGATGGCCCCTTGATTGTCTGATTGACACTGTGTGTAGTTTGCGAAAGTGGGGTGTGCATACGAGGGACATGGCCCGCGACACCACTGACAGTAGTAGAGTTGATGACCCGTCCAGAGGGCCTGTATAAACAAGGGCATGTCCACCTATGAGATATTATTGAGGACAAGATAACTCGTTTACTTGCATCAGCAGATGGGACTGATACAGACCAAACCCCCACGCCTGCATTCTTGTTTACCCTATATTTAGATGAGACAGTTGTCTGCCCCGGAAATTTGGGGAGGTAGACTTAAGTATATAGTTAGAACCAGCTCTTTGATGAGGTATTCTATAGGAAAATAACACCCGACTGCCAGTCACTGCCATGCTTTTTGTTCTGTTTTGCTTATTGTTGTCAATTTACCTGCATAACTCTTTTCATGGGAATTGTACCGCATGTTAAACATGAAGACGTGATTTATAATGCTAGTCCAGGACCGGAAGCATAGGCACACCCTGGAGCCGTTGTGATTGGCTGAGCTAGTAGCCTGATGCTTGTTAATCCTTTTTTCATTTCTCTCAATGCTTTATGACTATGAGAGACCACATGTACTGTGATTTGTGTAAAATTCTGAATAAAAAGGAGTTTAAAAAAAAAAGAGTTTGCCATCAATTTTATGACATAAAATAAAGGTTGTCCAAAACGAAGATCACTGTGCATGAGTGCGCACAGATGCCAGTCTTGGAATAATTTATATTACAGTTCACGGTAGTTTAAAAAAAATCCAAGATAGCTGCCTGTGCATGTGTAAGCAAAGTACTTCCACAAATAACTATGCCACATCAAAAAAGCACTGGTAAAGCCAATAGCGCTGCACCTTCATTTAAAAGGAGAGACCAACTGGCATTGCCAACACTTGATGGCAGAGAGCCACACACCTTAGATTTTCCAGCTTTTTCAGCTGTTGGAAGGAATTCATCTGTGAAAGTTAGTATGGCATGATGTTCACGGACAGAAATCCATGTGATGTGTCACTAGCTCCTCTGAGCACCAGTGTTAAGTCCAAGGGACTTAGAAAGCCAATGGGAAGTCTTCAACTGAGTAACATGTTTGAGCTTTCAAAGCTATTTATACACCATGATGATTACATTTTGTGCTGCCTCAGATGTTTAGTTGCTTATTTTGGGGATGGTGGGGTACAGATTTGTTGTAGTAAAGTAAAGAGAGCACCAAAGAGCAAGAGACACTCTTACGTACGTTCACCCAAAGTCAATCTGCGATTTGCTCTATTTACCTCATATGTTGTACGAAGGAATGGAAATTTTCAACTCTGTGAAAACTCAATGTAGTCAGAGATGGGCCTTTTAAATCCTGTCTGCATTCGGGAGTCATTGCAAGAGTTTCTAGATCCAATTTGGTGCCTGAGGCGATTACCAAGGTATTTCATCTGAGGTTAGAAGTATTCACCAGAAAAGGTTCTGGTTCCATCAGTCACCAACAAAGGATCCTAAAATAGAAAGCCATCAACAAAAGAAGGATGCCTGCTGAACACAGCACTATATCTACCAACAAAGTGAAAGTGTGTTTTCCACTAGAAGCCCACCAAACCACCCGCAGGGTCAATCTACACTGAAAAAGGGCAAAGAATCAAAGCAAATCGGAGCCTATTCAAGTGCTGTTCCAAGCACAGAACTATTGATGACAAGGAAAGAAGTGGACATGTCAGGCCTTAGTGCAAACAAATATTTGCTTCCCTTCTCAGAAGAGATCGTTATTGGGTAGCCCCAGTAACATGCCTGTGTGTCAGCAACTGTGTAATTTAACATCTTAACAAGTAGCTTTCTGTGGACCAGAAATGCCAGAGCACAACAAAAAATATTCGGAAAGATTCAGCAAGGGTGGCAATACAAACATTCTTGCATCTTCTTCTTGGGGCAAAGTATGTTAGATTTTAAAAAGGTTAGTGATTCAACAGCGTAATCCTGCAGGCGGAATCAGAGCAGGAACAATAAAGACGGCAACGCCAATGAGAGGAGACACCCCCAAGTTGGCAACAACCCTTTCCCATATTAGGATCAACAGAGACGGTTTATTCCTTGTGGCACAATAACCGACCAAGCATCAACCATCCAAGAGCAATGCCATTTTCCGGCTTTCTGAAGAGGCCTGTTAATTTATACCAGTGCTAATAACTGAATTTAAAGGGGAGTGGAAGATGTCACAACATAAAAATAGAAATCTGTATGGGCCTACTGGACTGCAGCAGAGTGTCGAAAGCCATAACAATTTAATGACTCATATGAATCTTGGCGTACTGATGTACAAAGTAAAGACCACAACACAGCATCTGCTTCCCCACACAGATTGTAATCTGTGGACCAACGCAGATGAACATGCAATATTCCTCCTTGGACAAACGTGACCCAAAGAGGGAGGGAACATTTCCTCCCTCAAATAGCCACCTGCGCAAAAAAGAAAAGGCAACTGGTCGCCTTTGCCAAGACTTTCCCCCCCCCCCAGAAAAATGCACTCTACCCTGAACCTCCCTCCCCCAGGGACATGCAATGTAAAACAGGGATCTTTAATTAAAGCACTCTTCTATCCTCTATCAATTGATCTGATTTACTTTCGCACAAAGATAGAAACCGTAAAAGATTTTTATAGTCTAGCCCACTACATAGAACGAGCTGGCACCTAACATGAAGCCTATGAACACCTCTGCTTCACAGTCACTAAAAGCCGCAGTACAGAAACTTTTCTCTGGTGCAAATACAGGGCAAACCCGTTTGTCCTGCTTGTGTAAAATGCATCGGGGAAACAACCGTGCCCCAGCGCAAAAATTTGAAAATGCATTGTAAAACCATTACTTAACCCATCCAGCATACAGTTTTCTAAATTGTTTTGAATGTGCCAGACATTTTAACGAATAAACGACATCTCGATAAACTTTTTTAAAAAAAATACATAGGATACAGAGTTTGCAATCATCTTGTTATTTATGTAATTAATAACATTAAAGTGAGTTTGCATCATACAGAGTATCTCCTTTCACAAAGAGAAACTAGAGAACATGGATTATCTCCACTTATGTAAACACAGTGAAAATAACATGAAATCACATTGTGCCACATTTGCCTTAGTGCAAATGTGTTTTTTGCCATTTACTATTACACAAGAGGAAAAAATTATGCAAATTAGTTTGCCTTGTTCTTTTTTTTTTTGCTTCTGCTTCTGTAATATGGCCCCAGATGTGATGGTAACATATGTGGGTCGCGGATGGTTAAAGGTGTTTGGATAGTGGTGGAAGAGTGAGCGCACCATCCCTTTCCTGATAAAGGGCTGACATGGAGCTACTTTGTGCCAAGGCAAAGTGGAGAAGAACCGAGGCACTTTCAGGCGAGAGTGTACACGAGAAACTGTATATTTACATCAGTACTGTCTCCTCTGACTCCACCTTGATCCATTAGAATTTACAACATTTTCGTCCAGGAAGCCATAAAATAGGTAACCAATTCAGAAACTCAGAAAAAATAAGGTGCCCAACATTTTTTTTTCTGGAAGACTAGCGCCCACAAGGCACCTAGTACTCTTGGTAATTGGGTGAGCGTATTCCCAAGTTCTAAAAAGAAAAACAGCATTCCTATGAAGGAGGCCTCTTTGTATTGTATAGTTTTGAAAATGTTTTATATAGCGTCCTCTAGGAGGCATTGAAGTGCTTTAAGTCGGGGGTACCCAACCGCAGAACCCAAGGGCATTTTGAAAGTAGTTATTGTTGGTTACTGGGATTCGTTTAGTACTCTTAAGGAAACCATTTCATGCATTTATGTTTGCATGTGATAGATTAAATCAATAGGAGTCATGTGTGATCTTTATTGGGGTGGGAGAGTTTGTAAATTTATACTAATAGAACCCTCTTAAAAAGGTAACGGAAAGCTTCTCCTTGGGCTAGAAAAGATGGCCTATCACCAGATGACTTGCTCTCTACTGCTAGCTGTCTCTCTCGTCTCAAATAACCAGATCTACAGATGGATGGTAAGAAATTATTTTCCAATCTGTAAGTGAACGACAGGTGGTAACACCTTTGCTGGTGTACATTTGGTTAGCAGGCTCACAGGTCTCCGAACAGGAGAAGGTAACATTTTTGTGACAGCTGGTACTCCGCAGGCTCTCACATATTATCCACTTGTGAGTACTGGCGTGAGCTGGAACTGCATCTATCTATAGCCATTATATAAGAGCATTGCAGACCCTGCGCCCTACTTTTGGGCGTCATTCCGTGCCATGCGCCTCCCTCGAACACACCTGCAGCCAGTCTCCTACCTAAGCAGGAACCAGTCAGTGTTTGTTTTCCTTTACCGATGGCCGAGTGGTTATGCAGTGGGTGTTGATAAGGAGAAACATTTGAGAGACGGGCAATAAGTAGAATAAGAGCTATCTTGAAGGCAATATTCTCCCAAAGCTTTCTTATCATACACCTCCTGCAACATAATCTTTCACTTAGACCAACCAATTAACAAACTACTTCATGCATTTGAGACCATCGTACCTCATGCACACAAACTATCAATCGATAAAATACAACCACGCAATCATCGAATTATCACGCACACCCTATTCTCTACTCACAAAATACATATTGAACCACCACAGCATCTACAGGTTACCCCTGCACACTTCCTGTTCTTGTAGCAGAAACCATTCCTCTGCACAGTTCCCTCATGAACCATCAGCCTGCCCAAGTGGGAAATAGAAGGATGGTTATATCCAGGCCAACAGTGGACAGGCTCTTGAACCCAGCTGGTGGTGCCCAAAAGGCCATGGCTACAACTTCCCTGGATACTATATCCTTTCATATGAAATATAAAAGTAGTCACTCAGTTAAAAATAAACACTAAACTAAGAGGCTAACATTTCGGTAACATAGGATTAGGGGTCCAATGCCAAAATAAAACTGGATAGAACAGAGTAAAAAATATGCTAAACAACCTAGAACAAAGGAAAATGTATTTCAAACAAAGTCAAAAGTTGAAGATTCCCGGGGATTTATTTCGGGAACAGCCCAACATCTGGGGCCCATATCTATAAGTAATATTTAACGCCATATTAAACGGCATGAAAATCCCGGATCCTTGGCTAGGGCAGAAAAGATTCCAGTATGCAAGAACGGCTCTCCCCTCCTGCCCACTAACTACAGGCCAATCAGCCTGATAAAAATAACTTATAAGCTGTTTGCCAGGATTGTCCTGGAGTGCCTTCAGTCCTGGGTGGACGAGCGTGAGATTCTGAGTGTGTACCAGGCCGGCTTCCGTAAAAATATTTCTACTATTGACCAAATCTTCAGGCTCCAATTATTATATTGGAAGACGGTGACAATAGAGGGTGGGAGCCTCTATTTGATCTTCGTTGATCTTAAATCAGCCTTTGATTTGGTACCTTGTGACAAACTTTGAATGGTTCTAGAGCAAATGGGCATTCCACCCTATTTGCTCGTTTAGATCAAGCGACTGCACACTGGAAATTTTGCCCAGGTGAGATACGGGAAATATGGGGAATTGACCCTACGCTTCCCAGTGAATAGGGGTGTAAGGCAGGGGTGCGTTCTGGCCCCCCCATTATTCTGTCTTTTCATTAACGCTCTGGTGGATCAATTGAATGAGGTAGCCAACATCGATGCCCCAAAGCTCGCCCGTGACAAGGTGCCAGCAATGATGTTTGCGGATGACACCTCGTTACTATCTAAATCACCCATGGGCATCCAAAGGACCCTTGACAGCTTCTCTTTATTCTGCAAAGACAAGGGGGGGCTAGAGATTAATACATTAAAAACCAAGTACATGGTTTTTAATTCCAGTAAAACATCTCGCCCTAACCCCACTCTAAATGGTATCCAGCTAGATAGGGTAGCTGTCTTTGACTACCTGGGTGTTACGCTGACGGAAACTTTTAGGTGGGGCCCGCAGCAAGAAAAGGCAGGGTTAAGGCTAGCACAGATGGCCGGGGGAATAGCAAAACTATATAGGAACTCAACATTTAGACAACCGGGTACGCTGACTGAGATTTATAAAGTCCAAATTAGGAGTGCTATAATGTATGGGGCAGAACTTTGGGGACACCTCACTAGGTGGACTGGTTAAATCTGAGAATAAGTTTATGAGGCAGCTCGTGGGTCTACCGCCAAGCACTCCTCTTATCCCCCTATGTATGGACCTCGGGATTAGACCCATAGATGAGGAGATCAGGCTGCGACCCTTGACTTTTTGGCGTAGACCATAGGCGACCCCCGAACTAACAGCCTACCAGTATGAACTCAAGGCTATTTTGGGGCTTAAGAAAGTACTTAATTCGGCTAACAGCATGATACTATAAATATAATGATACCCAACAAGATGTGTACACATCTTCAGTGAGGCAATCTGAAAGCTATGGTTAGTAGTAGTATTGTTATCACAACCCTGTGTGTCCTCCCTGCTTTAGTGCATGATATTGGAAAGCTGCCCAGGTGCATTGTGGAAATTATACGCAATACCCTCATGGCAGTTAGGACCTCTCCCTTAGCCACTGTCCTCCATGAGGCTATGCCACCCTTGTGACCTTCCCAACTCGGAGTGTCTTTTTGTCAGGGTTTTTTTTCAGTTCCTAGTGCATTCTAACCAGCCACAGACGTCTGTGCAACTGCAATCGAAGCTGGCTTCGCTGCTCCCATAATGCATATGCAACGATCTTCACTTAAAAGAGGGCTGTGCTGCAGAGCAGATGACAACCAGTGCTTAATTTGTTAAAAAAAAAAATAGACAGAAAATACGTGCTTGGGCACTCGTCAGGAGGCTACCGCAGTTTGCACAACACATTGCCACTGTACTTACAGAACTACTAACCATCACACTGAAGTGGGACAATTCAGACTGTTCGAGGCCTCTAAAGCTTTAAGAATGTCTTGGGTGGCAGGTATTAATTATTGTTAATGTATATTGAAATAACAAACAACTGTTTGTCTAACATCTTTAAATTACACAAACAGTGCCACCATGTGGCAGCTGTCATAAGTGCAGGTTCAGGCAATAAAGTGCCAGTGCTGGTGCGGAGCACCGGAAACCACCCGCTCAAATTAAGCACTGACGACAACATAGCATGGACAGCTTGGGGAAAACTGGTTATAGTCCTACAGCTATGTAGGTGACTTAGGTATCACTGGTGACCCCCTAAGTCAGACACGCTGGCCCAACCCCTAAATCCCCACCATCCATTTGGAGAGCCTACTCCAAGTACCCTTGGTGCTGGATTGCTTGAAAAAAATGTTACAGGAGTACCATGGGAATTTCAAGGGCAACACAGCGTTTTAAGGTTATGAACCGCAACCACAGGCCACAGCTCCCTAGGAAACAGCACACCTCCAACCTGGCCTCAAGCTAGAGGGGCCTCTTCTCCGGACAGCACTCCCAAATTTAGGCTTTGGGACTGCTGAGGGACACGCACAACATGGCTTAGCACATCTACAGGTCCACTTTTCCTTCCACAAACCTCACTCAATGTTTGAAACTCTTGCTTGGTCTTTCAGCTACAGCACTTTATTATTCAAGATGACTAGATTAGGGGTTGCTCTCCGAGCTTGCACTTTGCTGTGGGGACACCTCCAGTATCTCCTTCGCCTTAGCAACGGCCCCTTACTTCAAACCTCTTCCCATCAGTATTCCTAGCAAGATTACAACAGGGCTTTAAGTCATTTTCCTGACCTGAGAAAGGAGCTGGTTGGCCGTCCGGCCAAAAACACCAGCCCAGAACTCAGAATGTTCCCCAATCCACTGCTATGGACCGCCTAATACAATCCACCCAAAAATTACTGGAAAACGGATATAGGAATACCATCCCAAAATTATATTAGGTTTGTTGAAGAGAAAAGTATATTCCATAGTCTGGCATGCAATGGGTTGTCTGATTTTATGGGAGTGGGTTTCATCTCACAACTAGTTACTCAGTCAAACGTCATGTTTATGTAAATATTGCATAAAGGTGGGTGGAGATGAATGTTTTCTGACGGAGGCTTGGAAAGCAAATGCCACAAAAGACCACAGGGTTCCTTCACCTGGCTGAGCACAACTCAGGGGAAGAACAGAGTAAAAAGTGGGCAGGGATTTTACTTGCATTTCAAAGAAGTTTTGGTCTTCCTCTTGCCTTTCACAATATCTTGTTACAATACAAAGGCATTCACAATGTACAGGGGTCTACCCCCAATCTACATCCCTATTCTCACAGGCTCTCTACTTCCTATATTGTGTGAATCACTCTTACACAGAAGAGCCGAAATGGATTGCTGTGTACCTGTAGTAACTCACTCACACACACTCCATGCCCATTGGGCCACACATCTATAACACATTCAAATGCCATGGAGGTCCCACAAGGAAGGAGCGAGGGGCTCTGCTAACAAGGGGGGGCAGAACCCTTTCTGTAGCAGGAAACAACAGAAGACCCCTCTAACAGCGCCAGGAAACCTATGGTGACAGTGCGCTCAATAAATTCCCCTTAACATAATATAACATAACATAACCTTGCAGTTAAAAGGGAAAAGTCCTGTTCCCACTACCGCGATAATCTGCTTTCACTCCTGACAGCGTTTCCCAGGCCTGAGACACGGAAGTAGTCATTCCCAACTAAAAGAGATGTGCCCTTGGAGTGCGCCTCTAGACTTCCAGCCCAATTTCGGATCACGGAATACCAGTTGTGTAAAATAACGCACATGCACAATTCATGCCAGCACATAATTCAGCCAGGAAAAACTGGAGCAATATGCACAGATAAAAAAAGGTTGTAAAGATGGATGGAAGATCTGCTTTATTCAGCTGCGCCAACTCCCATTCCACAGGTAACCCTTCATTACGAATTGTGGTATATGTAAACGGAATGTAAAACTGACCTATGGACCTACTGCACCATGCGGTATCTCGATGTTACCGGGAGGTATTGCTGCACCCAAATTCCCACAGTTTGCTGTGCTGCAAAAGGAGTTTGCTACGCACACCTTTTGAGGGAAGATCAATTCAATGTAGATAGTTTTTCTCTCCTTTTGGAGAGGCAGAAAAAAGGGATAGATTTACGAATAAACACATATTATAAGCAATACTGAGAAGGAATAAGTAAATTGTACTATATATTTCTTGCCCTTTGCATGCGGCTAATTCCATTTAAAACCCCTTTAGCCTAAGCCATACACATAGAATGACATAAGTAGAGCTTATTGATTAACTTCAACCACGTCTGGGCAATGCAAACAATCTTACACAGCAAACTACAACTTAGCAGTTTGTGCACCAAGATTTCCTGTCATTGCTCCCATTCTGCTTAGGTTTACTATTTAATGATAGTTGAACAGCACTGTATGTGTGGCTATTTGAAATAAACAAATAAGTAACCCTGTCAATGCCAAGCCCATTTAACTGCTAAGGCGAGCACTGTGCACCAACCGTCACATTTACCTCATGAAATAAAGAAGATCACACATCTGGTTGCCTTCATTAGAAAAGAAGAAAGGAAAATGCTACCCTGTCAGCATCGCTTCTTAGTGTACAGTGCCGTAGATTCACATGCTTTGCATATTCCTGCCGTCTAGTGTTGGGCTTGAATGTTTGCAGGTTGTTTTTCTTTAAGGAAGTCCCTTGAGTCACAAGATGCGCTGCGACAACTCCTGGTCGACAATATGCATGGGCACCTACTTCGTCTTTTCACAAAGCATGTAAGAATGTGTATGGTGTGTTGACTGAGCGTACCTAGGTGCACCATGCGTATTGTGCACTGTCGACTCAGTAATAAAAGAAGAGATCTACTACAAACACGGTTAGGTAGGACACTATTAAGACCTTCCATGAAAGCTTTGGCACTAGCAGTTAAGTAGTGAAGGCATACTGATGTGTAGGTGAGGCCTGATTTTTGCAGACATAAAAGACAGCAGGTGATATCCTGGACTTTAGCATTTAAGGGGTCCAGGTTTTTGGAAATGTGGTAGTGGACAAATATTTACACATTCCTACATAACAAGCCTTTGTAGTGAGAAGTGAGACTGTGCTTCCCACAGAATGGTCATAGACCCCTGCAGGGGATTTAGGTAGCATAGCTTTAGTACCCCCGGGTCCAAATTGCTAAGTTGGGCTGTCTGGAGTCCAGGTATCTTATCTGGGCTTGTCTCTGAATAAGGTCAGGCCTGAGTAGCAGCTTCTTGCGAGACTGAGACAATTCCAGGAGCATGGAGTACCTAAGATGCCTGTCTCAAGTGGGAAGCGGTACAAAAGGGGGTGGTGATGGACGGAGCATCAGAACCAATCAAACACTCACACCCAGTCAACAGATCTGTGTTTGATCCATCACCGTTCTTTAGCCCACTCTGCCACCCCAGTTCAAACATGGCCATATGCAAATCAGTCTGACCCTGTGCCTCATGGGAACAGTCCCAAGGGGGAGACACCAGAATGAGCATCACGGATGCTTGTCTCAATTTCCTCACCATGTACTTGAGTGGGAGAGGAAGAAAAGTGTAGGCAAAGATCCCTGACTGGTTCATCTATAGTGCATTGACCATGGACTGTGGGTACCCTGGTGGTGAAGTTTGGTGTTTTGGATTTTTGGAGGTGGTAAAGAGGACTATTTGCTGGTTGTTCCGCCCACAAGTGCATGTAGGACTTGTGGACTGAGTTCCCACTCATGGACTTGTTGATGCATCCATCTGAGTAGATCTGCAAACTCTGTCCACCCCTGAAAAAAATATTGCCAGGAGTTTCATGTCATGGTGGATCACCAAGGGCAAATCTCCTGCATCAGCGCGGACAGCTGAGAAGAGTGCGTGCCGGACAGTTTGTGGATGTAGGGCACGACTGCCATGTTCTTTGTTTGTTATTTTGAAGGAATACCTTCTCTCGGAGGACCTGGAAGAACGCTTTGAGAGTATGGCCAACAGTTCAAGATACTTATTGTGGCACTCCTTGTGTTGAAGGGCTCACACCCCCTGCACAGTCATAGCACTGAGAAGCACACTTCAGCCTGTAAAGGAAATGTCTGTGGTAATGATCACTAGAAAATCAGGTCTGAGACAAGCCTACCCTGCATCACATTGTTGCTATCCTACCCATGCAGAGAGCGGTGAGTGGTGACCTTTACCAACAGTAGATCTTCCCAGTGATCCTCCAACAGTGACCATTGCCTCGTAAGGTGCTCTTGTAGGGGGTAGACGTGGAGCCAGGCATGGGTTATGAAGGACATGCAGGAAGCCATCATCCCCAGAAGGCACATCATGGTTCTGACCGTGAGGAGACGGTTGCCATGCAGAAATGTTCAAAGAGCATGTATTTGTTTAGAGGTCTATCGTCTCGGATGCACCTGAGAGAGCCATTCTTTATGGGATCAGGAAGTAATGACCGCTGCCAAGTTTTCAGTTTCAATGTGTGACATTTTCATATTTTAATGCCCTTATGTGTGACATTCTTTACCTTATGTGTGCGTTATAGCCAGTAGAAGAAAGCAGTAATGTAATTAACTATCTGAAAAGACCCCTTCAATGGAATGGAATGAATGACAATGCCTCCTATTCTTTAGGTAGAGCTAAAACTGGATGAGAATCATTCATTGGTATTTCTTTTACCATATAACAGATATTGTGAAGGAAACTCTACTGGTGGATTTTCTTCCAGAGTTTGCACTTGCAGAAATCTCCAATACCAGCCAAGGGAGCAGAGATGGTGCTTCACAAAGAACAACCACGTGTTCTGGGATATTCCTGACACACACTTCACTCCCCTTTCCATTTTCGTTTTGCCACTTATTGTTCTCTATTTGTTGCCTTACTCGCCTCTATTTTGCTTCCCACCATTCTTCGTTTTCTATGTCCTGCACTTTCCTAATTCTTAAGTCTCCCTCTCCTCTCTTCATTATCTCCCTCTTGGCACTTCCCCTTTCTACATCCTACCTCCCTCCATCTTCTGCTTCTCTTTCCTTTCTGACTTTTCCCTCCTTTGGTCTCCCTTCTGCTTCTTGTCTTTTATATTTGCCTCCCCTTTCTCCATCTTCTTTTGTCTCTCTCCTCCCTAATATCCCTCGCCTGCCTCCTTTTGTCTCTCATCTCCCCCCAGTCTCTACTTTTAGTTCCTGGAAAAACTAATAACTCATGCTCCCTAAGGGGAACCTGTAATAAACCAGGGACGATAAGTATCTTGCTAATTAAACCTGTGATCAGTTGTTAACATGAAACTAAAAGTTGAACAAGATAGAGTGCTATTATGACCCACATTTAGTGTCCGGATACCACTTTGCGACCCACAACATTCTTATTAGTCACATTTTAAGATAACCAGTTAAGCACTACTTTTTTTTGTTGAGTTTTATATAGCGCGAACTAGACCCGAAGGTATCAGAGCGCTTTAGATGAGCGCCAGTTGTGTTACAGACAGACGCATTCAATTTTTTTTTGTGGAGAATAAGTGATTTGCCCAGAATCACAGGATGTTGAGCATCCCTGCCGAGACTCGAACCCAGTTCCCCAGCTCCGCGGTCGACCGCTATAGCCTTTAGGGAGAGGAAGCATCCACAATCAATGTTGATAAAAAGAATTAGGTAGATGTTGGCACATCTTCATGAAATGCCACACTGTGATATAAATAGTGCATTATGAAGCTTTTTCACTCCACATCATGTAATCTACCTTGGCCGGAAAAAAGCAATCCATCCGAAGACAGCAAGATGCTCCCAAACTAGATTCCTACCTACTGCCCAATGGATGATATTTTAAAATAAAAATGAATTGCCTTGTTTTTCCTCGAGTCCCACTGACTTTTATCATGTATGTGTCTACAACAGGGAACTCCGTTCGTCCCAAGGAGCCATCCGAGTCTCATACTCTGTCTCTCCACAGCCTGAGTGCTAGTGTTGTTTAGAGGACGGTCTATCCGCTTTCATACACAACTCGGTGCCAATTCATAATACCGGGGCCACAATACCAGCCTATCTGGGCAGAAGAGGACCCAGAATGCCCATACGTTCTTCCTGTGATGCACTGCATGGCCCAATCACAGCACAGAGGGCCGGTATATCATGAGGGGGTTGTACATCATGCAAAGAGGCCGGGGCCAGGTTGTTGACTGCAGTACTATCCATGCAACCACAGTCACCTCTCCTTTGACCCTAGGCCTGGCTCATGCTCTGGCCGTTTGGGACACAAAGAATATCAACCAGACGAAGCACTGGCTGTAATTTCAACAGACAGCAGAACGCCTCAAGGAATGCACAAAGTAGCTAAATAAATGTGACACCGCATTTTAGTGCGTTGATGTGGGGAGGCGCACACACACTTAAAATAAAGTAAAATAACCCACGATGCGTGGCACTTTGCAGGGATGAAAAGGGAGCAGACGCCATTCTTTGATGGTGAGGAGGCACTCTTTCTATTGCACCTTATGGTCAAGCACTTGTACCTTTTCCTCGAAGAGGCGGAGATGAACTCTGCTGAGGACATGTGTGCATAGTAGGATGTTTGGAGAAGTTCTAGGCAATAGCCGTGGCGAACTGCGAAAACCCACCGGTATGAAGTAATTTCCTCCAAGTGAGAGACGAAATCCTGTATTCTCCACCAGACAAGTCATGTGTGACGAGGGGGAAAGCGAGGCAAGTCACAGCTTAGAGGTGGAATGTCCTTTACTGGAGCCACCGCTGCCCTTCCCCGTTATGTATCCTTAGTGTAGGCCCTGCCAGCCTGTTGGTGGAAGGTGTGCTGCTATCTTTGGTGAATAGGACACGTTACAACGCACGTGTTGCAATGCGTGTCATTACAACACATTTTTTACAGCGCGAAATCCATTACATCGCATGTTGTTACAACTCATGTCATTACAACACATAATCCATTATAAACTCATAATCCATTACAACGCAATTACTATTCTAACTCCGCTTGATCGTTACTTTGGGGATGCGTTGTAATGGATTATGCATTGTAATGACATGCGTTGTAAAAAATGTGTTTATAATGACACATGTAGTAACGCGTGCGTTGCAAACAATGTTTCCCATCTTTGGTCAGACTGCGGCTGTTCTCATGCCATAACCTTGGCTTCTCACCTGGATTGTTGCTTGTGAAAGAAATTACTTGCAGACGGAGTTTGCAGGGCACCCAAAGATTTGACAATCTCTGTGTTTTTTACCTTCTCTAGCATGTAGTCAACTTGGTGGCCAAAGAGATGCTCTTGATCGAACATGAGGTTGAAGAGATGCTGCTGGACCCTAGGTTTGAACCCAGGGAGGCGAAGCCAGGTGTATCGTCAGGAGAGGACTCTGGTGTGGACACCGCGGACGCAACCCCCAGGAGCATCAATTGTGAAACGAATGTTGGTGTTCAAACACCATCTCCTCCCCTTCATCTGGCAGGTGTTGGACGAGTGCCTATTGCTCCTTTCTATAAGACCTGTCATACCTGGAGAGGAGTCTGACCGAACTGGCAATGCGCCAGTGGGACTGACAGTACCTTACTTACATACTGTATTAAGACAGAAAAGTCCTCTGCATGTTAACGGACCTGCACCCCTGTCCTGAGTGCCCAGCTGTATTAACATCTGGATGCCTAATGCTTATTTTTGTTGTCATACGCAAACACGGATCCTGCATGTGTGCCATGACATAGGCCTGCCTCATGGAGAGCGGTCTGGTTGGACCGAGAGGGGCGCTCAAAGCACTACCCTCATAGTGGTGGAAGGCTACTGCCTTCACCAGGTGTTAAATAGCACAAGAGTGGTGGTGGCAGCATACCGGGTAGTGATCAGTAGGAGTGAACAGATCATTTTTAACTTGTGTCCCTGGAGTGAGGCCTAAAGGCTCCCTCATTTTAAAATTCTGCTGCTGTGTGCTTTACTCGCCCTTGGCCTACATTGGTTTGATGTGTAGTGCTGCGGAGCACAAGGGTGGTATTTCTAAGTTGGGTATATGTGTACCTATTAGTGGTATAATACAGAGAAAATTCATTTCTGTGCAGTGTGTGCATGGTGGATGCATGTGCTGGGTGTATGTGTGCCTCTTGCGTGGTACTATACATGAGGTATACAGTGCTTTGCATTGTGTGCATATTAAAAGCATGTGCTGCATGTATGTGTGCCAATGAGTGGTACAGTACAGAAAGGATACAGTGATGTGCAGTGTGTGTATGCTGCATACATGCACTGGGTGTATGTGTGCCTGTGAATGCTACAATACATGGCAGACTACAGGTTCCATTTTGGGAGACTCAGGCCTGCATGCTGAAACATGGCGTGTCCCCCTAGACAAATTTGTGCATTGCTTCATTCATGTAAGCTGGGTTGGGCACACACTGGAGAGTGGAGAGTCAGGATCACACTGCACACTTCACATGGTGCTTTTTGATTCAGTGAGAAGTCACAAAGTCACAAGGAAGGGGCCTCAACACATCCCAGGAAGGATATGAGAATCATAAAGAGTAGGGCCGTGGCCCTGGGCTAACATTATGATACACATCACTGTGGCTGACATCCAGGTGTGAACTCTAGTCTCTTCCGTGGACTGTGTTGTGGGGCTATCTGCTTTGCAGTCAATCCTGCTGTGACAGACTGCTTTCAATTAGAAGAAAAGAGCAGAGGAGTTGACACTTCAAAAGAAGCAGATCCCCAACATAAAACTTTGAAGCCTCAGACTCTAAATCACATTTGGTGTCTACAAATGGATTTAAGATGGGAAATTGAGACTCCAAAAACTGTCATCTGCCAAGAAGCCAGGTGGGCTGTGTGTTGAGGGGAAGCTTGCCAAGACCTCTGCCTGTGATCAGGACTGGGGGCCAAGGCCGGCTAGTCTCCCTGCTGGGTGAGGAAAAACCACCCAGGAATTCCAAGAACACCTGCCCTGGGGCACCAGCGCCTGCCTACTCCCAAGACCAGTGTACCATATGAAGAAGAGGGCAGCGTTGGAAGGAGCGAGCTCCAGTGGGGATCTATGTCGAGTAGACTCCCTCTGTGAGGTGTGAAGAGATGGCTGCTGCCCCATCAGGTCAGATGAGGGCCAGCGTGAACTGAGTTGCATAATCGCTGCATCAATTGGGATGGAGCCTATGCATAGTGGGAGAACGGTGACCCCACTTGTCAGGAGGGGTAGCCATTGAGGACACTGCTATTGCTGCTGTGCGGTAGTGGGTCATAGCCCAGTAAGCTAGGAGGGGCCGCCACCAAGATCTTCACTGCCAATTGGGCTGGACCCTGTGTAGTATCAGGATACGGTGACCCAATATGCAGAGGGGCGTCACTGGGACCAGTTAATCGTGAGACCACGTTGGAGTCGTCGCCAAGATAACTGATGCTGCTGTGGACCCTGGGCAACTGCCCGAGACAAGGGATGTGCACCAGGAGTTACATATCATCTCCCCCTCTGCCCCATCATGGGAGAAACCGGAGACTTACCCGGTGAAAAGGAGCCATACAGAATCTGACCGCGAGTGAGACTTGCCGATCGCTGAGTGTAACCCACTTGAGGCCGCGTGCAACAAACTCACCTGATTTCGGGCCAGTCCCCCCCCCACGGGAACTTGCTGCTAATTAGTGCTGTGGAGCTGGAACACTATTGACTAAGAATAGAGTCAAAGAGGACTCTTCACTCTGACTACAAGTGGGCATACCCTGGATGTTGTCAATAGTGAATGGGGGAATAACCAATATCGCGAGGAGGAAGTAGGGCAGCAAATGGCCAAGGAAACACTAGAGCCCTGACCTCAGGGGGACTGTGTAGTTGTTCTAGAACGTGATATCTTTCCTTTATGTGGGTAGCGTTAGAAATAAAATACTTCTCTTTTTTCATAAAAGCAAGTTTTTGGCTGGACACTGATTTATTGCGGCTGCGGCACACATTTTGAGTTGTGAGCCTGTGTTCACTCCACTGTATCCAATCATCCCCCCATGGGACTGCTCAACCATGTTACTACAGAGTCAAGTGCAGAAGTAGTACTTGGCCCAGTTGTTCAGAATCCAAAGTAAGTCAGGCCCTGGAACATAAGGAGTAAAAGGTCTCAATCCCCACCATTAGAACAAGTAACCTCTGCTTGCCCCGAGGTGCTCTGAAAGGGGTTCTGACAGTCTACCTTGGGCAAATTTCTATGCGGTGCCCCAGCTATGGTCCAGGGCCTTTATTTCTGTTTCAACAGTTCGCATCCAGGTATTCTTTGGCCTCCCTCTCTTTCGATTCCCTTCTGGGGTCTAGTGGAAAGCTGATATTGTGATGGAGTCATGTTCTCTTCTGATGGTCTGTCCTATCCATCTCCATCTTTATCTCATAATGATGGTGTTCATGCTCTCTTGTTTGTATCTAGTGAGCAGTTCCTGGTTGGAGATGGTTTGCGGCCAGAAAATGCACAAGATTCTTGTCAGGTTACTGGTGTGGAAGGCTGACAGTTTGGTGATATCAGCAACTACCAAACTGTCGGCTGCTACTATCATTATTCTCTTACCCACAGCATTGAGTCTTTTACTCTTCTCATCAGGAGGATGGATGTTGCCTGTGACTTGGGCAGAGGCTCTTTTGTGCCCGGTGTAAACCATTAGCGAATCGGGTAGGAGCAGACCCCTGACATATAGAGAATTTCTGGGTGATGGCCTTTATTTATTTTTTCCTCCGCTCTGGGTGCTACCATCCTAGCCTTTAACTGGCTCCTTGACATTTTCTGGGACAGATTTGATCATGCCTTTCAGTATGGGTAAAAAACTGGACTGTGCATTTAGACTTGGAAAGAGTCTCCACTAGGTTTTTCTCTTCCACCTGAAAGACATGCATGTCCACCTTAAGATGCGCAGCAGCACTTTGGATACCCTCTAGATAGACCATAGTTTCATCAAGTGGGAATGCCCTAACTGGGTAGTGGTCCAAGTCAGGAGCCCTGGGTAAGAGGAGGGGAGGGGTGTGTGTGATGGTGGAAGTGACGGAGTTGGTGGCAGAGGTGTGGAAGATGGAGGAAGTGGAGATGGAACATTTGGGGGAGGGTTTGTGTCCCTTTCCCAGTGTTTCTTTGGAGTCAGCTCCTAGGGGTTTCCGAGGATGGTTTCTCTTTAAAGGCAAGCCTTCTATTGCGAGGGAGTGTCTCTGACAGCTTCTGCAGAGATGATTTTGCTCAAACATTTCTATTGACGAGGTAACTAAAGAGACTTCTGCCTGGCATCAAGCTCCTCTAGAGTCCTTGTAGAATATGTATTTCCAGTTCCTGGGGTCTGGCTTTCACCAAAGCTTTCAGCATCGATGGTTCCTTCGGCATTGGCTTTCATGGTGTCTTCCACTTCAGGTGTGGGCAGGGGTGCTCAGCACTGCTGAATGAAGTAGGGCTCGATGGTCAGCAAGGCTTGGCACCCTTTGGCGGAAACTTGCATGACTGAAGCTTTCTCCCAGTGTTGGCCAGAGCTCGAAGGCGGCGGAGACTCTGGAGGTGGCAGCTTTTTATGTCCATGTCAGGGCTTGAAGCCTGACTCCCACGGGATCAGTTGTCTACCTCAGTATGTCATACTTCTTGTGTCTCGCATGGATCTCAGAGACAGGTTTTGTACTTACATCCATCGCTGTCTTCTTTGTATAAGGGCCATCTGTTTACAGTGCCGCTAGACTTGCTCTTCTTCCTGGTTCTCTGGAGATGCTCAAGAAAACAATGTCTGCGCAGGATGATGGCTGTGCTGCCAGGAAACAAGATGGACCTTTGTCATCACCTGCTTCAGCACTGAAGGGGTCTTCCTCGGCAAAGAAGTCTGCAATTCTCTGAGGATGTATGATGGAACATTTTGTGGTGTGCTCAACACCTCTCTCTGTGGTACATTAGGGTTTTCTATGAGCAGAAGGCGAGGCAGAAGTCAAGGATGTGTTGTGGTCAGGGGAGAGATGCTGTGATGATCCAACTGTGGATCCTTCGAATGGCACTAAAAGAAATTATGGAATGGCACCAGCGGAAAAATGTAAGGGTGCCCGTTACATCACCCTCTTCTCGCCTGCGTTCTCCGGTGTCAATGGTCAAAGAAGCGTGGTTCCAGAAATTGCACAGGACTGGAAAATATGAAAAAAACACATCTAACTCAGAGACCTCTCAGTGTGCGTCCGACCCCGATGACAGAAAAAAAAACAATTAGAGCCAGGTTGGTGCCCATACGCATTGTTGAACAAAAGATAAGTCACAGCACATCTCTTGACTAAAAAAAACTTCTTAAAAGAAAAACAACTTGCAAATGTCCTAGCCCAAACACTAGATGGCAGGAGGGTGTAGGGCATGTATAGCTACAGCTACACATGCCACGAACATGGCTATTTTGCATGTGCTCATTATTAGCTCTGTAGTTGTCTGAAACAGCGCAGATCTTTGAGGCCCGTAGTTGAGTGTGCTTCCCATTTTGCAGGAAGTATAACAAAAAGGCAACACTTAGACGACAAGAGGATTCCTGCATACAGCTGCGAGTCGGACAATTAGAACTACAACCATTAAAAAGAGTTAAGACTCGGGCTGAAAGCCAAAGCTGGACCGCTTCCCAGAAGAATTCTATAAAAAACACCGTTTGGGCATTTATTTGGCTGCCCTGCATAAAAACATGATCACCTCTGGCCTCCAACGTGGCTTTGCTTAGGCCTACATAAAGCAGCCTTGGTGACTGGCGTTGGTCCAGCATGACAATATACAAAGCATTCTGCTAAGCTTGCTGCACTTTTATTTTTGTAATTTTCCACCAGGATCTCACTGCACCTTCTCAGGCCACTTCACCGGCTCGTAGCGTAGTCTGGTGTAATTCATTGTAAAATGAAGAGCTTGGTTACGGTCGCACTCCTTTTTTCAATGGACAATTTCGTTAATTTAAATTACATTTCCTGATATTCGGGTGCTGTAGAGTATCACCTCCTGATCATGAAGTGTGTAGACGTGAAAATCATAACAGAAGTCCTTCACCACGGGAAGGACGGACTCATATAAGCACTCCTGGGCGACAATGTCGCTTTTATGAAGTCAACATTCAATTTCTCGTTTTTAATAATGGTTTATTCATCAAGATTTTCTGATGGTAGAATTCCAATTGTTTTCCACCATCAATTTCTTTGTTTCATATATGCATCAAAAAGCTTGCATATCAACTGTTTGCTTCACAGGAATTTTGAAAGCCCCAATGCTAGCCGTTGGCCTCTTCCTGAGTGCACGCAGGCACATGCACTCAGGAAGAGGCCAACGGCTGGCGCGCACAACGAACCTCCACAGGGATTATCCCCTGACGAAGGGCCATGCTCGAAATGCATTGGGGCTTTCAAAATTCCTGTGAAGCAAACAGTTGATAAGCAAGCTTTATGATGCATATATGAAACAAAGAATATGATGATGGAAAACAATTGGAATTCTACCATCAGAATATCTCGACGAAGAAACCATTATTGAAAACGAGAAATTGAATGTTGACTTCGTAAAAGCGACATTGTCGTCCAGGAGTGCTTATATGAGTCCATCCTTCCCGTGGTGAAGGACTTCTTTTATGTAATTCATTGTAACAAATGTTGCTTACTGCATCTCGGGGAAGTAGGGAAGGCAAGGAGTCAAGATTTACAACTGGAGGATGGTGTAGTGTTAGAAGCTGGGAAACAGGTAACATGTAAATATCAGACAATAAATTGATTACACAATCAGTGATGGGACTTTATCAAAGAATAGGACTTTTGTTTAGGCCAAATTCAACAATCAAGCACAATGTGATAACATCACAGTTAAATAGGTTTATACCCAGCAGGGAGTATCTGCCGTGTGTCAATAGTAGTAACATAGTTAGGTAGGGCACCTAGAATAGGCCATAAGAGCACATGCATGTTCAGCGTTTCTACCTGTGGCCTACATGATGTGTGCCTGGGCTGCACAATCAGTTCAGAATGGTCTGTGAGATTATCTTCCAGTCTTCTTCAGTGCCCACATCTTCTACTTGACTCCTCAGTTGTAAACTCAGCAGTCAAGCACTAGAAGTCAGAGTCTTTACTGGGGAGCTCTGGGTCACCTGGGGCTCATGGAAAGTGTTGGAATAGAATGTTCACAACAAAGCCCAGAAACAATGATGGCAAGTCGGGTAGGTAAGACATAGATAAAGTATACACAAGGGGGGGGTGACAAGGTGTGATGAGACATTCGTATTTGAGCTGGAAGCTGACAGCGGGGAAATCATGGGAATGGCCACTAGCACCTTTGACAAGGAGACAAGGGGAAATCTCCTGCAAGGGAGAAAATTAGCACCTCAGACAACCTAGCAAACGTGGTTTGTGCCAGAGGTTTTTGAAGTGCACCCTCACTGCTCCTGGTCTCAGGCAAACAAAATAAAGGCACCCTCTCTAACGAGAGACACTGAGAAAGATGTGCACAGATAGATTGTAATGAGATAGCAGGCCGAGACATTCTTTGAGACAAGTTAGGGAAGGATCTCAGCTCCCACAGTAGTCTACTTCATTCTTCTTCTGGCCTAGCAACAGCAGGCATTCTCCCTCAGTTCTAGAGTTAATCCCTGACTTGTAAATTAAAGCAGAAGGAAAGTCCTGCTCATGACCCAATCTTTCCTTCTGTAGTGGTGCATAGAGCACCCTATAAAGCAAAAAAAGTGAACTGATAATCTGTTCACAGGGCCAGCTCATATATAAAGTTAGTGTGCGCTCATGACAGACCAACCAGTCTCTTGGGTCCTGAGCAGCACTTGAACATTTGAAAGGAATACACTAAAAACAAGTGTAGCTCTCCAGGAACACGGTGGACTTCTATGGAAACTCATAACAGTGTCTTGAAATCCATTATGGTGGACAAAATCCTGTAATTCTTGCACGGGACATATATTTGCTCCAGACTGCCCTCATGTTATCACGTGGGCTGCAGTTCCACAGCCAGACATGATTGTGGGGATGGTCTGGGAACAGATCTTCGTGACACAGGTGAGAGACCATGGCATGCTATTGCCACATTTTTGTTTAGCTGTTGCTTCCTGCAGTTCACAGAATGTCCTGTGTGAACTTGCCCAAATCAAAAGGTTGAAAAGATAAGCTGGTTTCTACTTCAATAAACAGTTTGATAATTCAGAACTGAAATGCAACAATCTGACGGGGGCTGATGGAGGGGGGGGCAGAGAGGAATGAACAGCAGAAGGAAATCTAGAGGGTAGAAGAAATAAATACATAAACACAATCAATGTCGAAATTTTCAATCCATCATCCTGGGGCTGCACACCAAGTGTCCCATCCGAACTGCATGCTGTATCCCATCATGCACGCCAACATCATGTTATAATGTTATTTTAACACTCTGAGAAGTGTGTGGTCCGAATCCTGAGAGACTGCCCAGATTTACCAGAGAAGGCCAGCCGGCAGCCTCCACAACCTAACATCTGGTAAAAAGGAATGGTCCCAATAACTAAAGCCAATCTGCCACAAACCCAAGCTGTATAATTGCCAGGACAGCAGTCACCCAGGAGAAAAGGAGGTTCACTTTGGGTGATCTGCCATATACACCTGGATTGAGCTCTGCTCTGCATCTGCTGAAAGAACAGCAGTGTTACATATAGTAGAGCAACTGGCAGGGAGCTTTTGAAGTGGGTTTTATGAGTAGGAAAACTTTTTCGGGTCAGCCAAGAAATGATGAAGTGTGGAGGAGTGTAGTAAAGGGTTACTGCACCAGGAAGGTTCAGGCTTTCACACCTAAATCAAGCTGTGGGACACGAAATTTCCCTTTGTGTATCGTCCAAAGGTTGCCCAGGAAGCAAACCCGGAAAGAGCACACAGTAGGAAGTAGCATGTGGAATATAATTTGATGCGACGTGTTTATTACATCACTTAAACAAAACTGTAATGTAAAAAATGCATCACGGAACAGAATTCATGAGTGTAAAAAGTTTATTACATGGTTTAAGCCAGACATGAATTCTGACACGAATATACAATTCTGAAGCATTCAAAAATAAAATAGGTCCTTCGTGTTTTAAAAAACTGTGCAGTGATCTGCAGCGCCACGAGGTTGCAGGGTAACACGAAATAGGCAGACAATTCCTCGTGCACTAGTCCTTCTGCAAAGGGCATTAAGACCAGCCATTCCCACTTTATTAAGGTGCCCCACATGCTTGTCTGCACTTGGTGTAGTTACCGTGAAAAATAAGTTTTCTTCAAAGTGCACTAAACAATGGAACTGATTGGAATTAAAATGCTTACGATTTCTTCACCTTTCTTGAATAAATGGTTACCGGAATGGATTTAAGCAACGTGTTTCCTGGGACTTGTAGTTTCTTTCCGGTGATTACTTACAAAAAAGGCATGGTGCACTTAAGAGTTGGGGCGATAACAATAATCAGAGGATGTAGAGTTTGCGAAAAGAGAATTGTTTTAACGCACACTAAGAAATGGGGAATATTGCATACAATCCAGGTGACTGAAAGGGTGCTAGGGCTAGGCCGGATTCAGTTGCATGCCTGGCAACAATATAATTAAGGTATTCTCTGATTGACTCTGACCCAGTCCTGTCAGCATTTTTCAGCACTTCGGAGACACAACCGGTCTCATCATTAACCACCAATGAGTAAGTTTGCCACAATTTTACCAGTGCCGCCTGCATTTTTATTTCAAGGCCAGTAAAACAATTGGGAAAACAGAAAAAACGGTATTTCTTTCAAATTTGCGATTTAAAGTTATACCAGCAGTCCCGAACAGATATCACTTCAAAAGATCTTTAGAGTTATTTAAACTATTCCGATCCCGGCACCGGGGGCAGCTCAGCACCATGCGACTCTGGGCAATAGTAGTTCAGTTATTTTCCCAGATGGCCCCCAGCGCTTTGAAACCTTAAAGGGTGATATGTTCGCGGATTACAAATATGGATTATTATATTTCTAAAGGATCTTCAAACGAAATAGAGGTGCTTTGTCAGGGCTGACAATAAATTCAGAGAATTTTACACAAAGTGTATTCCAGATTCTCATAAAGGGAAGAAATGGGAAGTATTTTTCTGTAAAAAAAACGTTGCAACGGTGTAGTGCACAGAGTAAACTCTGGATATGGAAAACCCTGCCCCTTCGTTAAAGTTCGGAGAGCCCCATCCTCTCGAGCAATTTAAGAACGCATGGAACTCTTTGCAGCAGCAAAGTCCTTTGCCTCAGCTCTCATGCTAGTGGGATAAACAACAAGCATTGGCATATCCAATAGGTCTGGCCTTCGGGACCTTATAAGTGTTTAGCCATGCAACGGTTGATGTTGTAGAACCAAGGATATTGTGCTGCATAACTAAATATTTATAAGGGCGCAAAGGCGAGACCTATTGGCTATGTTTTTCAATAGTGAAGACAGTAATCCTTGTCATTGGGAGGGTGAATGTGCACTCTGAGCAGCATTTGCTGCTGCTTTTGGGCCAGTCCAGACCTGGTTGAATCTTTTTGTTATCATGGCGGGGAGAAGGGTTTACATTACTTATCAGGTGACATTTGTGTCAGAGGGTGGCGCTCTGTGTCACATGACACCAAGTACTATAATGTGACCTATCCGTAGCTGCTTCCTGTTGTGCGCTTCATGCGAACTGTAACACCGTGAATCCTTACTTGTTAATCCTAAATACTTAGGCTGCTATCGCCCTTCATTTCTTTCAACTTTCCCTTTAGATTTATTTACTTCTGAATGGTGAAAATTTCTACGACGTACAGATAAGCCAGAAAGAACCACCACGGAGGCCGTAGTTACTAGCAGTACATTATAGCGATAGTTGGAAACAAAATCTATAGGGGCAGAAAAACTTATTTGGATATAATGACTCACCACCTTTGTATACTGTTTATTCTAGCTTCAGATTGTGGGTTCTGCCAATGGACCAGCACTCCAGGCAGCGACAAGGTGTTGTTGCCACATCTGGTCAGTGCCAGATTGACACCAAAACAATAGAAATATCAGCCCATGAGGTATTTCTTACATAAGCTAATTAAACACTATAAAGCACTATAGCACGGCCACTAGAATTAAGTGGCAGTGAAGAATAGGGATGACATAATTATGCAGCAAGGAAAGTCGAATATGTAACATACTGTGGCACAATATGAAGCAGTAATATTTCAGTTTTTTGACAGTTTAACAACTACTAATAGTGTATGAGCAAAGCCGCACCTCATTAGTACCAGTTCAACACCTGAATGCAGCAATCGTCAACTGAAAGCTGACCAGTTAACCCTTGCAGAGGGTTTGCCACTTCGTCAAACCACATATTACCTCTTTTGTTTAGAAAGTGTCTACACTTGTCTATGAATACCCTTGTCTACACTGTGTGCTACAAAGTGTGAAGGGTACAATGGGAACGGTACACAATACAGAAGGCGTACCTAATGAAGGTAAGAGCCGTGGGTTAGAGGGAGCCAAATCTTGCAAACCTTTAATGCAATTTCGAGCTTAGCAACAGTTTCTGAAAGGAAGATTCTAGAGTCCTCACTGTGAGTAATGCCAAGCGCGGACTTCGGAGACACGCTCAGTGTTTATTTATTCAACGGTAGCTGCCTTTCATTCAAAAGACTGATCGTGACGGATTGTGCATAGTTTGTACATTACAGTACGTGTCAAGTGTGTGTGTGGTGTGTACACTACAGTACGTGTCAAGTGTGTGCGTGGTGTGCACACTACAGAATGTGTCAACAGTGCGCCTATGACTACCGATGTTGTTGACACGTTGTAGTTGTGGAACAGCTGCAGACTTGCATTTAAAACAGAATTATTGTATTTTTTGGTGGTCGGTGCCCCTTCTCACATGCCTGACATACTCAGATTGCTACCGATCACAGCTGTGAGGAAATGAGGCGCCCTCCCATGTTCACCTCACAGCACTGCACCTGCTCCTGTAGCATACGACATAGCGCCAAGAGGAGTAAAGCTAGACATCCAGGGGAGTTTCAGTACGCTGAGAAAGCGTGTGGCCGGAGACAGAGGAGAGGTACACATAGGAATAGGTGTGTGGCTCTGGAGGTGTACAGAGTCGGAGGCTGCAAGTGAGTGTTACAAAGCGCGGAGGGTGCGCGTCGAAGCACTGCCCTCTGTGGGGTCTGCATGTGAAACAGCTGGGAGACACGATCAGTGTTTATTTATTCAACGGTAGCTGCCTTTCATTCAGAAGACTGAGCATGACGGATTGTGCGTAGTTTGTACATTACAGTACATGTGAAGTGTGCCTCTCGGGTTTAAACAAGCATCGGCATACAAATAGAACATGGTGACCAGTACGGGGTTGTTTGCTCTCCCCTACGCCCCAGTGACACACTCAGGAGTGACACCCTCAGTAACGACACACCCAGTAGTGATAAATCCAGGAGTGATAACCTCAGGAGAGACACACAGGACTGACAAACTTAAGAGTGACACACCCAGGAGTGACACGCTCTGGAGTGTAAGTACAGGGGACCCTGTCCCTGCAGGCTAGACTCAATAAGATGTGGCCTAACGGCTAGAGCGTACGACCTTGAAGCTTGGTAACCAGGTTCGAGTCTCTGCGGCTCAACCTCTTGTGATTCTGGGCAAATCACTTCATCTCCCCACGCCTAACAAAACATGGATGTGCCCATCTGGAACAGCTGGTGCTCGTGTAAAGTGCCATGATACCTCCGGGTCGAGTTCGAGCTATATAAAACTGCAAGACAAAAAACAGGGCTCTGCAGATCCTACATGCCCTCACACGTTCACTCACTGTCACGGGCCTCAGAAATGCTCTAGTGCTCGTGGGGGATGCACTCTCCCCCTCCATATGTAGCCCTCGCTCCGAGAAGATTCACGCACTTCCTGCTGGTTGGTGAAGAGTGAGACACAATCTCTCACGTGACAAAGTCGGGGTATAGCACCCACCAAGCGCATCTCGGGTTTAACCAAGCATCGTCATACAAATAGAACACGGTGACCAGTAAGGGGTTGTTTGCTCTCCCTCAAGCCCCAATGACACACTCAGGAGTGAGACCCTCAGTAATGACACACCCAGTAGTGATACATGCAGGAGTAATAACCTCAGGAGTGACACACAGGACAGACAAACTTAAGAGTGACACGCCCAGGAGTGACACACTATGGAGTGTAAGTACAGCGGCCCCCGTCCCTGCAGGCTGGACTCGTTAAGATGTGGCCTAACGGTTAGAGCATATAACCTTGAAGCTGGGTAACCAGGTTCGAGTCTCTGCGGCTCAACCTCTTGTGATTCTGGGCAAATCACTTCATCTCCCCGCACCTAACAAAACAAGGATGTGCCCGTCTGAACAGCTGGTGCTCCTGTAAAGCGCCCTGATACTTCCAGGTTGAATTCGAGCTATATAAAACTGCGAGACAAAAAACACGGCTCTGCGGATCTTACACACCCGGAAATTGCTTGTACTGTCTCCATGCAAGGAAGCTAGAGATGTTTAGAAACGACTGCTGTGGCACAAAATGCCATGAAGGTGCTTGTGTGTGGCATAGAAGGACTCCCTGAAGATAAATCTCGTATTGCAGTGACATAGCGCGTGACAGTAAGAAAATAACAAGTGCTCGCCATGACGTTTGTCACCTTTTTCTGCCGTCCCACTTGGACGGCCTCACCTGCTAAAAGGTTTCTTGCCTTTATGGGGCCATGTGTTTTGCCCCATAAAGAAGATCAGAAACCTTTTACGCCAGCAGGAAGTCAGACGAGCCAGTCCAACTGGGACGGCTCTAAAAGAGAAAAGTGTACGTCACTGGAAGCTCTTTTCCAATGGCTGGCCACCGTTTAGCATAAACGGTGACGCCAGCCAATGGAAAAGAGGGGCGGGCTTCAACCCCACTAGTGAAAGCGACCCAAAAACATAAAATCTCGCCAGCGAGACGGCGCATGTCTGCGCAGCCTACGCTAGCCGAGACCTAAAAAGCAAAGACTGCAGGTAAAAGGCAAACTTTGGGATAATAAAGCACAAATGGGTGCTCATCTACTTGTGCATGGGGTGGGCCAGGGGTTTCCTCGGGTGGGCCTGGCCCGCCCTCTAGAACCGGGCCTGCCCACATCTTTAACTAAACTGCTGTAAACTTCCTCCTCGCTTAAAAAGCTCAACCACCACAGATGCTGCTAACCTTTCCCTAGAGCCAGATTCAACCGCTCGTCCAACCTTAGGACATCAATAATACTGCTCTTCCCCCTATCAGTACCACGTGCTCCCCAGTAATGAAACCCTTCTGGATTCGTGAAAGTTTCAATATGCAACGAGTGGGAGGCTGACATTTCTCCAGCTGCCTTCGATCTGTATGGAAAAAAACCTAGAACGGCTCGCTGGCTCTCAAGATATACATATTCTTGCCAGCATAAGAGGGCTACTTACTACACAACACTTCTGGTAAAATGACAAGGACGCATAATTCCACAGACTGACCATACACCACAATGGTAGTCACTCTCACCATATCAAGTATATTCGGCGTAAAGGTCAAGTGTATTCCGTACTGCTAATATAAGCATATTTCCTAAGCAAATTATGCACAGCTGTGTATATTCTTGGCGCAAAGATAAGCTTTTCCTACGATCCTAAGATTTTATATCGTTGTGCAAAAAGATCATCATATTCTCTGGCCTGAAGATAGCATATACAGTAGCATAATGAAGGGACCAGGCAAAGGCGTTGCAGGTATTTTGTGGGAAACGTTTGGCATATCCTCCCACTAACAGATATTTTCTCGCAACCTGGTATAAACTACTGCATAAAAAAAGGCATAGAATTTGGCAATATAAAGAACATACTCCAAGGATGAAATCTGGCCTCGACAATGGACGCACCACAATTTCCCTATGAAAGAAATACACCACTATGCGCAGCACTGGCCTTTTAGATCAGCAGCACTTATCCTTCTAGTTGTATCTTCTACAAAGAAGGCCTGGACACGTGCATGGAACATTTTTACACAGACAATATCCTCATGGAATGGTGTCCCTCTATTTCCTAGGTCCATGGAGCGCCTGCAATTTTGCAAATGTTAAAAGGAAGCCTTCTAAACTATAACAGATGTAACTTCTACATGCATAACTACTGTCATCCTGCATGATGTGTTTTAATGGCCAAGGGTAAAAAAATTATTTATTATTTTCAAACTAGAACCATTGCAACAATAGAAAAAGCGGAGGCTACGAAAATACAACCAGTAGCATGGAATCAATTGGGTGCTACATGAATTGAAACAATTGTCATCCTGCAATTCATACTCGGCATGGCATACAATGACAACGTACAGACTATGGAATTCATTTCAGTTGCGCAAGGACTATACAGAATTCATTTCAGGATTGGCAGCACCAGAACACAAGGGGAGGGGATCTAAATAGGGAAGAAGGACTGCGTATATGATTGAGAGTCATGGGATTTCATGAGCATAACACTAGAGTCCGGGAATTCAGGATGTCCAATCAAGTCTTTGTGTTAACAGGTAATCTTGCAAGGGTCCCTATATATGCTTGGGCCTGCTAGATGGGGGTGGCATGGAATAGTATAGCTCTAGTTGCTCCTGACAATGTGTCAGATCTAATAACCAGTCCTAGATAGAGGGCGCTCGCCCCCGGCACCATACCACATGAGGCTTAGTAAGAAGCAGCACTAGGGCAAGAAGCTTTCGGTTATCATCAGGTATTACCGCCGGTGCAAAAAGTTGCAAGCCCCAGTGACTGGCATAATGACACGTGCAACATGTCGGAGAGCGTGGAGAAAACAGCAGTCTGGTAAGCCGCAATGGAAGGGCATAGCCAGGCCAAATGCATGAAGTTTGCTCCTCCCCATTACATATGTCAAAGTCATCATGGGCACGCGGCTTATATCACAGTTTGGATAGGGTATAATATGTCTGATGTGGAAAATGGAGGTTTCTAATTGAGATAAAAAAACTCTCTATAAAAAACAAATAATATCAATAATCATGTTCTATGGGACAAGAAATAACATACTCCTTTGAATTACAACTGCAATAAACATGGTATAACGATTGACATTGTCTTTGGTCCAATTAGGTTTGGAGAAAAAAAAGGACAGGTGTGCTAAGCTCTGGTAGCAAAATACTGGTCGCAATTTGTGACCATTAATTTTAATTTTACAACTATTGCGGTACTTTGCAAACCGGCCTAACTACCGTATGTTCGCAAAACACTGATTTGTAGTGGGTCGCAATTCAGCCTACCTCATAAATATTAATGAGGTAGGTTGAAAATTGCGACCCCCTATGATTAACATCCATCTAACGGATGGTGGCCAGCTGGGGTTAGAAAAAAGTGGGGGCTCTGTATCCCAAAGGAACTTAGGGCACAAAGGTCATTAATATTAAACATATTTTCCAAAGATAATCATTTGGAAAGGCTAAATGAATGAACAGGGGAACAAAGTACCACAAATACTGCTTTTACAAATGAGCAAAAATATACAGTTTCAGTGATTATATTTCTCAAATACATCAAGTGACAATTACAAGCGTCAATATGGTGCTACTTGTGATGGCGCATTGCAAATGAGAAGTAAGCGATAAAAAAGAGCTGAAATATATACAGTGTGCATAACACAAAACAGTCTCAACCAACAGGATAATCCTTGCATCAAGAGGAACAGAAACTTGAAACAAATCCAGATACATTTTTCTAAAAAGTTGTTTCATTAATGAAGAAATGGATAAGACATAACAGTCGACGTTTTGATCCCAACTGACTGATTAAACAGAATCTTCTTCAGGACAGATGCAGTAACCCAGAAAGTGATAGGAATTGTCACAGAGGAAAAAGGAATGAGTTCGCTCATGAAAAAGATATTCTGTGAGCGCATAGAGACTTGCACCCACACGTTGCATCTACCTGATCACATATGAAGCAAGAATTTCTATAAGAGTATATCAAAAGGTGAGAATGGGATTGCCTGTGCAGAAAGAAATCATAAAGTACAGTCTCAGGTCAAAAGAGGTCATCCACAAGGTGGTGTGCTAAATCCTGCATCCAAGAAGTATAGAGCAGTTAGAGTGTGGAGAAGAGAACCCATTAATACCCATGAAGAAAACGGCTTGTTGTGGAATCCAAAGCATTATTACAGATTCTAAAGTGTGCACTCATAAGTACAGACAGGAGGTCATTTTAAGGCCCAAATGTCCCTGTTAAAAGTGTGACCTAGTCCCTTTAATGAATAGAAGAGCTAGTAGGTGAGTTCTCGTGCGACATAGTGTTATGTTTCATATAGGTACCCCAATACAGGCTCTGGTAGTCACCTATATTCTCCCCTGCCATTACACTCCATAACGGCTCTTGAGACTGACCTTCTGCTTAGTTGAGATACTGCTTACAGAACGTAGTGTTTTCCCTGAAAACTGGCCTAATCTATTATGCATGAGGATTCTTGGAAACTCTGCAGGACTACCATCTCCTGCATAATAACTATGTATACGGTTCATTCCTCCCGTCATCCTAAGTCTGACATGACACAGCAAGGTAGAACTCCTGAGGTTCTCACTTTGGGTATATAAACACCATATCTTGCTTAGGTAGTCAGGGGAGAAAAGGACTTCCATGCTGACACACTGACGCGAGAGGCTGAGGCTCCTGCACGCAGACACTCCATCTCACAGTGGTCTGACATCCCTTGCGGGGTCTCCATCTTGAGACCAAGACGGGGTCCCACAGTCTCTCGCTTCAGGTAATGGGGTTGACTTTACCCTAGAGGGATTCTTGGTTTTACACCTACATACATGCTAGGAACACTTAGGTACATCTAGTTAGTATTGCATCGTAGTAGTACGCTTTTATTACTGCCATGTATTTTATATACTTGCCTGTATTCATTGGTTTAGCACGATGGTAGAAATCTACCATCCTTTTACTCTGTTAGTGCTTCTAATCATTTATATCTGTTTCTGTCTAATGGTTGTTTCAGCACACCTATTTAACACTAGAATGACGCTAGTTCAATAAATGCATATTGAAAAACGTCCCCACCATTTATTCTGTGTATCTCTCTGAGACAAAGTGAACACGGGTGACTGAGTGAAAAGTATCGCACTGTTTCCACGATTCTGAGGGATCAGGATTGCCATGTTCGATAGTTGCTAAGAACTATTCTCTCCTTAGTAAGAGGGGTTTCTAGTGGCACTGTGAGCTAGCTGGTATACAGGCTAACATACCCGGTGGGGGTGTCTAGAATCAGTCCAGACACCAATCCTACAGTATATGTTGTCTGAACGCGCAGATCCAATATAGGTTTATAGGAACTACACGACATGGCGCCGCCAACGTTGGTTTGGTACTTATTGAACAGCCAAATCTGACTAATTCAGTCGTGCTATTCTCAGAGACCCCTATTCACATTTCCCCAGAGACGTCTGGAGTGGGAAGGGAACTATCCACCACAGCTGAGTAGGCATATCCTACGTATTGGCTGTAGGTGTATCAAGTTCGAAGGACAACCAGTTCCTATTGTGCATAAAACCTTTATCTCAGTTACCGTGAAACTTTTTCAACAATGACTGAAGAAGGCAATGCTGCCCCAGCATTACGTGCGGGTGCAGGAGCTGAGGAAGAACTAGAAGGGGAAATTAACATTTCAGAAAATGTTAGAACTGCCCTTTCTTTAAAACTAGCAAACTATGGAGTCTCAGCTAGGGGCGGGACAGTCACATTCGTGATTGCGGCACACGAATCATATAGAACAGAGGTATTCTATTCATGGGTTAAATTTCCACCAGCAGATGCACAATTAAAGACATTTCATTCTTACACTGAAGATGAAAAACCAGGTGAATACTGTCCGTATGAGGACATTGAAGTTCCGCTGACCTACCAAGAGCACATAAACTGGTTTAAAGGCGCCCTCCCCCAAACAAAAGACAAAGTAAGACAAGGTCCGTTCGGAAGAGATGGAGCCACTTGGCCATGTCTAGCAGCTTACACACCACATTCAGACATTGACTCAATGCCAGTGGCAAGACCTATGTCCACTTCATAAAGAAATAATATTACAAAAACCAGACAGTTTGGGATGAGAACACTCACACTTCAGCCAACAAGGGATACACAAACAGGACAAATTCAGGGATCTAAAACTAAAATAACACCACAAGTGCTACACGCAGTTATGAGTAAGATGCTCACTAAACTTGAGCAAATGCCATTCTGGATAACTCAAAAAATAAATCCGCTAGAGGCAATATTTCCACACACAAGCCCTCAAGAAAAACACAGAATGCTAACAATCTGCTTTCCAATGGGGATAGCTCCCCAAATGGAGGATTGTACAACTTGGGGTACAGTTTTCGCTGCCATATATACCAGAACTCATGGTATCCCGTCATTAGCAGTAATACCAAATGTATTAAGAAAAATACAGAAGGAGTATGGAGCAGAACCTGCTCTGAACTTAGGGATGAAATTATTAGATAATTTTGCCAAGGTATCAGCTACCTTACCTGCGAACGTTAAAGGGGATGCAGCAGCAGTGGCAATACGCCAACGCCAAAGGGATTTCACTCCTTTACAACAGGAACGTGAATTACCTAAAATTATTGAAGACACCTATGCTGAATTAGGTAGAGATAGTTTGGGAGCTAGAGCAACAAAACCTCAACTCATGGGTGGTCCTGAAAAGGATAACACAAAACAACCACCTAATTCTTCCAAGAAGAAATGGGATAACAACAATAAAAAAACAAAAGTATAAAGAAAATAGATCTCAATCAAGGGCTGGGTCTCCTCAACATGAGCCCGCCGAAAGGAGGTACAACCTTAGGAATAGAGATAACTTTAAAAAGCCTGACAGGTGTCAGGATACTCTTACATGTTCCTCTCGTTTCTTTCAGGCTTCATCAAAAAACTCAGAGAGGGAAAGAAGGTCAGAACACAGACAAGAAGAGCGTATAAAGTCCAGACACACGCCACACACTTCAGATTATACTTCCAAAAAAGAAGAGAAGCCATAATCAAAACCTCAATTTAAAAAAGAAGAAAGAGCAGGTCTCAAAGTCAGACATGCCCAGAATTCTGAGGACTCAACTTTGAATAGGAATGGGCTCTGACAATGCTAGACAGCGCAGCAGAAGTAACAATAGCTCGCCAGAACCTGATGGAATTTCTGGTGACAGCGGAGTTGAATGATCATATCACGGTGAAAACACCTGATACAAGGGTAAGTGTCCCACATCGGTTACATGAGATAACACTCCAAATGGAGGGGGACAAACCCAGAAAAATTATAATGTCTCCTTTGGGAGAACTTGACTTTTGGTATGGCATCCTGTTAGCTGAAAAAAATTGTCCGCCTGAAATTGTTACGGATTGCCCAAAGAGAAACAGTAATTTTACTGGCTTTTTCCGACCTTGTTGCAATATATTTAAAACACACATATATGCGCCGGAGTGGGCAGTAGCCCTTGCTCCAGCCTTATATCGCAACCATAATGGGTATGATGCCGAGTCACCTCACCATGTAATCCCAGTAAAAAATACTCCAACTCCACAGAGACAGTACCCAATAAAACAAGAAGAGAAAAAACAAGTCAGGGAGATCTTAGATCATCTTGAACACCAAGGTGTAATTGAAAGTTGCACCTCTCCAATGAATAATCCTTTGTTTCCCATAATGAAACCCGATAATTCATACCGTCTAGTATTAGATTACAGACATCTGAACACATGCACAAAAACGTTTGCAGTACAGAATGCACATAGTGCCGCACTGATATACAACATTGTGCGGAAAAAATACAAAACACTGGATATATCAAATGGATTTTTCTGCCAAAATATAGAGCCTGAAAGCAGGTATTTGACAGCATTCTCACCGCTAGGTTCCCAGGGTCAATTTTGTCGACTCCCCCAAGGGTATAAGAATAGCCCTGGGTTGTTCTCCGCTAGGGTCACAGAAATACTTCAGAATTTGGATGAAGAAGCATTGTCCTATGTAGATGATATTTATCTGACGGATGATGATTTAAAGAATCACTTGGCCAGGGTGAGCAACATAATTTTGGGGTTCACCTCTGAGGGTTACAAATTTAATTTAAAAAAATCATAAATAGCCCACCTCAATGTCCTATTTTTGGGATACGAGTTATCAAGTGAAGGAAAAAGCCTGGCAGCTAACTTTTTAGAAAAGTGTGCGCTGCTCCAACCTCCTAAATTACTGAAAAACTTACAATCCATATTGGGATTTTTAAATTTTGGCAGAACATACATTTGAGTTTACGCAGAAAAAGTAAAACCTTTCTAAGATTTAATAAGACCGGATTTTTCAGTTAGGCATTGGACACAGGAACACACAGATATCCTTTGTTCCCTACAAGCTGACATGTTAGCTTTAAAACACTTGCCGACACAAGTAAATGTCCGCAACCTGGTGATCCGTGTTAAAGCGGGTCAATCTGGGTACACTTACCTAACCTGCAGTAAAGGAGAAACAGTACCCATAGCATACAAATCAGACTTGTGTGCAAACGCTGAAATGCGCTTTGCTTCTATAGACAAAATATTGACAGCAGTACAGACCGCTGTAGTAAGAGAAAGAGCACTGGCTCAGGGGAAACAAATAATTGTCGTAACTCCGGTACCAGCCTTAGAGGCTGCAACACAGGCAAGCATTCCAAATACTCCAGTCTTACATCCAAGATGGATACAATCGGCTAATTCTCTCACTGCAACATATGTAGAATACAGATATGACCCTAGTCTAAAACCCCAAGCATTCCTGCAATATGAACAAGAATATCTTCTCCCAAATGAAAAAATGCCTCCAGATCAGTATGAATATATCCTTTACACTGGCGGACCTGCTCAGCCGGCCATAGGAAGCAAACAACAATACAGCGCCGCATGTGCGATTGTGAAAGGTCGTATACAAGAAGGCAAGTTCCATACTAGCGATACGAAGACACAGTCTCTAGGAGACTGCATGGCTCAGCTGGCAGAACTAAAAGCCCTATTACTGGCACTTAAAAATATGGATCGAGAATTCCACACACTGATAGTGTGAGATTCTTTTTACTGAGTCCAGTCTTACAATGAATATATTCATTACTGGGGTCAAAATGGGTTTAAAGACTCAAAAGGTGGCACAATTAAGCATACAATGCTATGGGAACGGGTAGCTGAGTTGAAAAACAAACTACCAAGTGCTCACATGATACACACGCTGAGTCATCAACGTGATGGCATTCACGTTGAGGGGAATTCATTGGCTGATGAAGCTGTGAAGGGGGCACTACGTACTGCTGCCGTAGCTGCAATCACTCGTGCAAAAACGAGAATAGACGGACAGATAATGGTAGATGCTATTGCTTCACGCAAAAACAGCACAGCCTTACTGAAAGGCTTACCACTCAAGTACTCCTACAAGTTAGATGCAAACAACATTCCGTATGCTCAAATTCCAGGAGTGGTGGATAGAGTAATACCAAACATGGATCGCAGATTAGGTTTAATTCTAGCTGCACACGAGGGCCTAGGTTCTGCACACACAGGGATTATCGCAATGGTTTCGTTACTGAAACAACGCTATTAGTGGCCTGGTTTAATTTAACTAAACAGACGAAGAATTTTGTCTTAAAATGTGACATCTGCCTAGCAGATGAATGGACCGTAGTGCGTACAGCGCAGACACCACTACTAATATCAGACAGACCACTTGCTTGTGTCTATTTTGAACAATGCGGCCCCCTACAATCGGATAGGGCTTACAAGAATATCTTGGTGGCAGTGGATTCATTGATGCCTATGGGGATGGCCTCAGCGCTCGGCTGACACTCAAACTGTTATAAAACATTTGCGAGTCTTTATAGGGACATACGCAGTTGGCACATTACATCCTGACCTTGGCCCTGCGTTTAGCTCTAGGGCTTACAAGAAAGCCATGGGAAGTTTGGGTGTAGCATTGTGGTACACCTCTCTGTACCATCCCGAAGGAAATTCGGTCATGGAGAGGAAAAACCGAGACTTAAACAGCAAGAGTATTAGATTTGGGTGGTAGTTGAATCAATCACCTATACGGGGTCCAACGAGCCCTTACTAACATGTCAAGAAGTTCTTTAGGGGGTGTCACTCCTTACTAAGTCCTATTTGGGACGAGAATGTGGGTGCCTGATCTCGATTATGAAAGCACAGTGGAGGATCAAAAACCATTTGATATCAATAAACGTTTGGCTGTTTTACAGGATCTGAATGAATCCCGGGCCCTACTAAGCAACATGCAAGTAAAACGCACCGCCACTGGGGAAGTCAAATCAGTCACGGCAAGACCTGTCTGGATCTCAAAAGTTGGGTATCTGGTCAGAGAAAAGATCAAGGACAAGAAACAATTTGGACCATCATACAAAAAGCCTGTACCTGTCCCAGCAGTTGAAGGAACAAGAACAGTACTTCTTCCGACTCTTGCCGGGAAAAAGGAAAAGAGATTATCCTCCACTGATCTGATCAAACCACATTATGTGGCCAATACTGAATAGTAGGCCTCGTGGGCTCCTGGGTAGCCGACGCTCTCCTCTCGCTACTATACAGAAAGTTCAGACAGAAAGACTCATAACATTTGAAAAAAGTCAACAATACAAAATTATGGAATTTCCAACAGTGGAATGGAACTCGTTCCTCTGGAAATAGAAATTCAAGACACAAGTGAAAGACAAATATCAATTCGATCTAACACCGATGTCTACAACAATATGCCTCAACAAGTAGCACCTATCAGTTCAACAAAACCTGCTGATCTACCGGAGGTAGATCGAACTGCATCTGGCTACTTCATTGATTTTGATACCTTCTCTCTTGATCCCAGTGAACCTGAGACAACACTAGCTCCAGTTTCCCGTAAGCAACAGATTGGTGACTTCTACACTTTTCTGAAAAAGACTTACTTAGTATCACCTTGGCTCCAGCTCTGGATAATAACTGGAATACTGTTTTTTCTGTTCTAGATTGGCCTAGTAACTGTGTTTTGCTTACTCATGAATGGAAAATATCTCCCAAAAAGCTCCGCAGTATCAAATGTGAACTTGGTCCTGAAACCTCATACATCATCTCATCGTGAACAAAGACTTGTTTTCCGTGAACATTACAGCTGTTCCAATTCCTGATGGTATAGTTTTGGACAAGGTTGATTATGATGTATTTGGTCCCACTGAACTTTTAAAAATACCACATTTATTTAAAATTTCTCTAAATGATATCATTACCTCCAGGACATTTTCTGACGATTGGGGTTTTGAGACTGTAAATAATATGTAGTCCGATTTAGAAGAAACCGCTGCATTTTCAAGCAATGAAATGTTAGAGGACACATCTGATTTTGACACTATGTACTGTTACCATCATTATGGTCATCACTTTTTACACAAATCTAGTATCCCACAAAATATTTTCACACACCACCAATGGGAACATTGCCCCACACCGCCAAAAGGTAGTTCAAACACGTTTGCACAGAAATTTTCTTATTTTTCAGGGTTTAATACTTCTGACCCGACCTCATATTACTATAAGGTTGCACCTACACCTGCACAGAAAAATATGCTGACTAACACCAAACAGATATATTCTGCACCCTTCATTTCCCAACTGTCTGAACAGGGTTTAGACTAATGGAAGGACTATATACACATAAAATCAGTCAGGGGTTCAAAGAAAAGGCAAGTCCAGGGAACGGAAGCACTATTTAGAGCGTGCCTCATTCTACAGCAGATGATATTTCTGATTGACACTGTGCAACAGACTTTCTGTCTTAGAATAGCCAAGAACAAGGATTTGAACTTGTGCTCCCACACCATCTCATATGAATTTTACATCACGTGGAGGGAATACAATAGATGACATCATGCAGTACAATACATAAGGAATGGTTAGTTTGGCCCACAGACACAAATAGATGTCAATCAAGATTCAAGGTTACAACCGAAGGGTTTAGTATCCATATGCCGGACCAATGCTATGTACAATGAGAACATCTGGGGGTGGTGACATCAAACAGTGTTGGAAAGTAGTGCCTCGATTGGCTAAAAACCTCAACACTGTCCCAGGTGAAACAGCACTTATCTTTACTCTCAGATGAGGTGGATCTAATGGATTTTTTATTAGGTCCCCAAAAGCCACGTCAGAAACGTTTCTTATACGCTGTCTATAATGAAATCTGGAAAGTCTCTCAACAGGAAGCTGCGAAGAGACTTCGTGAAATAGATAGAATTAACCTAGAGAAAGCATTAGCTGTAGTTGACAATGGTATGACTACATTAACATTTAGGATTTATTCACTGGGCAACATTGCATCTTCTGCTATAAATATACTAGAACAGGACTTGTCCATACTACAAAACGGACAATCGCAACTACGTTCTATTAAGTTATCAAGCTGGACGCTGCAATCATTGCGCGCTGGTTATGCGCCGTGGCGATTTATCAACAGTCTGTCTCTATTTTCTGCATACAATCTAACTGAAAAGCAGATGATGGCACAAAGGGGAGCAAAATATAAAGTGCTGAGTATTGAAAAACTAGACAAATTACTTTTTACTGTGGCAGTGTCACCTTCCGCGGAATGGTTAATCCATGGCCATATAACATTACCGGTCACAACTTTCCAGTTTCAGTATTGCCTTGAACAACAGGCAGGCAGATATGAAGCGATAGGTAATGAATTCATCAAGGAATCTTGGGAATCGCCATACAGATATCGATGCAGGAATGGGGACATGCAAGTGTTTCTTCACTGTACCAACTGAGAAAGTTCTTTAAGTGGATCACTCATATGCCAGGATATTATGCTTCACGGGGCCTGTAATGGCTCAGTTGCCAACTTATCCTGTCACTTAAAAGGGTCCCCCGCTGCCGTGATTAATCCGGTGTTCAAGTTACTTTCAAATGGGAGTTACTTGATGCTGAATGAACAAGGTTCTTGTGGGATGCTCCCGGGCATCGCATATCTTGTCACTGTAAGCTCCAGGGTTACTTGCTATATGCAAGTATTGTTTCCACCAACCCATACAGTCAGGGAGGCGCCATTATGGCCTTCGTTGAATGTTTCCTTTATACGGTTTGAGGCTCTGAGTCGAATGAAAGCCATGCTTTTACAGCAAACCGCGCCCTTAACCTCCGCCTGAGAAACTTATGATCTCCAGGTTGCGAGGTCCTCGGATGAGACACAGGCACTAGTACGAACAAACTGCTCTTTCCATTTCACAGAAATGGCACAAGTATGTCTGATACGATGGGTATAGTACACCAATTTAAGACCATAGGTTCTGGAATGTTAAGCACCTTTTAGACAATCCTCAGAGTTATTCCCAACTTCATACACTCCGTATTCGGAAGCATTTTTGCAGGGATTTTGCAGGGATTCCGCTAATCCTGTTCCTAATAGCAGGTATCCTGATTGTCATTTTTCTGCAATGCAATGGATGTCCCAGTCACCAAGGAGATGGAAAAAATGCTCTTGGAGCGCCGATAGAGTGATCGCATGGTATTCCATTTGGGCACATCTTGCCTTCGCGAACTAAGTGAATCTTGGTTCCTATCATTTAGACCAGCCTGGATCAACTGTATTCTGCCTTTCCTCTGATGCCTGTTCTGCAGACAAGAATGCGTGTTGGACATCTTTCTAACACTTCCATCAGTTGCGCCACCGGACGTTGATGCTTTACTGGACCCAATTATGGCCCATGTTCTGCAGTGTCCTCAGCGTATTCCAATGGTGATGTCTGCATTCTTAGAGCCACCACAGGATGCTTCAGCTCCTGTCGGAACAGATTCTGGCTCCTCAACAAATACTCAGGCCTTAGTTGTCACACAGGCATCGACAGCCGTGGCTGTGGAGATTACAGAGGAACATCTGTGCTCGTTTGACCTGATCTGCGAGGTGTTGCAGGGACTGTCGTCTGTGGTTGCAGGCAACAGTGATGTTGCGTCTCCCAGCCAGGACACAAACATTTGGCTCATCGCGTACACGGGGAAATTCAGCTTTTTCAAAAACAACCAAATTTGGAATTTTAAACAATACACTTTTTTTTTATACTGAACAGCTTCCAGTCACTCATTGTTCAAACTATATATACAAACATATTTTAAAAAATATTTCAACAGTTTAAAACACGATCTTAACTTTTTTTTTTGCATTTTTAAATATTTTTGAATACACTAATATTTTGAACTAATTAGTTGTTTCGCGTACAAATGTCTGGTAGTCCATTAGAATTTTAGTATATCATCCAGTCGGATGAGGAGTGGGTGTTATGTTTCATATAGGTACCCCAATATAGGCTCAGGTAGTCACCTAACCCTTCATCTATATTCTCCCATGTCATTACACTACAGAACGGTTCTTGGGACTGAACTTTTGCTTAGTTACGATACTGCTTACAGGACGTAGGGTTTTCCGTGAAAACTGGCCTAATCCATTATGCATAAGGATTCTTGGAAACTCAGCAGGACTACCATCTCCTGCATAATAACTATGTATAAGCGTCATTCCTTCCGCTATCTTAAGTCCAACATGACACAGAAAGGTAGAACTCCTGAGGTTACCACTTTGGGTATATAAACACCATATCTTGCTGAGGTAGTCAGAGGAGAAAAGTACTTTCATGCCTAACACACTGACGAGAGACGCTGAGGCTCCTGCACGCAGACACTCCAGCACACAGTGGTCTGACATCCCTTGCGGGGTCTCCATCTCGAGACCAAGATGGGGTCACTCACTTCAGGTAATGGGGTTGACTTTATCCTAGAGGGATTCTTGGCTTTACACCTACATACATGCTAGGTACACTTAGGTACATCTAGTTAGTATTGCATCGTAGTAGTACGCTTTTATTACTGCCATGTATTTTATATACTTGCCTGTATTCATTGGTTTAGCACGATGGTAGAAATCTACCATCCTTTTACTCTGTTAGTGCTTCTAATCATTTATATCGGTTTCTGTCTAATGGTTGTTTCAGCACACCTATTTTACACTAGAATGACGCTGGTTCAATAAATGGATATTGAAATACGTTCCCACCATTTATTCTGTGTATCTCTCTGAGACAAAGTGAGCACGAGTGACTGAGCAAAAAGTATCGCACTGTTTCCACGATCCTAAGGGATCTGGGTTGTTATGTTCGATAGTTGCCAAGAACTATTCTCTTCTTGGTAAGAGGGGTTTCTAGTGGCACTGTGAGCTAGCTGGTATACAGGCTAACATACCCGGTGGGGATGTCTAGAATCAGTCCAGACACCAATCCTACAGTGTATGTTGTCTGAATGCGCAGATCCTATATAGGTTTATAGGCACTACACGACATTAGGTGCAGAGAATCATGACAAATCAAGCGAGAAAAAATATATTTACCAATGGCATTCAAGAAGAATCACCTCCAAACAAATTGGAAGGAATGGGCAAGACGTGTAGGACATAACCGTAAAACGCTTACCTAAAGAACAAACTAACGAGGTCACAAAAATAGTAAACATTTGATAGTCTGAAACAGTCTGCAGGAGAAATGCAGAGGAACGTACCCTCTCTAAACAGTCTCAGGTCCTCATCTGTGAAACCAGCTCAGCGTTCTGAGTGAGACGCACGTGAGAGCGGGCGGTGAAATAATATCATACGCATAGAAAGAGGACCAGACTTAGTCATCCCAGATTTTAAAAAACAAGCAACAAAATGGCGCCATAATGAAAAAGTTGAGCTCAGTGTCAGGAAAACAAAATACAGGAGTAAACCCGTTAACCCAGGTGAGACTGGGTGGAGTATGTATCAAAGCAACAGTGTATCAACTGGAAATCATTAAGGAGGACAATTATAAAGGGAAGGGGGAAAAAACAAGGGAGACCACAAAAGTATTTTTCGTAGGATATAGAAGTGTTATTTGTAAGTAGTTGTAACAGCACTACAGTACAATTTATATACAGTAACCATAACACACAAGTGTACACTGAACGGGTTATTGATGGAAAACGCCGCAGTGACACAGGGGTGAGAACACAGCGTGAGCGGAGAATAAAGTAAATGGAAGTAATTATGTGGTCAATAAAACAATGCAGATATGTACAAGGGGAGTATTACGATTTAGATTGAATTGATTGACCGCAGTAACGCCACGGATTGCGCTGGGTAGTCGACGGCGTTTCGGCCTGTTCAATTCCAGGTCATCATCAGGACAATGGTTACTAAATTCAGAATAGTGCTGGATTGGTAGTACCAGAAAAATCCATATGTTAAGAGGCCGTAAGGATCTGGCAAGGTATGGGGTCACGGAGAGACCACTGTGTGTACTCCGGCAAGGTAAACAATTATCAGAAAAGTTATGACGGTACTGAGACCTTGTTACGTAGTTTGCGGTAGTTCCGGCGGGGGTCCGAAGGTTCAGGGGGCAAGCTGGATGAGGGGAGAGGGGCATCCAGGACGGCAGGGATCCAACCCAGTGCCAGTTATGGCTGCACACAAAGGCCTGTCCTCAAGACAGCCTTCTAGCCTCCCAGGAAAGCCTAAAAAGGATCTGGCGGGGAAGGAGATGTTAGTTCCTCCTGGCAGGAAAAGCCACACATGGTGTGAGATCAAAAGGTGAGCTTCAAAGGGGAAGTCGCATTTGAACGGAAAATTCCAAGCAGACACAAGAGGGGCTGCTCCTTAATTTAGGTATACAGGAGAGAGTCGCGGACAGCTCATGGAAAACACCGGTCAGACCGATTTTGCTGTAGGCGTGTAGCCTAGAGGTAGCCACAGCACTAGGGTGGGCTACCAAGCTCCACACACTAAGAGAGGGTTCAGCCATCTTGGGAGTGGGAAGAACTAGATACCACACTTCACAGAAAGTTGACATTAGGTGGGAGGAATCCTATTATCCCATTGGCTAGGCTGACCATTCGTCCCAGATTTGCCCAGACAGTCCCGGTTTTTCACCAGCTGTCCCGGCAGATTTCGGAAAATGTAACTCAGCTCCCGGTTTTAAGAGAGGGTCGACTGAAAAGGTGGGAGGTCCCTTTTTATGTTATGCAAAGCAGGAATAGTCAGCAGCTGTTATAAAAAAGCAATGTAATTAACAGGCATGTTATTGGCTTTAAAAATAGCATTTTATTTATGTTCTTACTGCCTCTTGTTAACATCTCTGTTGAGGAGTGCTGTCATTCTCTGCGCTCGGTTGAAGTAAAATAGTCCTCCTTCTATTTTTGTGAAATGTCCCAGTATTTTGTTTTGAAATTTTGGTCACCATACCATTGGCTAGTGACCACAACCTTTTCAAAGTGCACTTTCTAGGCATAAAATAGAGGGACTCCATACCCCCAGAACTCATATCTTGCCTGGACTGGAGAAGAGGAGCGAAGGACTGCCCTGCTGACTTGGACCTGACAAAGAGAGGATGCACCAAAGTTCCTTGATCGTGGACTGAGGTGTAGCCCCAGGAAGTTCCCAGCCAACGGCACAGCATCCTCAGCATCCTTCGGCATCCTTCAGCATCCTGAATGCCTTGTATCAGAACCACTCCATTGAAGTCAATAGAAAGTTGCAATTAATGCTGGAACTGGACGGGAGACTGCTTCTTCTTGGCGATACTGGGACTTTGTTAGAACCCTGACCAGCTCCCTGCTCGGGTTGGTGGCCCACAGTAACGGGAAGTTGTGGAAATGTGCCTTTTTAGGGGCACACCGCTGCAGGGGTCACCCTTATCTTTGACCATGGATCCTTAGACTAACAAAGAAGAGATTGGCACTGAAGCTGGAATTCAAAATAACAAGTTTATTCACTTATGAGGGAGACCGCGTCCATACAACACCCTCAAGCATTCCAGGAGGTAGTGGCTTGAATACACAGACCATGGTGCTTATACACTGTGTTTTCTGCACTGGTAAGCATGTAGTTACAAATAGAAGGTACACGCATACACAGGAATAACTATCGACAAACATGAGCAAATGGGAAATCCCTCAGTCAGCAAAGTGGGAGGGGGAGCAGGAGTGCTTGTGGCAGCACTAAGAGATTGACAGTTGAGTCTGAGATCAGGTGGTCTGGCAGCTACGAACTCTTAAGCATGCATATTGCTTTTAGCGGAGTCAGGAAATTAACTAAAATAGCCAGCACAGGCAGGGAAAAAGACGAGCAGCAGAGGATGGAAGAATTACATAGCTGACAAATGGATGCCACAAACAAGATGGTTTCAGCTTATGCTAACAGAGATTATCTGCGATTTGCACAAAGTGACTGCATTCAACTTTGATAAAAGTTTTCTTGAAAAGGTTTCTCAGTGTCAAATTTGTTGCATTTGCCAATACTTGTTAGTGATTAAGTGAAAGGCTGTGATTTACTGTTTCTTCAAGGAATTGTAACTCCAGAAACCTCCAGTGGATCTTTTTTGCTTAGGGTGTCTATAAATTCATTAAAATGTAGTCTATTTTCATAAATTGGTGTTAGATTGTTTGAGTGGTGTTTCTTTCTTGTTCAATTGTTTTGGTGCTGTTTAAATGCATTACAATTGTTCCCTTGTTTACGCCTGACTGCTCAAAGCCACAACTACCCAAGGTTGAGCTACAGTTTGACAAAGGAACCTGACTGGACCCAAGACAGGGTTATGAGTTTATTACACAGTGAGGTCACACAACCAAACCTAATAATAAACCACATTGCCTTCCAGGCATCATGCCTGGGTCTCTAGACAATCGTTGTGGCTCTCAATTTGCGACCTACCTCATGTATGTTAATGAGATAGGTTGAATTGTGACCCATTACAAATCTGTATGTAGTATTAATATATAGGTTGGCTCACAAACTAACAATGCATTTGGTATATTTACCCCCATACCAGCCGGGAGCAAATCCCGTTCTGGATAGCACAAAAAACAGCACAGCTTGAAGCAGTTTTTTCCTATACAGGCCCGCAGGAAAAACACAGAATACTAACTATCTGGTTGCCAATGGGGATGGCTTTTCCGATAGAAGATTGTATCAGTTGGGGTACAATCTTCGCTGTTGTTTATACCAGAACTTATGGTATCCCTTCAATAGCAGTTATACCAGACGTACTGAAATAAATACAGAATGAATACGGGGAAAGCATGCCCTAGATCTGGGGAGTAAATTGATGGGCAATTTTGCCCAGGTATCTGCCATTATGTTAAGTATCATAAAAAGGGGAGACAGCAGCAGTGGCTATACGCAAACGCTTGAGGGAATTCACTCCTGCAGAGCAGAAGCAAGAATTGCCTACGATTTTCGAAGAAACATATGTTTTACTAAGTAGAGATAATATGGGAGACATACCTGGGAAACCAATAGTTAAGACCAATTCTGAAAAGGATAACTCTAAGCAAGGTCCCGATTCTTCAAAGAAGAAATGGGATAATAAACAAAAAAAGAAACAAAACAAAACAGTCACTGGACAGAAAATACCATTTGAGAAACCATGACAAAATTAGAAAGCCTGACAGATATCAGGATACTGATGCACGTTCCTCTTTTTCCTTTCAGGAGTCATCAGAAAAACATTCGGAGAGAAACGGACAGTCAGAACACAGATCGGAAGAGCAAGTCAAGCTGAAAAAGGAGACACATCGCACTTCGGACTACATCATTAAACAGGAAGACAAACAAAAGACTTCAAAACCTCAGTTTAAAAAGAAGAAGGTAGCCGGGATTAAAGTTAGAAATGCCCAGGCTACTGAGGACTCTGCTTCTGAACGGGGAATGGGCAGTGACGATGCTAGACAGTGCAGCAGAAGTCACAATAGCTCGCCGGAACCTGATGGATTATCTGGCGGCAGTAGCTCTGAGTGAGCATATCACGGTGAAAACACCTGATACAAGGGTAAGTGAATCCCATATCGTTTATACGAAATAACGCTCTAAATTGAGGGGTACATACCAAGGCAAGTAAAGGGTCTCTTTTGGGAGAAACTGACATATAGTTACAATATTTTTTTGGCCAAAAAGGATTGGCCACCTGATTTCATAGTGGATTACCGAATGGGGGAAGAAGTTATTTTACCTGCTATCTCCAACCTCGTACCAGAATCAGTTAAAAATTCATACGCACAGGAGTGGGCGTTAGCACTAGCTCCTGCATTTTACCATTTACCATGTTGGGTGGGATGATGAGTTACCTCATCACGAAATCCCATTGAAATCAATGCCTCAACCACAGAGACAATACCCAATAAAGCATGAAGCAGAGAAACAAGCCAGGGACATCCTAGATCAACTTGAGTGCCAGGGTGTGATAGAGAATTGGCCCTCACCAATAAATAATCACTTGTTTTCAGTAATAAAACCATATAATTCATATTGTCTAGTCTTAGACCATAGACATTTGAATGCTTCCACACGCCCATTTGCAGTACAAAATGCAGGTAGCGCCGCACTCATGAATAACATCATGCAGAAAAAATACTAAACATTAGATATCATAATTGGATTTTTCTGCCAAAATGTAGAGCTTGGGAGCAAGTATTTGACCGCATTCTCAGTGCTAGGGTCAGAGCAATTTTGTCGATTACCCCAGGGGTATAAGAATAACCCTGGATTATTTTCAGCTAGGGTACCAGGGTTACAGCAATATTTTGATGAGGAGGTATTGTTTTATGTAAAGGACATCTATCTGACTGACTATGAATTAATGGAACAGTTGGCTGAGTGAACCACATAATACTTGTGTTTGCTCACCTGGGTTACAAATTCAATTTTAAAAAAATCAAAAATTGCCCACCTCAGTGTCCTAATTCTAGGGCACGAGTTGTCAAGTGAAGGAAAAACCCTGGCTGCACAATTTATAGAAAAATGTGCACTGCTCCAATATCCAACAACTCTGAAAAGACTACAATCCATTTTAGGATTTTTGAATTTTGTCAGGACATACATTTTGGATTATGCAGAAAGGGCGCATTCTTTCTACAACTCAATTAGACCGGATTTTTCAGTACATCATTGGACACAGGAACACACAGATATTCTGCATTACGTACAAGCTGACATGATAGCTTCTAAATATTTACATACATGTGTTGACATCACTAACCTGGTGATCAGCGCAGTCTCTGGACCAACTGGGTACAAATATATCACTTTCAATGAAGGCGATACAGTCCCTATTGCATAAAAATCACATTTGTACACCCACACAGAAATGCGTTTTGCACCAACTGAGAAAATACTCGCAGCGGTACATACTGCTGTAGTGAGGGAGAGAGCACTAGCGCTGGGGAAACGCATAATTGCCGTTACCCCGGATCGACCCTAGAGGCCGTTACAAAAGCAAGCATCCCAAATGCTAAAGCAGGGGTTTCCAACCTTTTCTGTAGTGAGAGCTACTTCTGATCAGTGAAAATTGTTGTGAGCTACGAAATGCCAAGCAACTTGACATTTTTTCGAGAATCCCCCACGCCCAGCTTCATTGACTTTAAGTCGAATTTCGTAGGTTCATCTTGCAAGACAAGGAAATACTTCCCACATAGGACTAGAAACCATAGAAAACACTTCCAACCACCCACCCTACACATGCAATTGCTTGCTGATCATTGTAAATCAATGCCTCAGTGCCACACGTTGGGTTACGTTAGCAAGCACTATAAAAATGCTGTAACACAATGCCCCCCCCCCTTTCCTCATTATCAAATAAACAAGGGGAGAAAAGTTATGTTAAAAATGAATACGTAGTATTTCCTTTCATGTCCGGGCATTTGCAGACTATTAAAACAATAGCAAATGGCCGGTATTTGGAAAGGTGGCAATCCTAGTTTCACTATGTGCAGTATTTTAATTTTTAAATGACAATGCATGCTCATGCCCATAATCTCATGAAATGAGCGCTTCTACCAACATCTCTGTTTTTAAAGCAAAATATACAAGTTGTCCCTGGGCACAAACTTCAACCAGGAACTTCCTTTTATGACCATTAATCATTGAAAGAAAGTTGCTGGCCCTGGTTTGCGAACTTGCAGCTAGCTCAGATAGATTAAAAAAAAATCTTAAAGTCTGAAATGCTGCTTTATTCTTGTTACAATGAAGGATGGTGTATTATGGGCCTTGCTTATAGTTTGCACTTCATAATAAACAGACAGCTGTCCAGTCAACAAAACAGTATTGATTATCACACTAATTGGAATCACCACATGGTAATGGAGAGGTATATCCTTATTATGAAATGGGAACAATTTTATTTTAGGGGAGCATTTCATTTTAAATTGAAGAGTAAGGGATATAAAGTGCAGTGACAGCCCACGTGAAAATCGTAGTGTCAATTTAAATAGGCAGCGTTTCCCACTGATTTTTTATTTTGGGGAAGCATTTCATTTTCTAACATAGATCATTATTACTTGATACTTTTGCAGTTTTATATACCCCGAACTCGACCAGTCTTGGAGCTCTTTATATGTGCACCAAATACATTACACAAGGACATATTCATTTTTTAGGAATTTTCCCCCCAGAATTACAGTATGTTGAGACGACGCTGAAACTCGACACCGGTTCCCAATTTCCAAATTCGGCAGCTCGGACCCTAAGGGCACATCCTCTCCACTGGAGAAGTTAATTGATACTTGTGATCGAAACCTTACCCTTCAGCTGAGCGTCCAGGACCTCAACAGTACAGCCATTAGTGATTGACTTGAGCAGCTGAACTGTAATTACATAAGTGCAATCGGGACTCGCTGACTTTCATACGTGAAAAACGTCGACAAGGAAAACGCTCGGATGGAACTTATCATGGCTCCAACCAATTATCTGAAGTTACTGTGTTGAGACTTGGGAGACTGTGTTTTTCAAGAAACATTGTGACAAACATAGTGAATGGATATAACTGCTTAGTACTTTTTGGACTTGAGACACACTTTGATGAAAAGCAAAAAGATTATCAGGTTGATTGATCACATAAGAGTCATATAGGACTACTAGACAGACCCTCCAGGATTTCGCGATTTCGCGATTTGCAAAAAAATCGCGAAATCGGCAGTTTTGTAAAAATGCCGCGATTTTTACAAAACTGCCCGCGAAATTTAGAAAATGCGCCAAAACACTGAAGGTGAATCCCGAGAGACACTAAAAAGCCGTCAATACATGGATGCGGGGGCAGGCATGTATGTTTTACCCACAGTGGCAGGCTCAAAGAGCTTCAGCCCCCCTCCCTCCCCCGTAGTGTGTGTCAGCCCGGGCTGAGACAGCCTCCCGGGCTGGCGACAGTCTTAAGGCAGCCGCTCCGGAGTACTTCACAGGTCTTTAAAAGAGACCATTCACTTGTTAACTATGCTTTGTTCTGTTTTCACCCGTTCTTAGAGCCCCCTGCACCTCCACTCTGCCTATTGCTGTAGGAATTAGCCCCCCCTCCGCCCCTCCGAAATTTGGCTCTAGTTGTGCCTCTGCACAGTGGCATGAACACGCCGAAGCAGGCATAAAATTCTTCATTTGCACGCACACTCCACGTTCAGTGGATTGATAGGTCCGAAATACACGTATTCTTGCTGACTGGTGCAATAAAGCCATTGCTGCCCTGGTGAATGCAAAATGAAAGGAATCACCAGGCTTGCATGCAAATCGATTACTACAGGCCTGGTGTGCAGCATGGCCACGGGCACGTACTCTGGTTTTGCACATCATTGGTGCGTGCATTTGCCATTGTTATTTATGGCATGTGACTGCAAAAAGGCATCCGTGATATGGTTGAGTCCTTTGCACCACTTTCAAGAGGGCCGGCCAGACGAGTCTCAGCTGAGGGGGTGGTGAGCTGTGATTCATTCAGAAGCCATCAAGCCAACGAGCATTCGAAGCAGGAAGCGTGACTCTCAGTAAACACGGAGCTGCGTTACATTGCCACGCAGGCTTGTGTTAGCAAGTACTTTTGGATCTCGGGGTAGGTTATATTCGAAATTAATGTTGCTTCTTTGACATGCTCCAGAGATGAATTAATAAAACGGTTCCAAATTTGCAGCAGCCTTTTCGGATGGGAACAGCCCACGGTGACAGTGTACTCTGTGCATCCAGAGTCAGAAAGACAGTACAGGAAGACTAGCAGAATTAGCTTGAGGGACAAATGTTAGAGTATTATTTTCTTTTGAAATACAGCTATCTTAATCAAGGCGCTGTATGGTCACAGAAGATTGGGGGGCATCAGTGGCACCCTCAATTCTTCGAATGGACGTGAGTAGGTGATCAGAGGTGGGCAAGTCAAAATGGCACACTCAATTACTTTTAATCTACCCATGAATGAGTCAAATGGTCTCTTGAGTGCTGGGTATGTACATCGTTTGTGCTGTTGAAACCGACCTAACCTCCAAATTCACTACAGCAGTAGTGACATACACTGGACTGACAACTGGATTGGGCAGCACTTTATCCTTACGGTGCACAGTACGCAAAGAGTCCTTTTTTAATTTTCCCTGGGTGGGAGCTGAGAAAAATCAGTCGAAGGCTTCACAGCAATAACTGGATCTGAATCAATAGTTACAAGTTCATGTGTAATACAAGGATTAACTCTCCTCCATCAGGAGGACCCAGATGTATTTAATCAACTCAGGTTACTTGATTCAGTACTGGGGCCGGCGACTTCTGATGCTGGTAGAACCTGCTTATCTTCCAGCAAAACCTGTTTTGGTGGCACCTAGGCTTTCCTCAACATTACTGATCTCATGGTTGAGGGTGCCTGAGGAAGAGGTGTACTGCCTCTCAGATCCAGAGGCAGTGGTGCCCCGACACAATGCATACATGAGCACTAGAACATCCCAGGGAGAAATACAGTACACTCCCACAAGGTTAGGACTGGAGCTGTGCTTCCGTAGAGCTACAGATACTTTAAGCATGCCTATTACAAGTGGAATACTCTGCTAAAACAGTTTCCATTAATTTAAGGCTGAAAATGAATGATTATGAGTAAAATAAAGTGCCGCAAAAATGCCGCTAAATTTCTATATTTGTGCCGCTAAATTTCAATATTTGTGCCGCTAAATTTGCCAATCAATGCCGCAATATCCTGGGGGGTCTGACTAGAGAGCCTTGAGGAAGAACCGCAGGGGCGAAACGCGCGTCGGCTGTTGTATTTGACAAAGAAAACAATAAACTGGAATGATCTACAGCTGCGTTGACATCCAATGATGTTGAACTACTTATGTTTTTGAAATGTGCTTAAAAGCATTAGAAGATGAAAGTAATATACATACGTTGTGCTCTGGTGTCATCTCTTTAATAAGTGCATACGAGTACAATGACCCACATTGCACAAGGTTTGCCTGTGAAGCCTGTCCATGGTGTTCGCAAGCAGCCCACGGACTCCCCACGGCTGGTGAATGGCTGTGGACCCTCAGCGGGATTCAAGTTCATGGCCCTGATTACACCTTATTTAAATGAAGAAATGCAGTCACCTCGATATGACCAGACATACACACATACTTTGGTCAGCTGCCCTGGTTATTTAAAAGACATTGTACTAACTGCATACTCAATTTCAGGCATACTGCAACACCACCCCTGCCCCTGACATTGCTGTAACTGGGCTATGAATTCAGTAAGTAAAAGCCAGACCTTTCAGCTAAAATACTTGCACAGCTATCAGGCAACACAGTTAACTGAAAACTCCTTTAGATTGCTGTGCTGACTAACTCCTTCTTCTCAATTTATTGACCCCCCCACAGTGCATGCCGCCATAACACGGAATTTCAAGAGGCCAATAGATGTGAACGTGAAGCTCAAAGTCCACTTCGGCCAGAGGAATGACTGCTTTAATGATGAAACCGGGAAGAAATCGATTTGCCCCGCATCTCAGATACCAACTTAAACGGCAATATGCAGTGAAGAGTAAACCTCTGCCTATACTACTTAAAATAAAAGATATATATGTGTAAAAGACAGATAAAGCTCAACTGATTTGCCGAGGATCACATATTAGTCGGGTGCACTGATGGCAGGACTCAAACCAAAGATAACACCCAACTGCACCGCAGGTGAAGATAGGCCCGTACAAATTAATTTATTAAAGAAATTGAAAAGATGGAAACTTAATTGATTTGCCCAAAATCAAAGGATGTTGCACCTTGCTGTGGTTAAAACTGGTGCCACAGTAACCATGTCAACTTCCAAACTGTTAGTAGAATGAAAATAGGGGAATATTAAGTGATTTGCCAAATTTACAATGGACTCTGCTGTTATCAGTCAACCGAGGAACTGTTGGCACCAATCTCAACCAACTGGGCTACCAGGCCCATGACAATCATGCATTTCTAGTTAACCAAGCTCCATGCCCGCTCGCAGGACAACATAAACATCGGCCCATGGAATGATAATAAAACCCGTCTGAATGAGGGGGTAATGGGCAACATGAATGAGACAGGATAGAAGCCACCAGACTACATAAGGCAACCCCAAAAACGTAAATTAATAAACTTTGTAAGTTATTTCCCGTGGAGAAAGGGACTGCCCTGGGACGGGCTATACCAAAACAAACTTGTGCATTAATACGATCAGGTTAACTTTCCCCTGCAGTGCCATTTTGCAGTAATCTTGCAAGTGTGCTGCAAGAATTCGAGGAATAGCACCTTCTCAGAATCAGCTCTTGAGTTTGACTTGAATGTCCGTCATTAACGATGTTAAGACATCCTTGCGGGCTAAGAATCACTGAGTGCTCGCAAGGCCCTTTGAACGTCGGCTGCCACATTTTACAATGGAAGGCAGATATAAAGAACACGCCAGCCCACTGAGCTGCTTTTGCAGACTATGCAGCTACTAGGCCAGGGGCTCACTTACCAATGTGCTGCTCTGCCCCACGCAGGATCAAAAGGCAGATTTAAAACGCAGTGCCGTCTGGAAAAGGCAGGTGGCACGGTTCCTGATTGTGCCGGACTTCAGGAAGAGCGTCATGTTCCTCTGCCAATCTGAGCAGCTGGTTTGGGTGAGGGTGGGCAAACGCTGATAAACTTTAAAAGACAATGAAGGGCTAACAAATAAATGCCGGAGCTAAGAATGAAACATGAATTATTAATTGCTGGGCGTGCTACTCCCAGAGGTGTCAGTGAGTTACCGGTAGCTCGCGATCGACCGGTTGCAGACACCTGTGCTAAAGCATTACATCCATGATGGATTGAATGGGCTAACTCTCTCACTGCAACAGATGTAGATTACAGATTCGACTCTACATTACAAACACAAGCATTCTTGCAGTACGAACAAGAATATCCTATGCCGAATGAAATTATGCCTCTAGATCGATATGAAAGTATAATTTATACAGATGGTTCTGCCCAGCCGGCCGTAGGAACAAAACAGCAATATTCCGCAGCATGCGCAATTGTAAAAGGGCCCATACATGACGGAAAGTTCCGTCCTGGGAAAACACACTCTCATTTCCTAGGGAACTGCATGGAGCAGCTGGTGGAACTAAAAGCTCTGATACTAGCACAGCAAAATATGGATCGTGAATTTCCCACGCTAATTGTGTGTGATTCATTTTATGGTGTGCAGTCCTATAACTAATATTTACATTATTGGGTCCAGAATGGATTTAGGGATTCCAAAGGTTGCACAGTAAAGCACAAGATGCTTTGGGAACAAGTGGCAAAGCTAATAGAAGGCCTGCTCATGTCATTCAGACATAGAGTCATCAACGTGTTGGCGTTCACGTTGAAGGGAATTCCATGACGGATGAATCTGTCAAGGCAACAGTTTGTACTGCTGCCTTTGCTACAATAACTCACTGAAGTACAAGGATAGATGGAACTATGGTGGCAGTTAATGCCACGTGCAACGGAACAGCGCTGTCAAAAGTCTTTCCACTCAACTACTCCTACAAGTTAGATGCAGAAAACATTTTGTACGCTCAAATTCCAGGAGTGGGGATAGAGTTATAAAAAACACTGGTCGTAGATTAGGACTGATACTAGCTGCACATGAGGGTCTGAGTTCCGTTCACGCAGGAGTTTCGTTGCTGAAGCACTGCTATTGGTGGCCAGGTCTCTCAAAACAGACAAAGAACTTTGTCCTTAAATGAGACATCTGCCAGCAGATGAAAGGCACCACCGTAGCACGTTCAGCACAGACACTTCTACTGATCTAAGACAAGCCTTTGGCTTGTGTTTATTTGGGCCACTGCGGCCCCTTACAATCCGATGAGTCTTAAAAGTATATCTTGGTGGCAGTGAATTCATGCTCCAGATTCCTGTGGATTTGGCCACAGCGCTCGGCTGGCGCTCGTACTGTTATAAAGGATTTGCAAGTCTTTATCGGGACATAGACAATTAGCACGCCACATTCCAAACAGGGTCCGGCGTTTACCTCTCGGGCTCACAAAGAAGCCATGCGAAGTTTGGGTTGGCTTTGTGATACTCCTCCTCCTACCACCCCGAGGGAAATTTGATTGTTGAGAGGAAGAACCGTGACTGAAAGCAATCCTTAAAAGCTAGGGTACTAGGCTCAGGGGGGTGAGGGGGGGGCAGTTGGGTCATTCACCTATATGGGGTCCAAATGGCACTTAACAACATGCCAAGAAATTCCCTAGGGGGTGTGAGAATGTGGGTGCCAGACCTCAATAGTGTCAGCACGTTGGCAGGAGAAACACCATTTTACATGATGAATGTTTGGCTGTTTTACAGGAACTCAATGAATTCTGGACCTTAGAAAGAAATGTCCAAGTAAAATGCACCGCCATTGGAGAAGTGAAGGTAGTTCCTGCGAAGGCCTGCCTGGGTCCCGAAGATTGGGGACCTAGTAAGAGAAAAGATAGTAGACAAAAAAGAATTTGGACCATAGTACAGAGCACCTGTACTTGTACTGGCTGTTGAGGGTACCAGAACTGTACTTCTTCTGCCCTTTGCTGGTCGCTGAGACAAAAGGTTTGTCTCAATTGATATGATTAAACCACACTATGTAGAGGGAACACGCCTTTTTATCTGTGTCACTGGAGTGAGGATAGCAGGCTCACACATGTCAATTTCTGCAGCTGTGTACTTAACTGTTTGTGTATGGTATAGCAGAAGGAGGCAGATGGGTTTCTTATTGCAGGGCCATTGAATAGTATGTGGAGGGGCCATCCCAGACAGAATTGTCGTTTGCGTGCAGTCCTGAAAGCTGGGCGGAATACACACAAACTGGAGGAAGGGAGAGCCAGGCTCTCTTGTGCACTTCAAAAGGGTTCTTAGATACTAAAAAGGTTACTGGTCAGTGGGGCCTGGGCACATCTCGGGAAGGAGATGGGGATGATAATGGAATCATAAAGAACAGGGCTGAGGGCCTATGTAACCTTTTGATAGGCATATATCAGTGAGGCAGACATCTAGATGTAATCCTCAAGTCACTCCCATGGCCTGTGGTGTGGGGATATCAAGAGTGAAGTTGCTCCTGCTGTGCAGACTTCTTGCTGGACAAAGGACAGTACAGAGGAGTGGATGCTTCAAAGTGGGGAAACCCCACAACATGAACTTCAAAGATGAAGATACTAAATCACACCTGTGTCTGGAAAAGAATTATAAAAAGGGGAGCTTGAGCCCCCTAAAATTGTCAAACTGTAGCACTGTGCATTACAGTGGAGAAGTTCAGCAAGACTTCTGCCTGTTGTGACAGGACTAGAGACTAAAGCTGTGCTAGTCTCCCTGCTAGATGAGGGGACATTACCCAGGAGAATGAAGAACACTAGCCCTGGCACCTGGAGCACGAGCATGTGCCTGTCGAGACCAGAGATCCCTGTGAGGAGGAGGAGAGTGTCTAGAGGGAGCAAGGACCAGTGGGGATCCTGTCGAGTGGATCCCTGAAGCAGAGTGTGCAATGCTGGCCCATGTCGGGACAGCCGCACTAAACGGGCCATCTGTACGTGTGCCATTTTTCTAGACCCCCGTATGCAAGGTGGGTGTGGCAGAGAAGATTAAGGGTGCTGCCCTGGTTCATCGCTGTGAAAGAAGAGGACTGTCACCGATTCCAGGAATAAGTCCTGCGGGTGGGTAGAGTATAGCAGAGACCCTAAACATACAGTTGGCTCTGCAGAAAGCTAAAGCTAAGCCAGAGGAGAAGGACAGGAAGTTTGAGAGGGAGAAGCGACGGCTAGCTCACGGGCAATAAGACGAAAGAAATTGAGTGAGAGAGGCCCGAGAAGGGAAGTTGAGAGAAGGGAATCATTGTTTTGCCCCTTAACAAGACCGCATATTCCCCCATGATGACAAATTGGTACAAAGGATCCAGATACCACTGCAGTTGGATCACTTTGGCCCGGGGTGCATGTTCATCACAATGCAAATGACTTTTTTGTCCCAACGTGCTTCCATATTGTGTTGTATGTCTTTCCGGACAGAGTTACAGTACTTATCCTTTCTTTAATAACTTCCTTCGACCTAATGGTGTCTGGTCTTCCTGATCCCATTTTTGCCTCCTTCATTCCCCATTTACCCACTTTCCTAGGTTTAGAGGAAGTTTACAATCATTGTCTGTTGCGACCACAATAGCGGGGAAGAGGGAAACATTGCTGCATGGAAATGGTGAGAGGCTATCAAGTATGAAGTCCATAGCATGATGGAACTAGAGAGACCAGATATACGAGGACCAACAACACACTTCAACTTTTTGGGCAGATTTTTAGTGCCCACATTTGGTGGTGGAAACTCCCCAAGCAATGAAGCTAGAGATGTTCTCCCAAAAGTGGCACCTCCCGAGGTAAACACATTCCATCTGAAAACTCTGCCACCTTGTCTAAATAGGGCAACTTTCTACTAATGTTCTGGAACAAGAGGAAAAACCATCATATTGGTTTACAAGCCAAATAATCTTTTCATTTTTTTTCTGTTACACTTGTTACATTGTTTGTTGTTTCGGCGTGTTGTACAGGACAATCGTTACTATAACCCAACCTAAGAATATTAAATTTTTATAATTTATTTAGCAGTGTTCCATATTTTCAAACACAAATGTATCAGGCAGCACATGACAAAAATAGACAGAAAAGTAAAGAGAGCAAATGACTCCAATGAAATAAAAAATGATGTTTCAAAAATCCTTCCAAGATGTATGCCGATAGCGTGCCACTGCTGGACAATATCTGCGGCAGAGATGGAATTTCCACACTACTGTGGAGTCTCTAGTGCTAGCACCCACACCTCAGAGTTCCGTCAGGATCTTCACTAAGAACTGATCGTCTGGAAGGGCATGTCCCATTTTTCTGCAACACCCATGCAAGCTTACTGTTACAGAGAGCAATTCCTCCAGTCCCTTGAAGGTTAATGGAGTATTTTCAGCAAGATGATTCTAAGGTGGTGCTCACTGCCTAGTGACAGTACATGTGCAGAGGCCCCTTGTCCATTCAGCAATTATGTGGGCTAAAGCCAGTATTCATGGAATAGCAACTGCATTTGGCAACGAATAAGTAATCATCACTGGATGTACAAACCTTTAGCCCAAAAAAGCACAACTCTGACCAGAGCAAGTTCATCCTACCTGTAAAGATGGGGGCTATCCCTACTTCCAGAGAAACTGCAAACTCAGTTAAGGCCAAACCATTAGGAAACAATCTGCACCCTCAGCAGTGCATCTGAAGAAGCACTGAGGGCATCCTGTAAATCTTGCAGGACTTGAGCAGATAAAAAAATGCACAAGTTTGATACATGTAATGCAAGAAACCATTGAAAGGTGACCCACAAAACCAGCCACATTCCTTCCTCCAACAGGTCTGTTCATAGGTTCTCTGACCACTGGGTAAGAAGACTATGATGTTTAGCGTCTTATATTAAAAGTGTTTCTTAATACAAGAGATTTGTATCCTTTCCCAGGTCCAAAAGAGTCAACAAATTACCCTGAATGTTCATTTGTAGTCTTCCACCATCCCACGTCAGGCAGACCGCTTAAGTTACAGGTCCATAGGTCAATGGTCGACCAACCAGAATTTTGAATTTGTGCCTATATCTGCTCGAGCCCACATAGAAAGATTGGCACTAGTGCAAGCTTGGTAACCCGATGCAAATCTGAATGCTGGTGTTTTCGTCTCCTGAAGCATTTCTTCCGGCATCAATGGATCAAGTGAAAGGGATAAGGACCAAGGTAACCATCGTCCGCCAGTACCGTCAATAAAGTACTCGCCAGACACGTTTCGAAGCAGAGTCTTCTTCAGCCCCTGTTTCTCATGGAACAATATTCTTAGTAAATAATTTCCAATGGCACAATATTCTGAGGTGGCATTACTTCTCGTAGAAACTGGAGGAAGGAAGAGCCAGGCTCTCTTGTGGTAGAGTAGTACAAGGATTTACTTTCCAGAACAGTATTCTGATGGCAAATGGTTTCCTGCAATAAAGTCACTAAAGGCATTATTGTACTATTGCATAGCACAGCTTTCCATCGCATACCTTTTCATGGTCACGTTACACAATTTAGAAGGAATTATTTATTTTTGCAAATTATTTTCAGTGACACCAACTCCTACCGAACATTATTTCGAGAGGCATCATTTCGGTAAAAGAATACTCTGAGAGACATTACTTCCGATTCAACACTACTCTGGAGTAGTCAGTCACCTGTCTGTCTCATCTGAATACCATGTTTCCTGTACTGAGCTTTTAATTGACAAACATATGTATTGAGCAAGCTGCAGTTATGGGTGGTTCCACTGAACTGGTATATATGTTATAGCAATATGTGTAGCATGTTCTACTGTATCGCCTTGCGGTGTCCTCTGAGGTTGGAACTTTATGGCCTGACTCAAGGATTCATTCACAGAGAGAAGTTTGATTTCTGGTTGATTGAAACTTTATTATCTGTAGTCAGTGGGCATTTAATATGCTGTTTTCATGTGTTTGTTTGTTTGTTATGGTGTTTGGTAGTGTTTGGGAAGACACTGAATTGCAGTAAAAAAGTCCAAGATTGCAAATATGTTATCCGGATGACTGAAAACTGGGTGGCAACCCTACATTAGTTTAACTGAAGATTTTTTTCATTCCACAGTATCCTAACGGGGTATTATTTCACAGAGGATGGTAATGAAGCAAAAGCAATCCAGGGACAAAATAAAATACCAATTAAACTTCACCAAATGTAGCAAGTGAGCCCAGCTTTTTATAGGGCTGTTAAGGGGTGTCTGTCCTCTAGACCCAAAGAAAGAATTGGAAAAACTGATGCTTGCATAGCGATATACAGCACTATTGTTATAGGTAGTTCTGGCAGACAACTAATAAAGCATTACACTATTGCAAAGTATGCTGCAGTACACAGGAGCACTATTTTTCACCGTAGCAAATATATGGAGGAAAAAAAAAATGCAAAACTGTTAGTGCGCAGTAGGCATATTCATTGTGCGTCACAGAAGAAGTGCCTGTCCAATTCACTGCGACCCATGGACAAACATGGCAACTGGAAGACCAATGAAGGAGAGCGCACACCCGTTTGAAATACTATGCGAGGACATAGGGCCCACATCTGATGCTGTATCAGTTACTATCTCATCAAAATGCCTGTGCTAGACAATGCTTTAGGTATGGATGCCACCAACACGTCTGGGAAGGCTAAAAACATACTCGGATTTTGTCAAATAGTCTTCTTGCCTTATATCTAGGGTGACCAGAATTTCAAAGCCAAAAACCGGGACATTTCACAAAAATAGAAAGACTACAATTCTACTTCAAGTGAGCGCAGGGAATGCCAGAGCTCCTCAGCCGAGAATTACCCAACAGGCAGTTTGAACATACATAATGCAATTTTTAAATCCAGTAGCTTGCCTGTTAATTAAATTGCTTTCTTGAAATAATTGCTAACCCTGCTTTGTAAAACCTAAAAAAACACCCTCGGCCGTTTTCAGTCGACTCTCCTAAAAACCGGGATATGAGCAAAATATCTTGAAATCTGCCGGAACAGCTGGTGAAAAACCGGGCCTGTCCTGGTCACCCTACTCATATCTGAATTATTTTAAGGTTCTGATATAATATTTCAGGGTGAAGCTTCTAAAAGGACGTTAAACTTGTCAGATTGCAAAGGACGGTGGTTACATGTAAGAGTTTTACTCGGTGTGCACGAATGGTGGCTCGTCAGTAGTAAACCTTCTCAAAGTTCAAATTTAACAGATGTTTTCCAAAATAAATGTTTTCTCACTGAATGTTCTTCAAGCAAAATGTTTCTAAATGTACGCTTCGAACTTTTAGCCTAATATGGATTAATCTCCCTTTGTAATTATACATTGGGAGCACATCTGTTTCTTAAAGGGTACAGCTCCGTGTTAGTGCTACGTTCATTCTGTGAGAGTTGTAGACTCAACACAGTTAACCTTTCGACGCGTGTGTGCGACAACATTTTAAACGTGAATGTTTCAGCTTCTATGACATAAGATTTGGAACAATTTCCTGTGTCTCGGTTTAAAAAAAACACGCTGAATACATAAGTGGTATTCACCTTGGTTAAGAATGAAGCAAACAGGAACGCCACTAGGTGGCAGTATTGCCCGGGAGATGGAACTCAACGATTTGAGCTCAATGTAAATTCGAGCTGTTATTCTATTCTGATAGACTTGTATAGCGCATGGCTGCCCGGAGGCTTCCCAGCGCTAGAACCAACACCTCACCAGCCTAGTCTGAAACGGGAGTGGGAAGAGCCAACTTTTCAGAGCCTTTCTAAAAGGTCCTTCTCGGTCCAGTTGACGTAGTTCAATCTTTACAATCGGTAAAGAATTCCACACGTTGTAGGCGAGGTAAGCAAACAAACGGCCTCCCCATCTTGATGGAAGGATGTTAGGCAGGCCCGGTTCTAGAGGGTGGGCCGGGTGGGCCAGGCCCACCCATACATGAACCTTGGCCTTGGCAGTTACATCAGCAAGGCCAACAGAAAATGGCCACTGCAATTTAAAAACGTTATTTTCCTTCTTTCATGCGGGATTGGGCCTGGGCTCGCTCCCCCAATCACGCATCTGCATCTCCTATTAGAAAGGTGGGCTGTGTCCCCGCCCACTCGTGCAGGTACAATATGGGCATGGTGAAGGTGACAAATCCTTCCGTTGGCCCTGGATTTGCGTACCGTCCTGCTGCGTGGATATTTCATTCTTTTCAGCGCTGGTGAAGAGGAGTTTGTTTATGCGGGTTCATTTTCCTGACCACTTGAGCTGCTTATCAGGTCGGGATGTGACAGAGTTTGTAAAGAGGAGGTAAGAGAATGTGTGGCTATTGTTGCGTTTTTTTCATCCGTGATCAAGACGCATACTTTGTGTGCTGTGTATATTTTATTTAAAATCGTTTGTTTAAATCGTTAATATCATTATCATGACTTGTTCTGCCAAGGAGGCATCACAACTATTAAAATGTCCAGATATCTCTGGGGATTAATGATGCTGCTGGAGAGCAATCTTTTGTCTGTTTGTAGTTTTTAAATGCAGATAAACTGTAGTTAACGTGGATAGCTCAGTGGGTTACTGCCTTTGTCACAGAGATCCTTTGATTAATTGCAGTTCAGAAGTTACAATCCTAACATAGGACAGTGACCTATGGACTGTCATCAAAGACCTGCATTCAAACCAGAATGGTATAATTAGATTTTTTTTTTATTGCTAGTTAGTTCGTATTTTCCCAGTCTTTCATAATTCTAATGTTGCAATAAAGAGTTTGTTTGGGCAGATGTACATTCTAATCAGTAAAGCCAACCCCCAACCACTGGGGTATGCTTTAAATCCTGTGTTTGTGCTTCTCCAGACCTAACCCTCTGAAAACATATTGCCCAGCAGTATGGATGACATGTGATTCCTAAACCTGGTAATCCTCATTAGTTTATGTGACATTCCTTTTAGGCTGATTTACATACTTGTATGATTCATTGTCTCTGCATAATGTGTGCGTGATGTAAAGTACTGTGACACCCTACACTGCGAATAAAATGCATACGAGAGAGGGGCTACGGAGAGATGATGGGTAATGTTGGAGGGTGGCAATGAGGGAATCCGAGGGGGACATCATGGGGGGAGCGGCTATGGAGCGCTGAGGGGCCCTGGTGGAAGGTGGCAATAAGGGAATCTGAGGAGGAGGTCATGGGGGAAGGGCTTTGGAGTGATGAGGGGCACTGGTGGAGGGTGGTAGGGAGGGAGTCTGAGGAGGAGGTCATGAGGGAGGGGCTATGGAGCGATGAGGGGCACTGGTGGAGGGTGGCAGTGAGGAAATGCGAGGAAGAGGTCATGTGGGGGAAGGGCTTTGGAGCGATGAGGTGCCCTGGTGGAGTGTGGTAGGGAGGGAATATGAGGGGAAGGTCATGGGGGAGGAGCTACGGAGAGATGAGGGGCACTGGTGGAGGGTGGTAGGGAGGGAGTCTGAGGAGGAGGTCATGGGGGAGGGGCAATGGAGCGATGAGGGGCACTGGTGGAGGGTAGTAGGGAGAGAGTCTGAGGATGAGGTCATGGGGGAGGGGCAATGGAGCGATGAGGGGCACTGGTGGAGGGGAGTAGGGAGGGAGTCTGTGGAGGAGGTCATGAGGGGAAGAGGCTACGGAGAGATGAAGAGCAGTGTTGGAGGATGGCAATGAGGGAATCCGAGGAGGAGGTCATGAGGAAGAGGTGCTTTGGAGCGATTAGGGGCACTGCTGTCAAGGCTTTCGTTTAGTAATAGGGACTTCCTTAATCTTGAACGCTTTATAATATGCTTAGCATTCAAATACTTGTGTTGAAGCCTGGCCTGCTGGAATTCGAGGGTTTGCAGTTAGGTCTAAACCTTGGTCTTACTTTCAAGTAACTCTCCACATGCTCTGTGTACACACAGAAGCAATCCGTTGTATCATGCTGCCTGTTTGCAAGTACATATGATGTAATCAGGGCTTGTAGGCTACCTCCAGAAGCCACAAATTGGGCCCGCAGTGGCCCACCCGAATGCGCCCTTGGCCCACCCAAATAAAAATTCCTGGAGCCGGGCCGGATGTTAGGTAATGTCAAACGGTGAGCAGAGGGCGGTCAAGTGGCCTGCCAGGGATGTAAGTTGTGGCCAGAGGTTGTAGCAGCAGGGCTCTGTGCATAATGCACAGTGCCTTAAACTGCACCTGATGCTCCACCGGAAGCCAGTGAAGTACGATCAGTGCGTTTTTAGCAGACTGCTGCCTCAGGATGTTCAAGATGAGGCGGGTTGCCACATTTTGAACTTGCAACATTTTTAACACATATTGAGGAGCTGCAAAACACAGAGTTTTTCCGTAGTCTAGGCAGTGGCGTAACGAAAGTTGAGGGGGCCCCCCTGCAAAGTACATGGAGGGGGCCCACCTTCGGACTCACTCAGGAGCTTTCAGGCCAGGGTACAGTGCTGCTGGGGCCCCCTGGAGCTCGGCGCTCCCCCCAACTGTTGTTGGTAAAAGTTGCACTTAATATATTTTTTCCATTCATTTAGTCGTTCATTCATTCATATTTGTTTCTGAACACCTGGAGCAAAGGCTCGCTGTCAAACTAAAAAAGTCATAGGAAATAGATGTGAGCCAATGTATAGTGGTGAGTGGGGCAGCTCTCCTCTTTTGTTTAAGAGACAAAAGAACATTGTCAATGTCTTAGCAAAAGGCTCTCTACTCGCCAACTCGCAAGTCCAAGCATCACTGACTTCAAGAGTCCCACGCTGAATTATCACCCCGCCATGGCTTATTTACAAGGAGCACCACTTTACCTAAAACGCGATAGTCCTTGTGCCCCTGAAATTCCTCACCTGTCGAAAGGAGAGCATCAATAGGCTATGAATTCTTGAATGACCCCTCCTTGGTCAAGTAATAAGTGCTGAAATATCAGAGGAGGAGGCAGCTCTATTCAAATGTAAAGCTGGTATGGTTACCGGGCCTTTGAGAACCAGAATGGAGTCATCACTTCACTAAATAAATATCCAGATCACCCAAAACATTTTTTTATTTACAACTAATTCCTAATGAAAGCATCTGGTAACAGACTCCTTTCACCAAATATATACTAGTACATCCAGGTGTTTAGATGAATTGCAAAGTAATTGATGTTGAATGAGGATGAAATCCAAAGCAATCTAAGTTCAATAGATACTAGAAGTTTAAAACGCTGAAAAACGCTAGAGTGTCCTATCCTTTACCTGGAGTTCTGAAAGTATCTGGGTTTTCATTCGGACCATACCTGGGCCAGTCTAAACAAGTAATGTGCCTGAACAGATGAGTGACGTGTAACTTTGCAGTTTACACTACATTTTTGAAGAGCATACCCTAATATTTTTCTGATCATAAAACGCTAGAATGTTGACCATCCTGAGGAGAAGGCAACACTACAACTAGTAATTGGCTAAATGCTTCAAGGCACAGGCCCATTGTCCAATCCAGTTAGGCGATGTAGAGATCTTTTTAGAGCGGAGATGACTGAAGCTTGTGCAAAGAGAAAACTCCTCCCTGGCACAAAGCCTTAGTGCTGCACATGCAGGAAAGCAGAAAGGGGAGTGGAGCAGACCCCTGTAACCCTCAGCTCTGCAGAGACAATAGTGCCATTAGGAGAGAGAGGTCTGCAATCAACGAGACACTACTCTGGCAACATAACTATTCTGAGGTCATTACTACACGAAGCCTCAATAAAATCACTGTGCTTAACCTTCTTGGAATACTTCTTGTGGTAGAGGATGCCACTCCAATGGCTCATGGTTGCTGTATAAATGCCAGTAACAGCTTAGCATGACATGGCCTGATGCCACTATACTAGGACAAACACGGAACAAGCAATAGGTAAAAAAGCCCATTCCACAGGGGAAATCGCTGCACAACCACTGGGCAAAAATTATAACAGTACTGTAACTGGGGCGAAATAGTGAACAGGGCACTAAAGATGGGCAACTTATGATAGTCAATCCATGCATCGATTTGGTGGTTAAATGATTTTACTGTGGGATTTAAATAATCAATATTTTTCATGACATCAGTTGCTAAAATGCATTCAAACCTTACTGTAACTCTGCTATTGTAACCTGCAGGGGTGGCACAGCTAAAAGTCATACTGAAATCGTAATACAATTCATTTATTTAGAAATCTGTTTATTGAGTTTTAAATTTTGCAGCAAAAAATCATACAATGTAGTTCAGAATGGCAAAGAGTATAATTACAACTAATGCACAGTAAGGACTCAGAGCACATCACATATAAGCAGAATACTTTACACCAATTGAGGGGCATTCAGTATGGACTAAAGTTGTAACCCGTGAGTCTGTAAGGACAACTACCATCACGCGTGATGTTGCAGTCACTGTGTTAGCTGAGAGTAGCAAGTCACCGTCTTATTCGCCAAAGACGTATGCTGCCCAGTGTACCCCCTGATCAATAATCAAACAGCTTTGTGAACCCGCACTGCAACTGGGGAACTGTCCTTCTTGCCACAGAACAACGAAAACAACATCTAACAGCAGCTCTCCTGTTTTAATTCTAGGCGCCCTTCTCCCTCACACCCCCCTCCCGTCGATTCCCTCCTCCGGCCCCCACCCCAGGAATGTCATGTGTATTAACATCCGGGCTGCGACACGCAGAGACGCCAGAATCCAAGCAAATCAGCCCCAGCGCTGCGGCACCCCGTCAGATCGGACCATCTCCCTGCAGCTAACGCGGTTCCTGCAGCTCACCCTCGACCCCAGCCAGAGTCACCCCATCAGATTGTAGCAGGACCTGCAGCATCTCTCCCCATTGGGATGCGATCGGTGTCATCCGGAGGCCCAGTGTTTCCTCCCTCCGAAGTGCCACCTCCTCCGCCTTGGCCCAGACTAGAAAAGAGCAGCGCCACGCCCGCACGTGTGGCGCAGCGTCTGCTTTCCAGCGTTTAGTGATGAGTCGCTTTGCCACTATGATCCCCAGATCTATAAAACGAGATGCTACCTTGACCGGGGGCGACCTATGAAAGAGGTGCAACAGGTAAGTAGGCCACTCGGGGGGGATCTCCCGTCCCGTACACCGACGGAGCATCCCGTGTATCGCCTGCCAGTATGTACTCAGTTCCGGGCAGCCCCACAGCATGTGAAGCAGATCAGCATCAACTTCCGCACAACGGGGGCAGCTGGCATCCACACGGTGGAAATACCTATTAATGGTGGCAGGCGTTAGGTAGGCCCTATGCAAGACGAAGAACTGTATTTGGCGGAATCTCATATTTCTAGGTACCCTCCTCGGCCCTTGTAACACCCTGTCCCATTCTTTGTCCGCCATGGGGCGGGCGAGGTCTCCCTCCCATTTCTCGCGTAGTGCACCCAGACTTGGCACAGCATGTGTGCGTAATGCCGCGGCAAACCACTTGATCAGGTGCCCCCCTCGGCCCAAGACATGGAGATATTGCATCACCAAGTGTTGTTCCGGCTCCTCCCGTAGGTCTCCCCAGTGCCCTGTGAGCGTCTCCACCAGGGCCCGATGGCGGAGGAACTGGCCCTGCGCCAGCCCCGTCTCCTCCGCAAGGGTCGCGAACGACAACAATTCTCCCTCACGGTAGAGATCTTCTAACGTGTGGATATCCACCGCATGCCAGTCCCTCAGTTCCGCGGCCCCAAGTGTGTCCCGGCCACAAGGGGAACCCTCCAGGGGCATAGCTGGGGCATAAGGGATCCTGACACTGGTGAGCCGGAGGCTTCTGCGGTAGCATGTGCACGCCACCGCTAACAGCACTGGTGCCGGCCGTGAAGCACCCGTCGTCGGGTGAAAGATCCGCAGAAGCTCCGCCACTGCCATCGGAGGACTCTCCGCCGTTGCAGTATCCTCCCGACATCTGTCCGCCAGCCACCGGGCCACCCATTGCAACTGCGCCGCCAAATAGTAGTGTTCAAGACAGGGCATTGCGAGCCCGCCCTGGCCAACGGGAAGGCATAGCTTGGGCAACGCAACCCTGTGGCGTGCCGCTCCCCAGACAAAATCCCGGAGGGAGCGCATGAGGCCTGCGAAGAAAGACGCCGGTAAGTACAGCGGCAGATTGGCAAAGTAGTACAACAACCGAGGCAGCACTACCATCTTGACCAGCGCTATTCGGCCAGTGACAGACAGGGCTAGCGTACTCCAGAACGCCATCTGAGCCCGAAGCGCCATCACGGTTCGTCCCAGGTTGCCCTCCACCAGGTCCTCTGGCCGGCGATAGATCTGGACTCCCAAGTAACGAAAGGTGTCCGGTTGCCACTGCACTCGTACCCCACCAAGCTGGTAAGCGGGATCCTGAGTGTCGTCTCGAAATGCATAGAGGCAGGATTTGGCCGCATTCACCCGGAGTCCCGAGAGCTGTTCAAAAGTGGACAAGACACGCTCCAAGTCCACAGGGATAGAAGACACATCTCTAACAAAAACTAGGAGGTCATCCGCATAAAGGGATACCTGGTGCACCGCATCTCCCAGCGGAATGCCGTCTGCCAGGTCTCTACGAAGCGTCGCCGCCAACGGCTCCATTGCGAGCGCAAACAGGAGGGGCGACAACGGGCAGCCCTGCCTGGTGCCGCGTCCGACCTTGATGGGTTCCGAAACATACGGGCCAGTACGCACTCTCACCGTCGGGCCCTTATACAGGAGAGCCGCCAGCTGGAGAAAGCCAAGCCCCATCCCGAATCGCGACAGTGTAGTCACCAGGTACCCCCATTCCAGGCTATCAAAGGCCTTCTCCAGGTCTAAAATCAGACATCCTGCCCGGGGCCAGAGGCGGGTGCTCTCCGCCATGACTCGAAAGAACCGCCTCAAATTGAGAGAGGTGCTGCGCTTAGGCACGAAGCCGTTTTGGTCACCGTGTACCAGCGCAGGCACCACCGGCGCCAGCCTCTCCGCCAGTATCTTCGCCAGGATTTTATAGTCTGTATTGAGCAGGGCGAGCGGGCGGTAATACCCCAGCTGGGTGGCATCGCGGCCCGGCTTAAGTAGGGAAATCAGATAGGCCTCCTTCATCGACTCCGGTAGCGTGCCGTTCTCCAGAGCTGTTAAGTAGAGGCTGTGGAGCTTTGGTATCAGGGACTCCCGGTAGGCCTTATAGTATTCCGCCGGAAGCCCATCCGGCCCCGGCGCCCTACCCGTCGCCAGCGAGGAGACAGCATCTCCTATCTCTTCCACTGTGGGGGGGCCCTCCAGAAGGTCATGGTGCTCCTCCGGCACCACGGGCAGTACTACACTGCCCAAAAATTCCTCCAAGTCACACTCTCTTCTCCTTCCAGTTGACCGGTACAGAGAGGTATAGTACGCCGTGAATGCTTGGTGAATTTCCCATTGGGTATGGACAAGCGTACCATCAGGGCCCGGCAATGGCGCCTATAGGGGCTCGTGTGGTCTCCTGCCGAATCAGCCAGGCCAGGAGCCGCCCGGCCCTATCCGACGTAGCGTGCACCCTAGCCGAGTGAGCCGCATAATTAAGGCAGCGCAGCCGGTCTAGAAGTTTGGCATGGCGTGCCCTGAGCTCCAATAAGCCACTTGAGCCTGCACCGCCACCCTCCCCGGGTAATTCACACGCGAGGAGGCGGGATTCCAGGTCGGCGAGAGTTCGCGCCAACTGCCTACGAATATTCCACGTCGCACCCAAGCAGTGCCCCCTAATATACACCTTATGGGCGTCCCAGGTCGGAACCGGAGGTCTATCCGGTCGCCACCGAAGTCCCAGGATGAGGGGGTTATGGTCCGAGTGCGTCCGGCCCATATACTCCGCCCGAACCACCCACGGAAGCACCGATTGGGTACCCACCACCCTGTCCAACCGAACATGGAGGCCGTGAACCGCTGAATAGAATGAGTAGACGCGGTCGCCGGGGTGCATGCTCCGCCACAGGTCAATCAGGGTCCACTGCGATAGCCAGGCGGCCGGGGCCCTAGCGTTCGACCCCACCTGTGTGCTCCGCAGGGGTGGGAAGGACCGGTCTAAGTGCACATCTAGGACGGAATTAAAATCTCCTCCCAAGAGCCAGGGAAGGCCAGCCTACGGCGCCAGCGCCGTCGACAGACCGGCCAGATAAGAGGGCTGTTCTACATTTGCCGCATAAAGGGACCCCAGCAGTACCTGTTGCCCATCAATCTACCCGTGTACCAGGGTATACCTCCCCGCCGGGTCCACCAGCACCTCCAAACAAACAAATGGGGTACCCGCCCTCACCCATATCAGCGTGCCTCTAGCGTGCGCCGAGCATGTGGTGCCATACACCTGTCCCCTCCAGCGCATGCGCAGTCTGTCCAGTTCCCTTGGTGTCATGTGCGTTTCCTGCAGGAGAGCTATGGCCACTGCATGTCGCTGCATGTATGCATAGACCGAGTACCTGCGCGCCGGCGTGTGCATACCTCGGACATTCCACGTGAATACATTGGTAACAGCCATGCGTAGATCCAAAGTGGAGATCTGCGACAGGGGCCAGGGACACCGCCCCAGAGCGGGAGGCAGAGGGCCGTCACTAGACTACATAGGGAGCTGCATTGATAACCAATCAGAACAACATCATGTAAACGTACAATCAAACACAAAACCAGACCAAACAGGCCAAAGTAACCATCAGGGCAAACCCCTCTACGGGTGTTCGTCCAAACCATGAGGCAACGCTCACAATATTAAACTGAGCCTAATTGTGGCTGATGGGGCGGGCGAGTGGTGGTCGCTGTGTGTGTGTGTTCCCCTGTAAAGGTGCCTGTGTATATGCGGTGCAAGGGACTCCCCTGCGCAGGGCGCAGTGTGAGCCGGAGGAGCGCGCGGCCCCCACAACATATGCCCGCAGTCGGGAACGTCTAGCACAGCAGGCGCGCACACCACTACAGAGAAACACGAGCCCGGCCGCCTCTTCCTCATCTCATCCTCCCCGCCAACCCCTCCAAAAACCCCGACAACAGGCCTCCCCCCCCCGTCCACTCCCCATCACCCCGTCCACCCCACAGGCCCGAGCCAAGCGGCATCAGCCCACACGAGTCAGGGCCCAGCGCTGGGGAGTGCCTTTGGCGATGACCCCAACCTCCCCACCACCCATGCCCTACATGACATGGTCCGATGTCTGTGGGGTGACCAGCGGCAGCAGCTGGTCATCCGATATTACAGTGGACGGGGAAGGGGAGCCGCTGGCCACCAGTCCACCCTGCTCCCGGGTAGCTTCCCCACTCCTGCTGTCCGGGGACCCAAGAGTGGCCACCGCTTCCAGCGCCTCTTGCCGTTCCATTCTGCTCCTCTCTGGGCTGGGGGCCACTCCCAGGGTACGTCCCTCCTCTCGCCGGTGTCCTCTCCCCCTGCGTTGCCGAGACCTCCTGCTACGCCGCCGAGCCGATTCCACATCCGGCGGCCGCCGGCCATCGCTGCGCCCAGTGTCCTCCAACCAGTCCCAGACCTCAGATGGTGTATCGAAGAAGCGAGTGCCGTCGGCGGTGACCACCCACAGACGGGAAGGAAACAAAAGGGCGTATGATATCTCCAACTCACGCAGGCGACGCTTGACCGCCAGATAGTTGCTGCGGCGCTTCTGCACCAGGGCAGTATAGTCCGGGAAGAATTGTACCTGTCCATTGCCAACGGCGACGTTACCAATCCGCCGGGTCTCCCGGAGCACCACATCCCTGTCCCGGTAGTTAAGGAGCTTAAACAGGAAGGGCCGAGGTCGAGACCCGGGGCCGGGCCTCCGCGCTGGTACCCTGTGGGCCCGCTCCACTACAAAGTGCGGCGAAAGCTTCTCGGGCCGATCAGGCCGCGCAGCCATTCCTCCACGTAGTGCTCCGGCTGCCACCCCTCCTCCCCCTCCGGCAGGCCCACCACGCGCACATTGCTGCGCCGTGAACGTCCTTCGGCATCGTCCACGCGATCCTCCAGGGCATGGACGCGGTCAATTAGGTCCTGGAGGGTGGCAGTGTGAGTGGCCACGACCGGCCGCACGTCTTGCAGAGTCTGCCCCTGGAGCGTCACCTTGTCCGCCAGTTTGCGATGATCCGCGTGGAGCAACGTGAAGTCAACGGTGACTTTGTCAATGCGGGCCTCCAAGGAAGATCTCGTTTGCTCGAGCGTGAGTCCAGCTTAGCCGCCAGTAGCTCAGTTTGTGGAGCCGGGCCAGAGTCCCCAGGCGCCGCAACCCGGCCCGGGCCGGCCGCCGGTGGCTGGCCATCCCTCTGGGCATTGCGCAGCCGACCCATGACTAATTGTTGCGCAGTGGGCATCCGCCCGCAGTCCACGCGACCAGCGACCAAGTCCTGTCCAGCCCAAGCCGGCCTTCCCTCCGCAGCACCGTGAATCCACTCGCTGCACTCCCACGCAGACTCTCACGTGTGGGCCTCCACGTCGGTAGTCGAGCGCCTGGGCACCGCCAGTCAGCCCCCAGCAATGACCCTGCGCGAGGCGTCGCACTCCCTGAACACGCAGCGTGGGCAGCAGTGGAAGAACCGCTATCTGCGGGCCCCGGGCGGCGTCTCACTCCCCGGCCCTCCTGTTACCTTCACAATAGTCCTCCTCAGGCAGCCGGGTGTCGCAACGGGGGCCACCTCCCCCTCCACAGCAATGTGATCACGCCTCGGTGGGCTCCGGACCGCAGGGTGGCTCCCGCTGGGGTGTCAGGCCTACTCCGCTCTCTCCGCAGCCGGCCAGATCGTCCGCCGCTCAGAGCTGCCCGCCGTCCACACCGTCGGCGCTGGACACCTGTTCCTCCGCGTGGCTCCTCAAGGCGAGGCGTCGTAGTCCCAGGACACACAGCGGGGGCAGCAGTGGAAGACCCGCTATCTGCGGGCCCCGGGCGGCGTCTCGCTCCCCGGCCTTCCCGTTACCTTCGCCATAGTTCTCCACGGGCAGCCGGGTGTCGCAGCGGGGAGCACCTCCCCCTCCACAGCAATGCGATCGCGCCTCGGTGGGCTCCGGGCCGCAGGATGGCTCCCGCTGGGGCGTCAAGCCTACCCCGCTCTCGCCGCAGCCGGCCAGGTCGTCCGCCGTCCAGGGCTTCCCGCCGTGCACACCGTCAGCGCTGGACACCTGCTCCTCTGCGTGGTTCTTCAATGCCGGCTCATCGCAGCATGTGCATCGCACTGGCACCCCTACGGATCCTCTGTGCTACCTCCGGATCCCGATCTCCGGCGCCGTAACTGTCGCGGCCCAGAGGGCCTTCGCCAAGCCGCGGTGTCCAGTCGGGCTCGCTGCCGGGCGCCGAGCTCCAGCCTCACTCTGGGACTGCCGGCCGTAGCTTGCAGGCATCCCCCGCTGTCCGCACAATGCCCACGCGTGCCGACTGTCACGCCGATGTGTTGGGGGGGTGAACGAGCCGCCCCCGCCGCAGCCCACAGCACCCAGGAGGGGTCCCCCTGCAGGAGAATCCCCAGGATAAGGGCACCAATAAGACGGAGCTCTACAGGGCTGCGACCATCTTAGTCGCGCGCCAAGCCACGCCCCCCCATCGTAATATAATTCATGGAATACATTGAAGGTTATTCTCATCTCGATTGGTAAATTCATACATACCATGACTTATTAATAGAACTAGTAAATATAAAACGTATCACTAATGAATTACTCTCCAGTGGAAAATTGTGTATTTAAACTGTTCAATGGAATGAGAAATAGCCATATTTTTTCCTGTAAGAGATCAAATAGTACAAAATGGCTGCGATGAGAAGATCATCAGCATCATTTTGCTGGTAACACGTGAGCTATGTTCACAATGAAGTTAATTGCTCTTTAAAAGGACATAGCATGAGAGATCCTCAAGAGTACATCTCTAAAAGTTCCATCAAGTGTGAGATATCATTAAGGGAACAAAACTATCCTGGTTCTCTATAGAATCATCTCCCTACCAACCCTAAATATTTGAAAATATTTTGAAAAACTATTAGTAAAAAGATCAAAGAAATATCTTAGGGGCCTCATATGACTAGTATCCTAATGCCAATATAGACCCGGAACTTTGAGTCAGGAGATAATACCGCATTTAATATTACCACACAATGTAATACTGAATGTGATATAGAGATAAATCCATGAGATCAAACATGATGTAACATGTTCACATAAAATGGGAGAGACTTCAGAACTGCATTCAGACATCGACGTTGTAACAGCGATTTCCACGTTATTACTCATTCCAGATAGGAACCTTTAAAAGTCATTTAAAGGTAAAGTAATACCACTCATATCGCTAATCCAGAATGGAATATTATCACACCTTTTTAATGGGCCACTTACACTGAGGGCCTATGTGCCTTCCCATAGCAATCTCTTCAATAAAGTTCCTTACTGTTTGTATTTAGGTCTGATGTAATTTTGGAAATGATCATATTTTGATTGAAGAAATTACTACTACAGTTTCTTGTCAATGTTTAGACTGTTTGTACTGTCATATATCTGAACTGAAAGGGAGTTATTCAGTCTGCACTTTGCTCTTTTCTCCATATGTGCCTATATTGTTTGTATTCTTGGTAGATGTGCCCTCTGGCAGCACATAAAGCCTACACATTATGAGCGGTGAGTGTGTCTCATGCCATGTGACAGCAAATAGGCTTAGTTTTATTGGTTAGATGTACTACTTGAATTATAATTTTACCTGAGACTATTGGTAATTGTGTGTGCAACTTAGAGTTGCCTTTGCATTAAAGTTTTTTTTTTTTTTTTTAATCACTCACTGGACAAAGATTTATTGATTCTCGTACTCGCCCACAGCACCTCTATGAATATGCTTTGGGCTGCCCAGCCTCGTCACCATTAGAGTTAAACACTAAAAAGGGGCACTTGGTCCCCAGTTTGAGAGTCCATACTATGGAGGCCCCAGGACACCACAGAGGAAATATCTGATTGCAAGGGGGCTTCTAAACTAGATACCTGGCTATAAACATAGCGTGGCGATTATTAAAACCAGGCAAACATCTGTCTGAGTGAAAGACCCAGCAAGCAAGACCAACTTTCATAATTTAGACTGGCGGGTCTCTTCTAGGAATTTCTAAAATCCATCCTTGTGTGAGGCTGGTTTGATGGATGGCTCATGAGATATTACAGGACTTCAAGATCTGCCGCAGAACACAGCAGCATTATTACTCAGCAGCATCTGACGCAATGTAATGATGCTGAACAATTACATGCCATCAGAAACAGGATTGGACAGTACAAACGCAACTGGCACATAAATACACCACAGGTGAAACATTACTTCAAAAATATGTCCATAGTAAATAATATGCAAGGAGAAAAAAACACCAGAAAGTAAGATGTCTCATGTGCATGCTGCGGTTCTCCCGAACTGCTGCTTAAATACTCTAAAGTGATGCTAATACATTCAGGGTGATGTTCAGTCATGCCATCTGTGGGGGTTCATTCTGCCTGCTGTGCTGCTCATTTTTAGCTTTGTGTATCAGTTGTGCTGCTCCACGCTAGCAGTTCGGCTGCCCAATCCTGACAGATGTGGGGCTCTGTTAAACTATTAGCGCCGGGCAGTTCTGCCAATTGAGCGAGTCACTTAAGTATGGCTGGTCCTGCACCCTGATGCAATTGCGTATCATAATTACACGGTGCAGAGCTGCACAATGCCCTGACAGAGGGGCCTCCCGCTCCGGATTTAATCCGGAGCTCTCAGGCCTGAGTTCTGTGATGAGGGGCCCCCTGCAGCTCGGGGCCCCCCGCACTGCGAGGGCCTGTGTTATGCCCCTGAGTCTAGGTGTGAGATTATCAGGGTCTGAATGATCAGCCAACAAGATGGAAAGGGGAGAAGGTCTAACACCTTCCTGAGCATTCTAAGAATGCCGTAACACCTTGTTGCAAGCTTTTTAGGTCTCTGCCTGGCGTAAGCAGCGCATGCGCTGCACTCGTCTTATGAGGCTTCTTGGAATCGATACGATTCCAGAAGCCTCATCTCAGCTCCGCCTTAAGTTTTGATTCATGCGCGTCGTTTTGCGTCACGAATTATGCCAAAGGCAGTGCAATGATTGCACTGAAGGCATGTCAATAGGCGCTTGTTGCCACCCTGTCTCCTTTAAGCCACACCCACCGGGATTTGATCTTTTACTTGCGGCGGGAGACAGTGTCTCCAAATTAGCCGCTATGCACTTTTTTGTGATCATTCCCCTTTGGCAAAGGCAGTGCATGTTTATAATTGCATCGCGCTTTCACTTTAATTGAAAGCGCGATGCAATTATAAACACGCGGCTGCCTTTGCCAAAGCCGAGAGCTTTTTATGTATTTTTTCTCTTCTGTTGCACATTTGTGGGAAAATCTCACGTTGAAAGGTATGCTTTATACGGCCGCTCCATCGCATGTGCCTTTACCTCCTTACCACAGTACACAAGATAAACTTTTCCTAGCCTTGTCCTTTTCCTAAAGTAATTATCGCGATCGGAAAATATGCTGAAATCAACAAAACGTGGGCAGAAACAGGAAAGCAGGCGCAGCTCTGTTCAAATTCACTTATCTGAGAGGATACGGCAAAAGAGCTGTAAAAGCAATCTGCGAATGTTAATGTATAAGAAGCTGTGTAATGCACGGGTGCACATACATCAAACTGGAGGGGTTCACTGGTCAGTCCAGAACTCTTCGAATCAAGTGCTTTGCTGTCCCACGGGGGTCCCCCGTGAAGCCCTCTGCAAGGTTTAACTTGCAGAAGCAGCTGACCCAAAGACAACAGCCTGTGAGAGGGCACATCCGGATATTAGTCCGAGGAAGAACGCATCTGCAGTTTCATTTCCGCTTCCTGCTAGCACCTTTCAGACCAGTGTCAATCGGGGGCCATCATTTTGAGCACGGAAGCAGTGGATTTATTCAAAGTTACCAGCAGATTATTCTACAACATTGTGCGTTCCTGGCCTTTGACACAACGTTTTCTGGGAGTTGTAGTACGGGCTGCAGAAAGTTCCAAATCACAGTAGTGTGTAGCAGAACGCTTTAGTTTCCCTATTTACTTCGCCTTCCCGGTTTTTGATTTTCCATTCTGGTGCTTGTAATCCTGATGTTAAAATTGGACACCTCGTTTCCGAGGCAAAATTGGACACACAGAACTGCATGTCCAAAAGGCGAGGGTTACCCTACTCTGGACTCTTGGGTTTCTCTACTACTCACCATCTACTACACTCTCTCCTACTCACTCTCTACTACACTCTCTACTACTCACTCTCTACTACTCTCTATACTACTCTACTACTCTCTCTCTACTAATCTCTCTACTCACTCTCTACTACTCACTCTCTACTACTCACGACTACTCACTCTCTGCTACTCTCTTCTCCTCTCTCTCTACTGCTCTCTTCTCCTCTCTACTACTCACTCTCTACTACTCTCTACTACTCACTCTCTACTCCTCTCTACTCTCTACTTCTGACTCTACTACTCACTACTACTCACTCTCTACTACTCACTCTCTTCTACTCACTCTCTACTCTTTACCTCTCTCTACCTCGCTATCTACTACTCTCTACCTCGCCCTCTCTACCTCACTACCTCTCTACCTCTCACTACCTCTCTACGCGCACACATATGCACATATATATAATATGTATATATATGCATATATATGCATATGCATTTATATATATGTATGTGTATATATAAACATACATACATATATAAACATATATATACACATCTGCATATCTATTTAAATACAAATATAAATGCATGCTTACATATATGCATACATATGCATGTTATGTACATGAAAGTTTGAAAAACACTAATAAAAGCAAAGCTAAAAAGTCACCTAATTACAAACAGAATTGCTTTAACTTAAACGAGGGCGAGACCTATTGCATTTTCAATGCTTGTTAGCTTGGCAGTCCATCGTAATGTTTTTTTATCAAGCCAGATGTCCAAGCTCTTGATCAGGCTTTTTGGGCTGAGAAAGCCCCCCGAGACATTCAGGCCAAAATGTCAGTTCCTGATGTTGATGCCTAACAACATGATCTCCGTCTTGTCCCTGTTAATTTTAAGGCAACAGTTTGCCCTCCAACATGCCATTTCCTTTAGGCAGGGGGCCAGTTGGTGTTGATTCGAGCCAAGTTCTGGGGAAATTAAATGACTAATTGGGTGCCGTCTGCATAGGAGACTTCTGACAGCCCAAAGGATCATACAATTTCAGCTAAGGGGTGCATATATATGTTGAAGAGGGTAGGGCAGAAGGCTGAGCCATGGGGCATCCCACAGCTCAACAGGAGGCTGTCCAAGTAACAAGACTGGTCCAGCACTTGAAAGGTCCTAATCTCAAGGAAAGATGTGAGGCATTTCAGTGCCCTGTCTTCAATACCTACAACTGATACTCTCTGAATAAGTACAGCGTGATCAACAGTGTCAAAGTCTGCACTGAGGTCTAAGTGGATGAGTGATGCGGAACCTCCTTGATCCAGGAGCCGTCTTCACTTCCTCCACCACAGCTCACAGAGCTGTATTGGTACTGTGTGGTGGTCTGCACCTCATTTGGGTGGGGTAGAGGTCTTTGATTCCAGGAAGACAGAAAGTTTCTCATTTACATGCTTTTCCAAGAGTCTTGATACTCCTGACAGCAAAGAGATTGGCCTAGAATTCCCCAGAAATAGAGGGTTCTGGCTGTTTCTTTTTTTTTTTCATAACGGCATTACCACTGCATGCTTTCCTTGCGGAGGGACCAGACCACTGGTTAAGGACATGTTCAGCATGTCCACCAGGACATGGAATATACTTTCAGACCCTTGTCCAAGAATATAGAGGGAGTCCGGGTCCAAACGAGAATCTGACTTCCTCTTGCTGAATAGGGCTGGGAGGAGGCTCAGTGTAATGTTGGGTAAAGCAGAGAGGCCTTGTTCAGGGCGCTCTAGGGGATTCCTCTCAGGGAGAGGATCTAACAAATTTGGCTTGTCGGGGAAAGAATAGACATTCATTATCTTTTTTTGAAAAACATGCGCCAGTTTTTTTTCTGTGTTCCACTGAGGCTCCTGGTAGAGAGCTGTTTAGTTTAGGCTCAGCAATAGATTTTAGGATCTGGAAGATTCCCTTAGGCGAGTTAGAGGAATTATCCATCCTTGCAATGCAGTAGGAGGCTTGGGATATTCTGATTTAAGAGTGGCAATTTCTGATAGCTTTTCTGTACTCTGATTTGCTTGACTCGTGATAGGACTTTCTCCATTTCATCACTAGGTGCTTGCATTCTTTTTTTAAGGACAGTAAATGGGAATTGTACCAAGATTTGTTGACTTGCTGGGTAGATTTGTGCCATGTCACCGGTATGACCTGATCTAAAGAGTTATTGATCCACTTGTTAAACCAGGAGGAGGCAAAAGTGATGAGGTCAGATGGTTCAGGTTTTTTTGTGCTCAAAGTGGCTGAGCAATCCTTAAGGTTTAGGTTCGGCTGGCATCGATCCTTCCCCCCTGGAAGGGGGATTATGGGGAATAGGGGAACACAAGGCGATGGGTAGTGAAAAATTATCTGGCCAAGTTAATGGCAAAGGGCATTGCACTTGTAGATATTGAATATTACTAAATACTAAATCATTGGTATGACCCTTCTCATGGGTGGGGCCCTCGACTAATTGTGTGAACTGTAGGAAGGTAAGATCTTGGAGAAGGTTCTTCAAAGCACCATTGTTGGCATCATCAACATGTATATTAAAATCCCTCAACAAGGGTGAAGTTGGGTTTATTCACATCCAGACTTGCGACCAAGTCAGGGAATACCTAAAAAAAAGTGAGCATAAAGAGCGAGAGGCCTATAAACTAAGATTCCTGAGAGGGCGAAGATAGAGGTGAGCGAAATAGAGAAGAGAAGACTCTCACAGTTAAGGAGGCTTAAAAGCAGGGCCGGTTTAGCGCTGGTGGTGCCCATTGCAACAATGTTTGTTGAAGCCCCCAGTGACCACCTCCACCACTGATTGCCCCACTACCACCCTTTAACAGTGCCCCTAAAGTCTCCATAACCACTCTCTCTCTGATGCGTTGAATTAGTTTTATAGCGCCGCCGCCACTCATACCAGTGTGGGATGTCAGAGCACTTTACATCATACACACTACACAGAGACAATCAATCATAGGTGTGTAAATTAGTATATAGGAAATGTTACATAAGACAGAGTATTACAAGGTGTAGGAGTCACATGACGTCCATACTGGTAGACAGTATAGTTTAATAGTGCTTGTTCTGGAGATGCACAAACTCAGAATGTAAAACTTAAAACCATGATTGGGGGTTCTCCTAAATAATTAGAATTGATATCTATCCAAATGAACCCTTTTTAGGTCTCGCCTAGTGATGCAGCGCCATGCGCTGCTCATCTAGGCGAGACCTATTATTGACTACTTGCTTGCTAAGGGGGACAGGACATGTGCACGCGGACGGCAAGTCCTGGACAGGAGATGTGCACGCGTATGGTGCGAGCAGGAGTAGTAATAACGCTGCAAGCCGTAGGCGTGCACATCGACTGTCTGTGCTGAAGCTTAACAGACAGGAGATGTGCACGCGTACGGCTCGTGGCTTAATCACAACTCCTGCTCGCACCATACGCGTGCACATGTCCTGTCCAGGCTCGGCGCTCTTTTTCTGCTGCATGTATATCAGCCGGCCGGTGGACACGTACAGCATGCCTCCCGCTCAACTCCACTCACTGGCTCTTGTGGGGACTCTGCGCTGCTCCCCGGCTGGTCTCCTCGATGGCAGGGGGGACTCTCCTCTTCACCCGGTCACTGGTGCAGCACAAACGGGGCTCCGTCATGCTCACAGGAGCCCCACCTGAAATCCTGATGCGGCATTCACGAAGGCGGGGTGGGTTCCCGCCGGACTTCCCTCTGCAGGGTGGGCTCCTACACGCGGGCTGCAACACACAGGGTTCCCTCAACTCACGGGAGCCCCGGACACTTCCAGCCGCACGCTCTATGCCCCGCCCATGTCCCAGGCAAGGTTGCCAGCACGCACGCTCAGCTCAGGATGTCCTCAGTACATAAGAACTTTCTCTGTGCGTCTTTTGAGCTTCTGTGTCCCGCTCTCGGTTTGTCTCCTGGGGATGTCATGGGGAGAAGGGGCATTAGCTTATGTGCTCCTTGTTAGGTCTCACCTAGCGATGCAGCGCAGCTGCTCGCTTGGCGACTAACCCCCACGGACTCCTTGACCTCGGGGGGTCCTCACGGGCAACGGTGAACTACTTAGCTACTGGAAGCAGAGCCCTCTCCCTCTGGGTTTCCGTGGAGGCCAGGACCTTGCAGGACCCTGCTTGCTATGGCAACTCTCTGGCCGCGGTGAGGCTTCACCAAAGACGGGGTCCCACAACGGGGGTTTCAACAGTGCAGCTGGCATTTTCTCCTTACGGACAGCGCTCCTTGCCAGCCTGGGGCCACTTAGGCAGAGCCCCGCTGGAAATCGCGGTGGAAAATGCGTCCTTGGCAGCCTCCTGGGGCGTTCAGCCACGCTACCTTTCGCCCACAGTGTGAAAAGCTTTATTTCTGCTGTGATGTCACCGACCTCACTCGGCTTTGTGTGCATACATAGCTAGCCTAGCTACTGCCTAACTGCTCCTGTGACTGCGCTTGTTTTAAATGGCTTTGCTACCGACATTGCTTCTGTCCTTTAACACAAATGCAGCGTTTCCTATGAACAGAGGGTGCGCCCATCGCTGCTTCTGCTATCCCCCCACACACAAATAACAGCGAGTGATAACACCAAGTGTCTCCATGTGTGTAGCCAGACATCTCCAAACAAAGCCTAAAAAATGGGCAAAAAGGAATGCTTGTGCCTGTTTATTGCGGTTTCCCTTCTTCTGCCTTTGGAAACCGGTAACGTTTCCGTAAAGTGTACAGGTTTCAAGTTTAGATCACATGCTGCCGTGTAAACAAACTCCGTGCCTGAAACATCAGGCAACAGTAACAGGGTTACAAGCTCGTTTCCCCATGCCTCTGTCTGTTTCTTTGTGTCAACAGTTGTCCAGAAGCGAGTTTTTGCTGTGCAACATGCACTGTAAGTACATTTCATTACAATCAGGTTCTTGTGTGTTAATGTTAAGAGGGTGGGGGTTGGTTTTGAGTGGGACCCTCGTGTTGCTGTTTGGATTATGGCTCAAGGATACAAACATGGGTCTCACTGTTAACAAGAGCCCTCCTTTTTGCGTGATGTTGAATTGCCTGTGCCAGGAAATCTTGCCATTATCGTGACAAGCGCACGCACCGCTGCTGTCATCAGTAAGTGTGTATCAGTTGTGAGTCAGCACTCGAAGATCGCAAGTTGGCAGGCATCATTAGCACATGCAGTCACTATTATCTCTATTATAGTTGCTGGAATGTTAACTATCTTTTTTTGCCGGGAAAAGCCATAACATCTGGTTGTACACGTGCATTTCGCGATGGTAATAAATACACAACAACATGTTCCAGAATGCCCAGGTAAACAGTCCTGGTGAAACAAATCCACACCTGACGTGACCACTTGAGATCTGTGATCAGGCATTGCCTGCATTTTTCACTGTTATTCAGGAAGTGCTCCACTTTGTCACTGTGTTTATTAATACATTCATCTGAACGTTGAAATGGGTAGAAGCACACTTTCAGCGTGCCCCCTCCCCACACATACACTCACAGAAAATGACTTCACTGAATGGGAGATTTTATTGTAAGTAGAATAGAGAATAGTTGCCCCTAGGGCTTGGTAGTCACGCCAGAAATGTAGTTTTTTGGGCATGCACCCAGATAAAAATAAACAAATCCGGCTCAAACTGTAATGTTGTTGGCAGCTTTTTAAAGTGTGTTTGCGTATTGTGTCCTCGGCGAAGTGCTGATCTATCTCTGTTGGTGGTATGGTATCTCCTGTTTACATCCTGGAGGACGCCCCAATCGGTGATAGTCTTCCCGTTGCGTGCTGTTAAGCACTATTTTCTTGAATGCCTTTCTCCTACTGCAGGCATGACATACTTTCCTGCAACTTGCAGCGCGGTAGGCACTCTTTCACTTTCCAAGCAGCCCGGGACAATGGCAGCCGAGGTGTCTCATTAACAAGAGTTTGAGCTATTGGCATTGTAAATGACAATGTCTTTTATTTGTGTTAATTATCAAAATAGATAAAAAATAGGCATTGTCATTTACAATGCCAATAGCTTAAAGACTCGCAAATGCAAGACCTATTGCATTGCAAATGCTTGTTTCAACATAAGGATAATGGAAGACTGGGGGGAAAAATCATAACGCTTTAATCTTGCAGTTTGCATGCAGCTCTGTGATGACAGTTAAAATCTCGCTTTTCTATGTTAGGATTATAACGTATAAACTGCAAGTGACAAAAGGATCTCTCAGACAAAAGCGGTAACCCACTGACCTATTTACATTATATGCACTTTGCGATCTGCATAGTACATGTTCTTTGCAGCAGGCATATTAACCCTCTGTGCTAACTTACCATGAGTCAAAACTACTACTATACAAAACCTCCAATCTCTCTCTAGGAAGAGGAAGAACATTAATCACCAGAGTTATCTTGACATTTATATTGCTGATTGAAAATATCTGGAGGCCAGGAACGTGGCAGCAGCTGCTTTTAAAACCATAAAATACTGGCGAACACGACGCCCCACACAAAGTCAGTGCCCGGTGTGGTTGCATCACCCTAGTTCCGGCACTGCGAAGAAGTACTCCTGATTGAGTCTCTATAGATAATGGCCACGCCACTACCTCCCTTATGATTTCAATCTACCCTGCCCAAAAGGTAGCCAGGGGGTAAGCATTGAACTACATAAGGTAGGTAGCGCTCATGGAGCCAGGTTTCAGTTAACAATAGCACATCTGGCAAAATATCAAAGATAAGAGAGAATATACTCAGTTTATAGGCTGCCAAAGAGTTACAGTTGACCAAAAACATATCCCATTCTACTTTCTCAGTATCTGAGCTAGTCTGACTGGACCAGAGATGGGGAATAAATGCACAGGTTTTGCAAGACAGTGCGGACAGATTTAGATCAATTGAATGAAGGCAGGAGTCTTTAGGTTTAAACTGTAGCGCTTGCAATTGGCTGGAAGTGTAGGTTACCTTATTTTGGTTGCGAAGAGCAGGGTGTCTGGCACCTGGTCCTGATTAGGCTTGGACGGGGCAGACGGACTTGCCTTTGGCACACGTCTGCTGCGGCCTTCATCCGCAAAGGAACCCAGCTGCGGAAAGAAGACTAGGAGCTCCATGGTTTGGTTAAGATGGAAGGGTGACACGACCTTAGGGAGGAACTTAGGATTGGTTCCAAGAACAATGCTGTCATGTGGACATGAACGAAGCGATCTTGTAGAGTGAGCATTTGCAGTTCACCAATGCATCTGAGTGAGGTGGTGGTCATTCGAAAGACCACCTTCCACAAGAGAAACTGCAGGGGGCATGACTGCAGAGGTTCAAAGTGTAGTGCCCTGAGCCTTGTGAGGTCAATTTTGAGAATTCACACATAAGCAGGAGGTACTCTAGGAAATATAGCCCTCTTGAGAAGCTCAATAATGGCCTAAACGAAAGAAATTCTACGAAGGGATGGATGTTGCCTATTCTGCATGTAGACTGCACTAGCAGCCAAGTGTAAGTGAATGAAGGTTTAGGGAAGGTCTGTTTTTTGTAGATGCAAGAGGTAGCCAATAATGTCCTGAAGAGTAAGCTTTAGAGGACCCAGGTCCTTGGTTATACAGTGGTGAACAAACCTTATCCATTTTGCAGTGGAACTGGCCACTGTTGCAGCTGTAGAACTTACCAAAGATGGGCAAACCAGCTATTGCTGTTCCACCACTGCAGAGAGAGGTGAGACCTGGATCGTCCGAATTACCTTGCACCTGGGAGCTTTGAACCACACAATACTGTTGTAGGGGGCACATATGAAGCCTTGGTTGGAAACAATGGCAATACCGGAGCCTATCATCCCTAGCAGGTGCTTCGCAGTTTTCAACTGATGAGTGGGCTGAAAAAGAAGTAGCAGCTGCTTCAAGGCCACCACTCTCTTCTGGTTGGGGTAAGGTTTCCAAGTGACTGAGTCCAAGTCAGAACCTAAAAAGGGTTGGATCTGCAGAAGTTGACAGTGGAACTGGGTGGAGTCGATGGTGAACCCCAGGCTGAGGAGCAGAGACACAGTAATCTATGCGTGTGCTGAAAACTGCAGCCTGCTATCGCTCTTGGGCAGTTGATTGTTGAGGTAAGGAAAGACTTGATTGCCCCCCCGCCTCCTCACAAATATGCAGCCACCACTACCATGCACTTTGTGAGCTCCCTTAGAGCTGTGGTGACTCTAAAAGAAAATACTTTGAATTGATAGTGTGTTCATTTACCACAAAGCGAAGGTTTCATTAGTGAGCAGAGTGGATGGGTATGTGAAAATAGGCATTGTTAAAATCGAGCACCGTCATGCAACTGCCGCTGCTGAAGGAGGGGAATGACATCCTGCAGGGTTGTCATACAAATATGTTCTGACAGGATGTAGTGGTTAAGTGGCCTGGGGTCGAGGATAGGCCTGAGGGAGCAGTCACTTGTGGGTATGAGAAAGTAGAGAGAGCTGCGGGAGCACTCTCTCTAGGGCACCATTCCGTGGGAAGGTAGGTACTTCTGCCTGATGGAGGGAGAGGTGGTCCTGGTGGTAGGATGCTGGGAGGGGTTGTGGGCAATTGCCCTGTTGGACCACCCCTCAAACCTACTGATCGGTCATGATTTCTTCCTAACGAAAGTGGAAATCTCTTATCGCCCCCAAATGACACATGATCAGGGGAGGTGGGGAAAGTCACTGTTTGTTGAAGCCACTTTTGCACTTATCCCTGTTTTTACCCTGAAGGAGCCTTTGTTATACACCCTCCCAGCTTGCAACCTGTCCCCAATAAAAAGTTGTTTTCCGTCAAACAGTAGGTTCAGGAGATGCATCTGGACTTCGGGCTTGAACTTGGAGACACTGAGCCACGCCTGGTGCCTGACAATGTTACTGGTATTGAAGGCAATACTGTTTTAAATATATTCTTGACCCTCGCCCACTATATCCTCCCCTTACATTCCTCTGAGATTTTTAAGTAGTTCTTGCATCTCCTCCCAAGGGCTTTATTATACCTTGAGAAGAGGAATTGCCAATACACAAATGCATTGCTGCCACAACTGCTAGCTTCTTACCCAGCTACATCTATATTTTTGCTTTCCTTGTCAGATGGAGGAGCAATGCTAGTGGACTGTGCAGAGGCGAGCTTGCCGGTGGTGTGGTCAGCTTAAGAGTCATGGGGAACCTAGCACTTAATGAACAAAGTGTCAGTAGGGAAGGTTTTAAACTTTCTTTCAACCCCTGGGGTCACTACCTTCGTCATGACAACCTCTTTGAAGTTCTCCGGAGAACTTCACAGTGCACTCCGCTTTTGAGAGCGTCTCTAGGAGGAAGTTGTCCTCCTCTTTGGTGATGTGCAATCAAACTTAGATTTGATTTGATTTAACTGGTAAATTTATATAGCACACGAATGCCCGGGGGCATCTTGGAGCTAGAGTTGGTAGGACAAAGTGATACTGTTATAAATACCGGCTGCCTAATTAGTAAAGAGCCATGTTTTTAGTGCCCTTCTAAAAGACATAAGCGAAGTGCTGCTCTTTATAGCGATAGGAAGAAGGTTCCAGGTTAACTGTCCCTAGGAGGAAACTTCTTCCCCCCACCGAAGCCGCTTGAACTTCGGTGCTTGTAACAGTTTTGAATGGGCTGATCTTAAACTTCTGGTCGGGATGTACCAGTTCAGATTAGTCCTCAAAAACTGAGGCCCTATGCCATGTAGAGCTTTAAAGGCCAGACACTGTGATTTGAATGTAATCCTTTTGTCCACAGGCAGTCAGTGGAAGGCTCTCAATCTGTGGGAGACTGGCTCATACCTAGGGATATCCAGTACTAATCTGGCTGCTGCATTCTGCAGTCACTGCAGTTTTAGTAAGTACTGGGATTAGATCCCCATCTAGAAGGCATTGCCATAGTCCAATCTGGATAGGGCCAATGCTGTAACTAGTGCTTTTAGTGCATCAGGAGGGATAAATGGACGGATACTTCTTATCATTTTTAAAATAAGCCAGATAGTAGAGGATAATTTACTAATCTAACTATTAAAAGCCAGATTGTCATCAAAGATGAACGCCAGATTTTTGACCATGGGCACTGGTGTTGGGCAGTCGCCTAAACTGGCAGGCGACCATCTCAGTGACCAAAAGGATGCATCTGATCCTAACAGCATGACTTCGGGTTTATCACCGTTAAATTTCAAACAGTTGGACTGCATGCATTGGTTTACCTGTGTCAATCAACAGTTGAAGCGGTCGTCTGTCTCCTCCACATCACTTGAGACTGACACCACCACTTGTGTGTAGTCTGCATAGGAGACAGCCAAAAACCCAAACTGCCTAATGATCGAGGCCAACGGAGCCACATATACGTTGAAAAGTGTGGGGCTCAGAGAGGAGCCCTGTTGCACCCCACACGCCAGGTTGAAGGATGTGGAGGCTCCCAGTTTGACAGAGAAAGTTCTTTTTGCTAGGTAAGAGGACAGTAGAGTGAGGGCAGAGTCTTGGATCCCCAGCTCTGCTAGTCAGTTGGAGAGTACTTCGTGGTTCACAGTATCGAAGGCCGCCGATAGATCTAATAAAATCAAGGCGGCCTTCCCCCCCAGAATCTAGGATTGTCCTAAGTTCCTCTGCCGCCATGACCAGAGCTGTCTCTGTTCCATGCCCCTCCCTGAACCCGTATTGTGAATGGTCCGGGAGGTTCCTGGATGCGATAAAGGCAGAGAGCTGTGTATTGAGCAGTTTCTCAAATACTTTAGCTGGAAATGGAATTCTAGAGATCGGGCGGTAACTACTAGGCTCCTTAGGATCCAGATTCGATTTTTTAAGAAGGGGTAAGACTGAAGAAAATTTCCAAGCCTCTGGAAAAGAGGCAGACTGAATTATCTCCTTAAACACTAGACTTAATTGTTCACTTAGCATTTCTGGGAACAAATGCAGTACTTTGGGTGGACAAGGGTCTGTTGGCGCCCCTGACCTGGTTGTCTTCACCACCTGAATGATCTGTTCTACTGAAGGGGAGAGAAACTGAAGCCCGCGTTGGGGGTAGGGGTGTCCAAGCCTAGCTTGGTGAACATGGAAGTAGAGTAGTCACCAATCTTAAAGGATTTATACACTGTTGAGACTTTTAAGAAAAACTGTCAGAATTCAACACTGCTATCTATCCGAGTTGTAGCTGGTAGATTGGCTAGAATTTTTGTTGTAAAGTAATTACTTTTTTCCTCTATCAGGGGGGGGGCGCAATTATAGTCATCACAGGGATCATCACAGGGATCATCGGAGGGGCCTGAACCTGAGGGCTTGACATAAGGGTCAAAGGAGCTGTATGGACTGCTTGAAAAAGGAGACTCCTCAGGCATCTCTTGCAGAGGCAGTGGGGTGGAGTGCAAGGAAATGGTAGTGGAAGAGGTGGGGTGGAGGACGAGGTGCACTTTATGGCAGTGGAAGAGCATTTGTGGCTGTGTTCTTCGCTTCTTCATTGCCGGCTCAGTGTGAAAGGCTTTGAAGAAGGTTCCCCATCAAAAGGCTGGTCCTCTCTTTCAAGGAAGGTGGAAGTGCCACTGGGGCCTTTTCACCGGAATCTTGGCAAAGACAGTTTCTGATGCATTTTCAGAATCATAGCCTCGACGTCCTCAGATCGGAGCATCAACGGCGGCTTGGAGGTTAGCTTCAACACTGACAAAGTTTTAGGTATCGAGGAAAATTTGGGCAACAACAGAGTCTTAGGCACAGGTGTAGCCTTTGGTGCATGCTTTGGGTGGGGCTGATGATGTTTGGTGTCGAGGGCTGACATCCTTCTGTGGAGACTTACTCAACTCAGATGCCTTTTGCTGGTGTCACCCAGAACCCGAAGCCAGTGGTGGCCTGGAGCTTGGCTTTACTTTGTGTCATTGCTCGACACCCGACTCTTGCAGGAACCCTGCTCTTTCACGATGTGGCACCTCTTTTGGGTGTGTTCTTGGTGGAATGGAAATTGGAAGGCCAATGAGATGCTTAGGACCCTAGGCTTGGTCTTGGTGTGAAGGTCGCTAATCTTCAGCTCAATGTCTTCCTTCTCATGCTCCGACATGCTTGATAACCCGGTCTTTGGTCTAGGTTTAGGCTCTGCAGCCTGGAGACCAGATGGACTGCTGTCTTCCTGTTCTTCCGAGCCGAAGAGATCTTCTTCCCAGTGGATGTCCGGGGTCTCAGCAGGGAACTGTCAGTGAATCTTCCGGTGAGTCCACCCTATTTCTCTTTGGTACCTCATGTCTTTTAAGATGTAAGTGGAGGATATGGCACAGAGGAGGCATCATCGTAGTTCGCTAATAGGCATAACTTACAGATTTACAGTTGTACCATCTAAGGGTATTTTGTATTGCAGCTAGGACAATTTTGAAAAGGTGTTCATCCCATCAGGCAAACAGCATTCTTAAGCAATGAAGAAACGGTGAAGGCCCTTGATGCATGGAAGTCGACAACGGTCTTCGATTCTGTCAAAGGTATTCATGCATTGGGGAGATTAAGGGGCAGGAGGTTCATTGGATCTGGTGCGACAGGATCAAAAAGAAACCAAACGGGGCAGCTAAGATTCATTCAGGGCACCATGATCTACCACACAAATAACAAACAATCTAACATGTGTTGGTGACACTGCATAATGTACACCAAGAGGAGGTTCATACCACATCTTGTGACACTGGGACTTTTTTAATTAAAAAAATATGGCAAACATCCAAGCCCAACAAGAGATGGCAGAAATATTTTAATCATGTTTCTACAATCACACATGCCATTCCAGTGGGCAGTGGCAGTGAAAATTAATGTGGCCAAATAACACAGTATTTAGAGCAACTGTCCTAATAAACACAAATTCATTGCTACAGCACAATGTTCAAATTTGAGGTTATTACCAGAGTACAGAAAAAGTGACATGAGAAAAATACTACTTACAACATCTCGGACTGCATGTCACAATTACTTCACCCAGGGAAACAACTTTCCTAATAATCACGTATCTCTTCAATATGATAATAACTTGCGGCACAACTTAAACCCCTTCCATCCTGATTATGGCTAAATATATTATATTTTAAATAAATGTATAATACAAAAATGTCATGAAAAAAAGCATTTGTGCATATGTAGTTATTTATTGCCTTTGTTGAGGGAGGGCATCATGACTCACTCGAAGATTTGCTTATGGTGAGTGTTTTGGACTTCCAGACAGAGACGTCTTATATCATTTCATTGGCAGGATTGAGTAACTTTTAAAGTCCAGGTTTTATTACTTGAATTCTGGCATGTGAAATTTCGCTGTTCCTGTTTTTAATGTACGGGCAGAAGCCCAAAAAAATCTGTTGTGGATGAGCTACTCAAAACATACACGAGGCAATTTAAGATATTTCTTTTCTCAATTCTTTGTGCAATAGGAATGGCAACTCAATAATATATGTTATTGGAGATTTAACTGTCGATTCTTAGAGGGGAAGTTTCTGCACATGTTTTTATGTGATTCATTGACAAGCCATTTGTTCTATTGTAATACATAATCGACAGTAGATGACTAATTGTGGTCATTTGAATAGTCCGCAACCATCAGAAAACGCAGAGTCTTTTCTAGCATGCTGCAGAACACAGCCTTAACCAGTTACCCACAGTATAGATTTGAAAAAGGAAACTAATCTGTATTTCATAAAATCCTGTTTTGCTAAGTGATGAGTTCAAAGTTTGCGTTTGGTTTCTGTGGGTTTTGCTATTAGCTCCTGCAATAATTAGAGCAGACTGTTTATTAACCACAGCAGTGTTTTCACTACACACATTAGGAGCTAACCAAGGCTCTTTCAGCTGGCCTATGTTAAACTCAAAATGTGTTGCCACTGAGACATCCTGCCAGAAGCCATAGCCTAAGATCCATATCTGAGTGTGAAACTACATGTAGTAATGGAAAGGATGCCATGTCAAACGTTGTGTACACAACACAAAACATGTTTGGCAAGATGAGGAAATGCAGGCAATGAAAAGAGCGGTTCCTAGTCAATAAACTGGACTGGTCAATAAACTGACAAAAACATATACATACATATATACATATATATATATATTCACTTAAAAAACCGTAGGTTTCACACATGTTATAGTTAGGTGGATATTTCACTCGTAAAAAACCAATGAAATTCCACCGTTATAGTTAGTTCAGATAACTATAACTCGCGCGCCCGCAATCCTCTGCTCATGACGTCACATATTACATCACTCATGACATGGTCAGTGGCATCACTCTTGACATCACTGATGACATCATCCTTGTGATAGAGTGGCGGTCGCGCGAGTTATAGTTATCTGAACTAACTATAACGGTGGAATTTCATTGGTTTTTTACGAGTGAAATATCCACCTAACTATAACATGTGTGAAACCTACGGTTTTTTAAGTGAATTTGCAAGGTTTTTAAATGCTAATTCCTAACTATAACGTGTGTGAATCCTATGGTTTTTTCAGTGAATTAGTACGGTTTTTTAAATGCTAAGTTATGTATGTATTATTATTTTTTTTTATGGTTTTCACCGTGCGCGCACCTACTCGCTTTTTCAAAAAAAAAAAATTAAATGTTTTTTTCTGCCTTCGGGGTCCTTCAGGGACCCCCTGACCAAGGCTAGGGCATCAGGAACTCTCTACCCTGCCCCCTTTTCACGTTCGCCACCTTCCTTTTCCACTCTCGCACTGAAAACAAACAAAATGGCGGCCGACACTTCCTGATTTCTACCGATTCGAACGTTGACTGACATGTAACAACCAGTCAGAATTACGCTCGCGCACGTTAGGGTGCGCGCACGGTGCGCTGCTATAGATATGTATGTGCTTTTAACTGCAATTTTCTCAGGAACTACTGAACAGATTGACTCCATATATGCAAAAGGCACATCCCTGACCTGAGGACTACCTCTCTGCCAAATTTCAAGTAATTCTGTTCAGCCGTTCGGGCTGTACCTTCGACTAAAGGTCCTATGGGGAAAACGCGTTTTGGGACCCCCCTTTTTTCTCACCCCCCGCTTGACGAATCCCCCCGAGACTTTCAGGGTAAGAGCTGAGCGGAGCGCCCCATTAGTTTTGAAAATTTCGCAAAGATTCGTCAACCGGCGCCAAAGTTATTCAAAATAGAATTTTGAGATTTCCTATGGAAACACGGTCCTAACTATAACTATCTACTGGCGACCGCCAGTAGATAATATATACATTTATATATATATATATATATATATGTTATCTACTGGCGGTTGCCAGTAGATAGTTATAGTTAGGACCGAGTTTCCATAGGAAATCTGAAAATTCTATTATGAATAACTTTGGCGCCGGTTGACGAATCCTCATGAAATTTTCAAAACTAATGGGGCGCTCCGCTCAGCTCCTAACCTGAAAGTCTCAGGGCGATTCGTCAAGCAGGGGCTGAGAAAAAAGGGGGGTCCCAAAATGCGTTTTCCCCATGCATTTTCCCATAGGACCTTTAGGTACAGCCCGAACGGCTGAACAGAATTACTTCAAATTTGGCAAAGAGGTAGTCCTCAGGGGTCAGGCATGTGCCTTTTGCATATATGGTGTCAATCTGTTCAGTAGTTCCTGAGAAAATTGCAGTTAAAAGTACATAAATATCTATAAGCGCGTACCGTGCGCGCACCATGCGCGCACCATAACGTGCGCAAGCGTAATTCTGATTGGTGGTTACATGTCAGTCAACATTCGAATCGGTCGAAATCAGGAAGTGTCGGCCGCCATTTTGTGTGTTTTGTGTGTGACAGTGAAAAAGAAAGGTGGAGAACGTGAAAAGGGGGCAGGGTAGAGAGTTCCTGACCCCCTAGCCTTTGTCAGGGGGACCCTAAAGGACCCCGAAGGGTGAAAAAAACATTTAATTTTTTTTTCAAAAATTTGTGGGGTGCGCACGGTGAAAAACCTTTAAAAAAAACAAAAACATTTTAAACGAGCCATTCCATATTACAGGATACAGTCAATCTATAACTATATACATAGGTAGCTTATTGTAAAATAAATATATAAAAAATATAATAAAACATACATAACTTCACTTAAAAAACCATAGGTTTCACACATGTTATAGTTAGCTGAACATTTCACTCGTAAAAAACCATTGAAATTCCCCCGTTATAGTTAGTTCAGATAACTATAACTCGCGCGACCGCCACTCATGAGTGATGCCACTGACCATGTCATGAGTGATGTAATATTTGACGTCATGAGCAGTGGATTGCGGGCGCGCGAGTTATAGTTATCTGAACTAACTATAACGGGGAAATTTCAATGGTTTTTTACGAGTGAAATGTCCAGCTAACTATAACATGTGTGAAACCTATGGTTTTTTATGAGTGTATATATATATATATATATATATATATATATATATATATATATATATATATGCAGCAGTTTCAGCATCAAGGAGATTGTGATACAGGCACAGTAAGGCAGAGCTGATATTTTAGCACAGGTAGGGATACCACAGTTTGCAAAACCTATCCTATTCTCGACAACCACTTAAGGCAAGTTATCTCCACAATTAGTTGCACTTTTGTGCTCTTAATGATGGATCAAAATGTATAAGGATTTGGCTAACAAAAGTGGGAAAGCAGGGCTTTTTTGGGGGTTATTTCAAACTGCTAAAGGAGAGCATGCCGTTTATGATTAGCGACAGCCACCACGCACCGTGAACATGACTCATAGCCAGGCTAACGAACATAACAAGAGATTCACCGCCACTGACTAATAGGCGCTCCATGATGCAATTCTGGGTTGCTGGGCTCGTTGGTTTATTAACCATAGAGAGTGCTTTTATCAACTGCGGCCCTGTAGAGGCGACAGCAACAGTGTCTCTACAATGTGATGTGGATTTCAGTCTAAAGAATAAAATTAAAAAAATTAGATAATGAGAAACTCTGGTTATCATAATATAAAAAAAGGTAGTTGAGAAGGAAATATTCGAAATGTAATTAATATGAAAAACACTTCAGATACATCACACGACCATGCTGCCATTCCTCACCTGAAGAAAGTGCTGCATCACCTTGATGATGAAAGGTGGCGTATGAACTTCTGGTACAACGCGGTTCCTTGTCAATCCCTATGCTATACGCTTGTGGAGATGTGCAGAAGCAGCACTCAGACCATTACAAATCTATTACAGTTAATTAGCTAAGTGACCTGCTATACGCTAAAACACTGCCCGGTCTTGTTATGATACCACACTGCTGAGATTCATAAAATGCTAAGACACTGCTTCATGGAAAGCGGAGTGTGAGTAATCAAAACTGCCCTGCAGTCCGAAACGCTGGTGCTCTACATGTGGTCACACGAAAGCCCTGTCTCAGGTGTAAACAACATAATCTGGCAGTGTGGTCCTATACGGTATTAGCTGTGGTAGGTACATGGAGTGGGTGCTCCGGGATGTCACTGGATCGCCACAAAACCTACCATGACTCAATAAGCAAGTTGGAGGTTGAAATACATGACTGAAATACACGACTAGCCGTGAAAGGCCTGGTTCAATTTTATTACTGTCTACGGCAACTAAGGAAACAGGAACTTGAAGGGGATCAATATCTTTTAGACTCAGGTCTTATTAAGAGAGATAATGGAAATGGAGGATAAGAACTAGAAAGAGAATCTTTGTAATTTCCGAGTTCCAGAAATGTGGAAAACAATGATAATTACTGGGTGGAATTTCTGGAGTTCCCAAGGACAGTTGGCCTAACTTTCAAAAGGGATTCTGAAACTGAACGTACGCAAAGAGGCCCGACCCACAGGACCAAGAATTCTTATCTGCTAGAATTGTAATCTTCAGACCTCTTCGATGTCAACACACGGATAGGATTCTCTATCACTAGAACAATTCACAAGTTCTGTGAGAGGCATTAAAATGTTTATTTCTCAGAACTATTCAAAAGAAATTGTTAGTCTTCCAGTGTCTACAAAAATGTCTAAAAGGGCATGAACATTCTTTTTTCCGTCGTCAGCCCGTCTAAATTCAGAATAGCAAGGCAAATCTGAATCCTGCTTATATAATGTGTTTACTTGGGAATAAAAAATGAGCCGAAAAGGAGATGGAATGAGATAACCAATTCGGATTAAAGCTATCTGATAATAGGGTCTTCTTTCTACAACATAAAACAAAGGGTGAGACTAAATGGTTCTTAAATTGTCACACACAACAAGAAGGCCAAACGGTTATGATTATGTAAGACAGCATGTTTGCAAAGTTAGTCATTATTACATCACAGATGTCTCATGATTTTAAAAGGTTTTAGTCAGAAAAAATGATATACACTTTCCCTTTTAAATCTTGTTCCAAAAGATAGGCCTATTTTTTAAGACCCCTATATTTCTACTATCTCTTCCTGGAGATTCACACTGCTGATGCTGTTTCCTATTCTGTGCCCAAAAACCTACTTAGATACAACATATTTACAGGGTTTTTACATGATTTTTACTATTTCCTCATTAGGAACTTTTTATGGAAGCCCTTCTTCAACTTATGATTATGCCCAATAACTGAATGGTGGAGCCTTTCTCGTGCTCTTTACTACTCTTATTCTACATGTGGGGATGAGCAGGGATGTAAGGGGTAGTTTATTAGGGATCATTTCTTCGTTATTTGCTAATTAGTCTTCAATATGCCCTTTCTTCTCTTTCCTTTCGTTTTGGCACACTAGGCCTTCTGTTCTATTTTTGTTTTGAGCATGAAAGACTTAGTCTGTCATTTCCAGAATTCATACATCAAAGTCCGTCAGACTACTATGCTACCCTTTTGGAACACATAGGTTTTTTAAAGAAATCACTTATTTCATAGCTACTTATTGGTCATGCTATGACATGTGGCCTAGTTAATGAGTTCATCTATACAAAATATATCTCTAGACACAAAGGGGTTGAACCATCAGGTAAAGAGACAAACCAAGGGCTGATATTGTGTTTTGCAGGAGGCAAAAACGGGTCATGGCGAAGAGCTATCCTTCAGGAATAGAAGTACAGAGGCGTTAGGAGGATTTCCGTCCATGGCAAAGACCAACACGTGTTCCACTCCTGCAGAGGGGTTAAACGTACCACGCCTGGTCAGGGAGCGAGATCTATAGCAAAAAGGGCCCAAACCATTGAATAATCTTCTGCCTGAGATTCTAGATCAAGCTGTAGAACCAAGGACCAACAGTGCTCTTTCTCAGATTTTTGGGCCTGTCTACAGAATGGGTGGTATAAGCATGATGTATATACCACAACCAGTAAATATCGATTCCCCCAAGGTGCAGTATTTCATGGATGTGGTTAACACTCCTAATTCTGAGTTTTCCCTCACACAAACGGGGAACTATAAGAGAAAATAGTGTAGACGACACGAAATTGAAAGTCTTATTCTACATCACATTTTCCACTTTCAAATTTTGACAGAATCGAAATGGTGAAATTCACCTTATCAAAATTTACAAGAAACAGTAATTATCATATATTTTGTCATTTCAATCCCTGCACACAGCACTTGCGCAGTGTTCAAAATTTAGCCCTAACCTTGTAATCAGGTTGTATGTGAATAATGCTGTTGAGCATTTCAAACTTTTACCCCATGTTGCCTCACGTTTTCACTCGAGACTCTGGCATTGGTCATAGACTTATGTACAAACTAATGTTTACTGCATCTCCTAGTTTGGAAAGAGATTCAGGGTTGCGTGTCAAAGTCACCACTCAAGTAAAGTCCCCCTCTGCTGTTGAAGTATCATGGTTTGACCCATGAGATGGTGTATTGAATGTAAGTTTCATTAGAAGAGCCAGTGGGCAGTGCAGCAGTGCGAGAAGCCCTGCGTCTTTGGACCCGTGTCTCTGTCGGTCCGCCGTTTGTTGGGTGAACCACATCTACTAGGCCACAATCACAGTACAACATAACTAACTCCTCAGATTAGTTTGTGATGCCGTTCACTGAGTTAGTGAAAACAAAAGAGAGATGCATTTATTTGAGATGGCTATCACACAAAGTTATAAACCCAAAATGCTAATAAATTAAAGCTTGTTGTTACAATAATATTGTTCCTCCAACTATTCTAGATCAGTGCTTGGAGTAGGTAAGATAGCCAAATGATATCACCAGTGGTTAATTTGTAAAAACAATAAGTACTGGTGCTTTTCTCAGGCGGCAGCTTGCACCAGCCCATATCTCCTGATAGCGAAGCTTAAAAAACAGAACCAACTACAAACCATGAAAGTGGGGAGAGGATGTGGCGTAATGGCCAGAGCTCTGACTTTGGAGCTGTGGAACCAGGTTTGAGTCTCGACGTTGGCTCACCATCCTGTGATTCTTAGCAAATCACTAAATCTCCCCATGCCTACCATAAATTAATGTGTCCTTAACTGGTGCTCATGAAAAGCACCAGTATTGATGATTAAGTAATGTGCTGAGTACCAGAAACAACCGGCTCTAATTAAGCACTGGATATCACACAGGGGGGCCGATTCACAGAACTAATCTGAGACAAAATCCTAAACTTACTACTTTTGGTATTCACACAAGGCATTTAGTAGTAGTCAAGTTAGGACTACTAACTTTACTACTACTAAGACAAAATCCTAACTTTACTACTACTAAATGCCTTCTGTAAATACCAAAAGTAGTGAGTTTAGGATTTTGTCTTAGTTAGTAGTAGTAAAGTTAGTAGTCCTAACTTTACTACTACTAAATGTCTTCTGTGAATACCAAAAGTAGTAAGTTTAGGATTTTGTCTCAGTTAGTAGTAGTAAAGTTAGTAGTCTTAACTTTACTACTACTAAATGCCTTCTGTGAATACCAAAAGTAGTAAGTTTAGGATTTTGTCTCAGATTAGTTCTGTGAATCGGCCCCAGGGTGAGGTGACTTGAATCCACCCTTCTTTCTGTTTGTTGACTGGAAAGTGTGTTTGTTTCTCACAATAACAGATTACGAAAGCTGGCCTGTGCACTAGTGGGGATTTATTTTTTGCTTGTACAACGTTCCATTCCTCATGAATATGGAGGCTTGGAGCACGTGTTACTCTTCCTGTTTACATAATAGTTGGCTGAGGGTGACATGAGCTGTACACCCTGCTCCAAAGGTTCCACGAAGAGAGATGGGAACCATATGACATTCAGGCTCCAGTTATCAAACATCGCATCACAATCAGCTCTGACACTTCACTTGCTTATTTGTGCAGCGAACAAGGATACATTTTCTCTATTTAAAAGAATTAGCAGACTTTTTCAAATTGGAATGCAAATGTTGCAAATGTCTACAAGATGTATTCATTTAGTTATTTAATGCATTTATAGAGCACGTGTGACTTGTACAAGTTGATGTTTACTTTGAGCCAGTGGTAGCAGGTGGGCCCACCAGCACTCACTTTTGGAAACCAGCTCTAATATTCTAAACAGGCTTTGATCCAGAGCAAGAGCAAGAAAAACACCAAAGTAGGAAAGAAGGAGAAAGACAATAAAACAATGACAAAAGGAGATTGTAGGGATGAAATAGAATATGTAAGAGTGAGATAAAGAGATATGAGGTTGAATCAAGACTATGCAGCCTTGGTATTCAGCAGTCTGACCTTCGATAGTGACGGCCACAGGGTCTGAGCAAAACGTTGGTCCCCAGAGTTTATTCTTTACAAATTAAGCACTACAAGTAGCCTATTGGTGAGAGACAAGTAGTCTCTAGGCAACTGTAACCAAGGTCAGACAATTTCTAAGCACACAAGATTTAAACAAGTATAAGAAATGAGGAACAGGGCAATGTGTAAATTACCCACGATCATACGGTTTGTTCACTGTAAAACTAGACAAACTCTGTTGTAATTTTCGTTTCTCAGTTTGGGGAATTTACCACTAGTTCATATCTGCTGCTTGCTCATGCAAACATGTACTCAGAGAAGGGCAGGTGAGTTCTTAAATGATATCAAGTAGGAGCGTTCCCATACCACAGATATCAGAGTGACTAACCAAAGTGATAAGGATGGCAAAACAAAAGGGGAACGATGGTGCACACAGGGAGAGCTATTTCCAGCTAAAGTGTCTTAGGTTGCATCATCACTTCATCAATAAGTTAGTCTGCCAATTCCCTGATACCACATGTACTGAAGGTGAATTTATAGTTTTACCACTACTCTGGGATAGAGTGAGAGTAGATAGCGATGCAGAAGGGTAATGAAATAGGGTTCAACAAGAAAGCCACAGCATGGCTCTTTTGTGTCAATATTCTCCATTCAGGGTGGAGGGACTGGGTAAGTGAGATATTGAAGGAGATTGAAAAGAGGTTGTTACAAAGGGATACCAGCCATCAGTTATTGACACCCTTACGAGCACCCTAGCATTACCCAGTTACCACAGAGGGAGGAAGAGAGTGGCTGAAGAAAAAGATGCATGGTTGAGCATTATTGTAGAGAAAGATTACGCATGAGAGCGAGGGCAGCAGATAAGAACAGAGAGGAAGGTGGAGCAGTAAGAAATTACTTTCACAGCAAAAAACATTCAATGCAAATTGTTGAAATATCACTCCATTGGACAGTGGCTGCTTTCAATGTGCAAGGTGTGCATTTTTCACCATGGCTGAACTAACGACTGACACAGGCTAGATATACCAGTCTTCAGGATCTACAGTCTGTTAAGAAATCTCACAATTTCCATACATATGGTTCTAAAACACTCATCCTTTTTGTTCATTGGATACAGCATCATTTGTGATGGTGAACTGCAGCACAGCTTACACTACAAGCCATTCGTAAGCTTATCTTTCTATGTTCCATTTTACTTTCACCAGCAGAAATCTGTGTTAATTGCCAGTCCAAGGCAGTGTCACAGAATGCTCAAAATTGGATGGTAAATAGCAAACCTTACCCTCATCACAAGGTTATTAACAAGTGAAATGGGCTCTATAACATTTTGTCATTCAGCCAACCAAATAAGACCTCTGAAGTGAAATACCTGATCAGGTCCGGCTCTGTGCCATCGTTCTTAAAAGTAGCCTGCATCTGCCTTTCCCTGGTAAGAAGCTCATCTACGAGATTCTGGCGACGGTCCCCCTCAAGCTGGGTTCTGCAGGCACAAGGTTAAGGTCTATGGTCGCCCAGTTTACTTGCAATACTTTGGTCATACAAAACACCTAATAAACTTGAATACTTAAATAATTAAATTGTTTAAAAAGGAGAACATTTCATACTATTTTAGAGAAAAACTCAATAATTTCAGAAGAATTCATAGGCATTAAGATTGGTGCAACTGAAGTACATTAGTCTTTTTAAAATGAAATGTATAATCATTTGTCATTCAAACCTGCCCATACATTGGGGGGCATGGCTTCGGCGCCGCTAGACATGGCCGCCTGACGGAGCTGCTCCGCCGCATCGGGACCCGTTCTTGTCCGGCAGGTGCGCTCTCCACTTCTGGAACCGTCGGAAATTGCAGCAATCCATACCGAAACATGTCCGGACTCTGATGAAATACTTTTTGTGCTAAAGCGCGCAGCACTTCAATTTCTTTTCGTCGCAGACCTGTTTACTTCAGCGCATTCGCCATTTTAAACGAACGCTGCAGAACGCGTTTCAACATACATGGAGGCAAGTTTTCTCACAAGTCCCAGAATGCTCTGAGCTTTACAGCAATATCTATGGGGGCAGTATCCCTGCTATAACAAGGAACTTTGGACTTAATATATCAAGGTATGCTGAACACCTTTTTTACTACGTTATTCTCCTCAGAATGCCCACCATTTTGTTTTGTTTGGAACTTCCTTTCATTTTTATCCAACTCTTTTACCTATGTATCTCTGAAAACCTAGTATTAAATGCATGCGCATATTATCTAAGGTCCATATACCTTTCTGGAATAGAGCGCTCCTTGCTGTTTATGTTGTTTCCTGGCAAGTTATTATGCTTATTTTAGCTGCAGTCTTCACAGCTCTGCCACTATCAATTCCAAAGGTTTCTTATCACTCCAGCCAGGTCACTCCTTCAACTGACTGATTATTGATTACTTCAAAAATCACCTGGCTTTGTGAGACAAGATTGGTGTTCTTCGCCTTCTCCTTCACATACGACGGCCGCATTTCCGATTTGTTTTCAGCACGTGGTCAATATTTTAACTTCTCCATTGCCTATTCCTCTATAATCTGTTGGTGTACACGCACAACTCACCGTTAGTCAAATAATTTGCTGATTCTTTTGGAGAATTTTTGATCACAGCATTCACTAAGCCTGTGCAACGTTTATTCTACTCTCTGGGAGACAGTTATTTATGGGAAATCTGCGCAAGCCGAAATTTGTTTTTGTTTCATCACAACATAGTCCATTGGTAACTCCTCCATCTTTTTCTACACCAGACTCCTCTTCTACTGCATCGCCGATGGCTGGAGTAACTTCTAATCGCAGCTCCTCATCACAATCTGCTTCAAATAAATCTTCTCCGTCTACCTCCACATCGAAATGTTTGAAGCATGTACCTCCATCTCCTGACAAATCTTCAACTCCCATCTCTATGGAGTTGCTTTTGGAGGAGATGCGCGCTTTGCGCCCGTTTGTGGAAGAAACCAACCACAAAATGCAATTTCTCAAAGAAAAATGGTCTATAATGGAAAGTAGAGTGTCTTCAATGGAACAGCAAGTTTCAGAGATACAAGACAACTCTCAGCGACTTTCATCTTTAGAAAAAACAGTCCACAGCCTTCAACAACATACTGAAGATTTAGAAAATAGAAATATGAGGAACAATCTTCGTATTTATGGTTTGCCTGAATCTCTGGAAGGTGACGATCCTATATCTTTCTTCTCCTCCTTTCTTCCGAAACTCCTTGATATGCCATCTACTACTTCACTCAGCATTCAAAGAGCTCAAAGGCTTGGTCCTCGTCCGCCTCTTTCAACAGTTCCAGTTAAACCACATGGTGTCATTATTCTTTTTTTGAAGTTCACTGATCTGCTTTCAGTTCTCTCTGCAGCTAGATCTAAAAGACAACTCTCCTGGCTTGGTCAGAAGGTGTTTTTATCTCAAGATGTCTCCAATGCCACAGCCTCCAGAAGGAAAGAATTCCTGAATCTTCGTCTTCCTCTCCGAGCTGTTGGCGCTAGATATGGTTTGTTTCACCCATGCATCTTCAAAGTGACATACCAAAACCAAACGTGAACTTTTCAAGACCCTGCAGAACTTAAGAATTTTATTCATATTCATACTACCAATGTTATGGAGACCTCTAACTCTTCAAATGGTTGAATACTTAATCTCATTTCTTACAGTATTTAATCTAGTGTGTTTTTCTCCGTTTTATTTATACCATAGTATTAGCATCCCCTCTCCTCCCCCTTCTTTCCCCTCTTCCTCCCTCCCTTCTCTCTTCCCCTTATTTTCACCTTATATAAATCCCACAAATTGCTTTTACTCTTTTCTTCCAGATATCAGCTAATTCCTTTGTTATATTGTTGTATTTGAATTCTTTCTATATATTGCTGATGTCTTTATGCATTAACAAAATTGCTAATGAAGCTATTCAAACATAAAAAACCTGCCCATACATTAATATATATATGTATATAAATATATAAAGAGTAATGTATATATATATATATAAAGAGTAACCTGAGTGTGTGTATATATATATATATATATATATATCTATGGTGGCCTTGTATTCCTTTGTAAATCTGACACCATGAGTGATGTAAGGATACTGCAATCCAATAATACAGCCAGGCCTTAGTTATATTTTGGGCCACGGTATACCATGATAACGATGCATTATACTGTGATACATGGCAATGAGAAGCCAGTATATAATTGGGTAATATCTTTTTTTAGAGGATGCCTTATTGTTTTACTACACTTTGGCTGTAATTAGGGTTAGGGCCTTAGATATAGGTAAGTATAAGATTATTACCTATTACCACTTTAGTAAAATGGTAATAGGTAGTGAAATGTATTTATCATTTTTTAGTTATATTTAAATAAATTGATGGCCATGTACCGTGGGGATGTATGATGTTACATCGCAAACGTTTCCATCGCAAACATTCTCATCGCCGTCTTTACATCGCACACACATTCACAACGCACGCTGTCACAACGCAACCCATTACATGGCGCCACCATTGAAATGCATACAAAACACAATCACTACGCACACAAACACCCCGCATGCTTTCACATCGATGTCAGCGCGTGAATACAGAGTCGTTGTAATGGGTGTTTCCCGAGGAAGTGATGTGCTGCACATTTGTGTGCAAATAGCACTATTTAGCTCGGAGGCAGGTAACGACCGTCGCTTTAAAGTCAGAACCACAGGCAAGAAGGGGAAGCGGGAATCGGGCACTCTGAGGTAAGTATTGGTGAGAGTGCAGTTAGAGGAGACCCTGAAAGCCTTTCTACACACAAGTCAATAGCTATCCAGGAGGTGCATCCTCTTGGAAAACACTGCTGTTGTACATCTGATATTTGAATTTAGAAAAAAAATGTACATTCAAAATATGGTTTCTTACATGGATATTTTTAATGGCCATTAAGTGGGGAAAGTTCCATGTGGAATAAGGGGGCTGCAGTGACTGGCAGTTAGTAATGAAAATTGGTCCTGGCTTCAGAACCCAGGAAACCTCAACAAAGATAAGAAAATCACTTTTCCAGGACTGGAGGTGTGTTTAAAGTTTTGAATAAAAGAGTTTTCTCGTTTGCTCTGGCCTCAAACCTTAATGATCAAAGTAGGATAAATATTGCCCGACTTGAGCCAGCACTCGTGGTGTTCTACCGCCAAACTGGGCAGAAGTCTGGGAATCCAGAATAAAACCTTGCTGATGTGACTCAGAGATCGAGAGTTCACCGGGCTGCCTGAAGAACTGTGCTGCCCCGCTCAGGAGGAGCCAACCTGATCCCTGGACGAGAAGGCCGCGTTAGCTGGAGAATCTGTGTGAAGAAGGCCTTCAAGGAGAAAATCTGCACAAAGCCACAAGACTGCTGCAGCCCACAAGAAGCAAGTTCCAACAGCTGCATCAGCTGGGCCATGGAGCTGTAATGTTGCCAGTCTTACTGGAAAATTACACTAGACCACCCTCAGCTCATCCCTTGGCAGGAATATGCTTACACTCCCCTTTCTCAGTCCTAGAAGGACCAGCGGCTGAGTCTGCCTCTAATATACATCATGGATACTAGTTCTGTTGGCAAATGAGGTCATCTAGATCCACAAAAAAGCTAGAATGAGTCTTCTGTCATGACTTCTATGACATTTAAAGTCATAGTTAAAATTTAAAGTCCAGTTTCCAGTGGGAAGAAACTGGATTCAGTGGAAGAGCATACTACGGACACATTGTGGCTGTAACCATTAAAGAAAAAGACATAGGAGTAAAAAATGTAGGTACTATCCGGGCCTCCTATGTGGGTGCTGGCCCACTACATAAAACATCAGTCCTTTTGAATAATATAGAAACCAGCTGGACAATAAATGCGTTTCTGAACTCATGTGAATAGAACTGTGTCCCACCCAGACACTATTAGTCAGACCCCTTGTTAACAGAGTACAACTGGATTTTGGAACTGCACCAGTGACTTCACTGCAGTGGGTGTCCTTGTTGCTAGGGTGGTGGGTTTTGGGTTTATAGAGTTCTATGGGTTACTTTTTTGGGGTGCTGTAACTTCAGCAGTTGAGGCATCGGCACACTGAACTGTACAGCCTGGTACCAAATGATGGACAGCACAGAAGCTTGTTACAGATGTTCTCAATTTGTAATGCTAGCACAAACCCGAATCCCTGGTGTTGAAAGACCTTGCAAGAATCAGATTTAACTACTTCAAAATAACCAAGAGTTGATTATTACATAGCCCCAATGCCCCCCCCCCCCAGAGATTTATATAGCGCAAACTTGACCCAAAGATATAGAGTATCATAGCGCTTTACATGAGCACCAGTTGCTTTACACAAGAACACATTCATTTTTGTTCGGCACGGGAAGAGTAAGTGATTTGCCCAGAATCTCCGGATGTTGACGTCGTTGCCAAGACTCAAAGACGGTTCCCCAGATTTGAGGTCGACAGCCCTAACAGTTAGCTCACATCCTCTCCCCAAGTTGGAGTTGAAAATATATTTGTGGCTTTATCTTCAGCCCTCTAGGTACCAGCATATTCTGGTTTTGTTTGCCAGTTCCAAATTGTCTGTTTACCTACTTGTAAATAAATTATTCGCAAAAGTTATAACCATGACAGAGCTTTGAAGTTACTGAGTGTGAAATTTACTGTATCTGGAGTTCTAATACCATCCTCATTTTATTGGAAGCCATGACTACACATCCTCGAGAGCCCAAATGGAGCAACTTGGTTATCTAAATGGAATGCAATAATGTTGTGGCACCAGGACGCTCGGGTAAATCCCATTACTGCCCCGGACCCAATACAAAATCTCACCTGTAACAAAATACATCACAAATTCTTTATTACAATACTTATTTTATAAGGATGTGCTGGGCAATACTTCCACACATCATTCCGATCAGTGAAAAAAAAAAAAACACCCTACCAAGGCTAAGATTCACCAACACAAAAGTGTCTTTGAATGGCCTCATTTGCAGACTTAAAATCTTTTTCTATAGTAATTTAACGCAGAGTTGGTAGTGTGCTTTATATCAAACCAATAGAAAGCATGGGAAACATGGAGAGCACAAACCAATAACGGATAAAAACATTAAATGAAAACACTGATCTCTTTCCAGGATGATAATTAACCCCTTCCCCGCTCATGACGGAACCGTTCCGTCATGAGCCACGGTTGCGCTGTGCTCATGACGGAACGGTTCCGTCATGACAATCCTGTTGGCGGCCGCTCCGCCTGCGCGGCGCTGTTTCCCCGCCTGTGCGGGGCGACAACGCAAATGGGCGGAGTCATGACGGAACCGTTCCGTCATGAGCACAGCTCAACTGTGGCTCATGACGGAGCGGCTCCGTCATGAGCACAGGCCCACCGCGCTGCCCCCCTGCCCCCCCAGCGCTGCAACGGAATGTCCCCAGCAGCGAAGGGGTTAATCACACGAGTTTTCTTGACATTTCTGCAGCAGGTATAAACTTTCAAACACGGCGCACCCAGGACAATTTGAGTATCGTCCACTTGGTGGCATCGGAGCCCCATATGCTCGGATATGCGATCTAAAAACATCATGCACTTGCTTACGTTGTAAACGTTAGCGAAGTAAATGTGCACGCGATCTAAAAACCTGCGGTGTCAAGCCTCCCGCGATGTAAAAGCCGCGTTGCGATGGCAGCGCGTGAATACAGAGTCGTTGTAATGGGTGTTTCCCGTACCGTGGTAGTTTTACAATCTTTTGTGAAATTCTGTAAAAGTACAGCAGTGACAGAAATCACTAAGATTAAATGCCTTATAACTTCAAAAAATACTTACCCTACTTAACTGCAGTACCCAAAAAGAAGAATAATCTGTGCCACATAATGTAGAATCCATACAAATCTCATGTAAATCCATTCAGCCGTTTTTGTGCTAAGAAAGATGGTTTTTGTTTGGCCTGTTGGGCAAGTTTTATTTTAAAGAATTCGCAAGCGCTGTCAGAGCGAAATCTAAAATTGGCGGTCTTCCGCCTTTTGCAAAACAAAACTCAGGGTGGTCCAGAGGCCGGGCGGTTGCATATTATTCTTTTTTAAGGAAAGCGCGTGTGGACTCTTTCCCGAGTTTTCATAAGGCATAAAGGCAAACATCTGCTGGGGCCACTATTCATAAAAGGAGGAGGTGGAACATGGCCCCCACCCCATGCCTCCTAAAGGCCCAGGGGACCCCATCCCCTTGGGCTGATTCATAATTATTGAGGGAAGGGGGCACGCAACCCAACTCCAGAGCCTTGAACAGTCCCCGGGAACCCCATCCCACAGGGCTGATAATTCAAATAAGGGAGTGAAGCATGCAATCCCCACACCCCCGAGCTGATGATCGGCCAGGGGACCCCATCCCTCAGGGGCAGATATGTTGCAGTGTCCTAGGGACCCCAGCCAACGGGACAATGTAGTTCCCTGCCCAGGAGAGTGAGAGCATATCCTACCCGCACTCTCCTGGGCAGGGGACAGAACTTTGCTCCCGACCAGGCGGAACCAGTGAAAAAACTGCTGCTTGCCAGGCGGGAGCAAAACGAGGGATCAAGCTCCCGCCAACACCCAATTATGGTGCTGGCCAAGGAGCCTGCAGAGGCCCTGTAGCTCCCCCCCACCTCCTCAACGCCACCCCGCACAGGCCCCAACAAAACAGGTGGCCTGGGTGGCCATCGGGGCATCCACCAATAAAGGAAGTGGATGGCTCCTGCCAGGGGAGCCGGCAAGGGCTGCAGAGGCATTGGGGCTCCCCTCGGCCCCCAACGAAGCCTGCATTGTGGGTGCCCAGTGTGGGCACCAGGGCACCCACTAATAGGGGAAAAAATGTAAGCTGCAGCCGGTTGGGCATTGGAGCACTGAGAAAAGTTTAAAAAAGAATAAAAAAGAAGAATACAAAAGTGGCAGAAGATATTCATTTATTATTCACTGCTCCTGTAAAGGGCACTCCATAATGCACTAGAGCATTTATAGATAATTTTTTTTTTTGCTGGTGGTGCTCTGGGAAGGGTCAGTAGCACCACCAAATAGGTTGTTGATGTTGTTGAGAGTTGCGGTGAGTGTAGCAGCCCACCTATAACAAACAAAAATACAATAAGTCTCCAGCGTCATTGAAATCATGACCCCAGGAGAGTTTACCAAATTTTGTTTTCAAGCACTCCGACCAAGCTGGAGCTGCATGCTCTTCAGCTAGAGAACAGGGACCTCTAGTTGTTGGTTTTATGGCTGCACTTTGTGGCCTGGAGAATGTTTAAAATTCACTCAAACATGTTAATATTTTTTTAAGGGCTTTCCAGAAAACATTAAATCACAGTCACCATTATTAAACAATGCAATGTGTGAATTAATGAAATATACATTTGTTTATGTTTATCAGTGACTTTTTGACAAAGGCAATAGGTTTGCTTTATATATGTTAATGTGCTGCCCCCTTGATAGACCCAATAGGCCCTGCCACTATTAGTTTGTTTTTTTAGCCTTTGACAAAGCCAGTAGGTCTGTATTAATCAAAATGACACCCTGCGTATTGGGGGCGCTCGGCATGCACTGCTAATTCCCTCCCACATTATATCACTCATGACATGTTCTATGACATCAATGCTAACATCAGTGCAACATCTGAAATGACATAATTGATGGCAACACTGTGCATGGCAGGGGTGTGAGTTATATTTACTTTAGGGGACAAGTTACTAAAGTTGAAAGAGAGCAGAGTTTGACTAATTTGTTTATAGTTGCTTGGCCATAAAAACCAAGTTAGTCTAGCAACCCCACTGTACGAAGTCAACCATAACTCCCACCCAAGTTATTACTTGATTAAGCTTGTGATGAGATGTGTGTGTGAAAGATTATATGGTTGTGTGATAACGGTTTTGGAGCGATACAGTCCAGCATTGTTAAAAGGTGGATGTCTGGCAACATGTCAATTGGCATATTGGTATATATTATTGGTGATGTGGATGTAGGTTAGTAGATCTGTCCGAGTAAATGGTGTGTGCTTCAATGTATGATGCTAGTTATATTTTTGTATAATTGTGGATGTGCTGGTATAAGATAGTGGATGCATCACCTTGAGTAAGCTTGCAATACAAGGTGTTTGAGCAAATTGTTTATGTTTTAAAAGTTGTAAAAGGATGAATTAATGTTTTCATAGTTCTAGCGTTCTCACTGTGTAGCTTTGGTAAATGGCGATTGTGTGCGGGCAGGACGGTCATTGTGTTGCATTATGATGGTGTGGGTGTTGCTGTAGTATGGTTGTCCTTAGTGTATACCATTGTTTGTATTTCGATGCATGCAAAAATGTGTGTAAGTTTGTGTGTGTGTGTGTGTGTGTGTGTTTATATATATAGAGGTTGCTGCCAGTTTGATGTGGACTATGTAGATGTAGGTCACTGAATATGGGAATGTAAACATGGTTGTGCGGTTGGCAATGTGGGGTCATATACTGTGCATTTTGTCATACAATGTTGAGCGGATGCTAGTATGAAGGAGAGTGGGTGGATTGTGTGAAGAAATATACAGTGGTGGGGGTCAGCATATGATGTTTGATTGAAAAGTGTTTACGTACCAACTAGTGGATTAAGCAGTTGGAACTTAAGGTTGACAATACAGTTAGGTTTGGGAATGTGGTGAAGGTTGCACCTCAAATTGGAAGTTTTTTCTGATTTGTTAACTTTTTATGGCAAAGCCAATATAAACTCATTTGTCAACCTTAAAAATCTCTCAACTTTTTTTAAACAGAAATTGCAGAAAACACTGCCAATGTTATGTGTATGCGGATTAGTGCCAATGCCTTTTTTTTATCGCATATCTGTTGTAACAGTAAAAATTTCAATAAACAGACTTTGAGTAAGAAGAAAAAAATGCAAAATACACTTTCACTTCATGCCACAACACCATGGTGCTACATCAAACTCAAGTCCCGTTGCTGTTATCAACTGAGGAAACGTCAAGTGAGCCGCGTTTGAGAGAATTATCAATGATGTTTAAAAGTTTGTCAAAGCATGCATAACTTTGAAAGTTCTTGGAGTGGCACTGTACAACATTGGTAAATGACGGATGTGTGGGAGCATGATAACTGATGTGTCGGCATATGATGGCTAGTATGGTAGTGGCTCTATGAGCATTTGAAGCTGGGTGTGTCAGTAGATGTGGGCAAATTAATGTAGCTGTGTACTGTTGGTTGTGTGTACATATAATGTTACTTGGTGCAGGGATTGTGGCATTTAATAATGGGTGTATGGAAGTATTTTGAGAGATGTGGGTGTATACACATGACTGTGCATTTGTCTGGTGAATGTAAGCAGGCAGTGCAGTCATGTATGAAGTTGGGTGGGTTACCACATTGTTGTGTCAGTGCTGTCATTATGACAGTGGGAAGAAACACAAACGAAGGTGGGTGCGTTGGCATATTAAGGTGAGTTTGCTGGCGTGCAATGTTGACTGTGTGAAAGTAGGATCGTTGATGTTAGAGTCTGATTATGGGTTTGTGGACTTATGCTGGGTGTGTGGATGTCTAATGGTTGCTGTGTTGGTATGTAGTGTTAGTTGTGTGAACGTATGACAAATTGTTTGATGGCGTATGATGATGGATACCTTGGTGTTTAATTGGTTCTGTGGGCGTATGATGCTGGTTATGTTGGCATATGAGGGTGGGTGAACGGGTATATGTTACTGTGGACCTAGGACGGTGCGTGTGTTGGCCTATGAAATTAATGTGCTAGCCTATGATGTTGGTTGTGTGGAAGTACGATGGTGGATGTGCTGGTATATGGTGCTGGTACTGCTGAGGGAAGGGTGGATGTGTTGTAAGATTTTTGCTGTTAGGATATGATTTTGGTTGTGTGGCACAAGAAGTGTGTGATATTGGTGCATAATGGTGCGTGTTTTGGCAATGATGTTGGATATGTGGTGGTAATGTTGATATCCGATGGTCGTTCTATGTACTGAGGATGGTAGGTGTGTGAATTTATAAAACTGCGTATGTTCACTTCTGATGGTGCATGTGTTCGTGCATGATTGGATTTGTGGTGGTATATGCCAGTTGTAGGAATTGGGTTTCTGGTTGGCAGAGGTATGCACCCTGTCCAAGCAGGAACCACAATCCTAGTCAGGGTAAGTCAGACACACACCCTAAATTAACCTGTGCTCACCCTCTGGTAGTTTAGCACAGAGCAGTCAGGCTTAACGTAAAGGGCAATAAGTAAAGTATTTGTGCAACACTTAAAACAGTAAAACACTGCAAACACCACACAAAAAGGCACCACACCTGGTTGGAAACATGAAGCCTAATTTAATGAGCAAAACAAGACCAAAACATCAAAACTCCAAAAAGTAGATCCTGAGATATGCAATTTTATGATTTAGGTGAAAATAGCACAAAGCACCAACTAGGGTTATCTTGTCGCATCAGACCTGAACAAAGTCACAAGTTCAGGCCAAACCGTGATGGAGCGTGGGCCGGCTACAGGGACCCACCTGCGCCCGCTGAAAACAGTACTGTAAATCCTGGTGCGCGTTCTGCGTGGCGTTGCTTTGCAAACCTTCCTGGCAGTTCTGATGAGGAACACAGTGGGCAAAGCACCGTAGGCCCACTTCCAAGGGTCAAGGACTGGGGCGGTACCACCTGGCAGGGATGACAAACAGATGGCAAAGTCCAGGAGCAGGTTGATTGGAAGTCTTTTGTGTCCCTGAGACTTCAGAAAACATGAGACCAGTCAGTTGGCCCTTGGATGCACTCTGGGTTCTGGGTTGTAGAAATGCATGTCCAGTCCTTCTCACTACCAGGCAGCAGGCCAGCACAGCAAATCAGCAGTCCAGCAGAGTGGCAGTCCCTGTAATAGCACAGCAGTCCTTCTTCCTGGCAAAGTATCCACAGGTCCAGAAGTGTACTGAAGTGCTGGTGTCTGAGGTCCAGTATTTATACTTTGGTGCCTTGATTCTGGGAGGTGGGAGAAGCTTCTAGACCGTAGCTTTGAAGTGCAGGGAATCCCCTTCCTCCCCGGCCCTAGCTCCAAGCTGGCTGAAGTTACAATACAGGGTCGTTAGGCCTATTGTGTGGAGACAGGGCAAAGTCTATCAATTGCAAGTGGGGCTGTGCTTAGCTTCGCTCCCTCCCTCCTCCATCAAGCCAGTTAATGGCCCATTAAGGCCCATCAGATCACACCTAAGCTCCCATCAGATCACACCTAAGCTCCCATTGTGTGTGGCTGTCTGGAGGGAAAGCACATGACCCAGCTGTCACTCACTCCAGACGTGTATTCAGAGACAGGCAGAAGGCACTAAATGGTTAATGTAAGAAAATGCCAACTTTCAAACAGTGGCATTTTCAGACTTGCAAACTTAAAATACAACTTTACCCCAAGTTGTGATTTTAAATTGAGTCCAGAAAAACCAAACTCAAAATATGTATTGTTTCCCAATTGGAAACTACACTTATAAAATGTAATAAGCTAATCCCAATATTAACCTTTGGGAGAGATGCCCTTGCAGTAGTGAAAAACGAATGTAAGAGTTTTTCACTACCTGGGTAAATAACACTTAAAAGTACATATCAAAATTTTTTAATACAATGCATCCGGCCCTTAGGGTTGCCCAGGGCCTACCTTAGGGGGTGATTTATATGTATTAAAAAGGAACGTTTGGGTCTGCCCAAAGGGTTGACTTGCCAGGACAAAATGGCAGTTTTTAACCTGCATAAACAGGCTCTGCAATGTCAGGCCTGAGACATGTTTAAAGGGCTACTTGAGTGGGTGGTACAATCAGTCCTACAGGCCCACTAGTAGCATTTTCTTTACAGGCCCTGGGCTCATGTAGTGTACTTACAAGGGACTTATAAGTAAATTCAATATGCCAATTGTGGATAGGCCAATGTTATCAAGTTTTAGGGAAAGAGCACATGCATTTTAGCACTGGTTAGCAGGGGTAGAGTGTCCAGAGTCCTAAAGCCAACAAGAACTAATTGAGCAAAACAGGGAGGAGTAAGGCAAAAGGTTTGGGGGTGATCCTGCAGAAAGGGCCAGGTCCAACACCAGTGTGTGGGCTGAGGCATGGCAAAGTGTTTGTTGGCATATTATATGTTTTTCAGCTGGTGGGAGCTAAAGCGGTCATTAGTGTTTCCTGCATCTTTGCACCAGGTACGCTGTAATGATCCAGTGAAACCCTCCACAATATTTCAGTGATAAATCGGGAAACCCTGCAGAAGGCAGGTCGCAATTAACTTAGGGAATTAATATGTTAGTAAAGTTATTGTTTCGCCATGTTATAATCTATGGCTTATCAGCCTGTTAGTAACAATGGCTATGGCATCACAGCAGGGTATTGGTCAATACAATCCAGGTGGTACTATTCCTAGTATTCTGCAATTTCAATTTACTCCCAGATTGTTAGTCAAAATTGTCGGTACCAAACCCTCCTGTTGTCAGTAGCAGACCCTTTTATTGCTAATAAAAGACCCTCACATTATCATTAACAGTATCTAGAATTGCCAGCGTCAGACCTCCTACATCCTCTAGTAGATGTTCATACCCTCACACATTCGAAACAACACACTAACAACACACAGCAGGCCCTTAGACTCTATGTAACAAACCCTCACCCCTCTTGTAACAGATCCTGCACACTGCCTCCAGCCGATTCTAAATATTGCTTCTAGTGGACCCCAAACAATGCCTCCAGCACAACCTGCACGGTGCCTCCAGAACACACTGCCACTCACCTCCAGCAGGCCCTGCCACCTTGCCTTACTAAGATCCCGACACCTTGCTTTCCACAGACCCTGCCAACATATTTCCAGCACACCCTGTCACCATTCCTCCAGCAGACCTCGCATGTCGCCTCCAGAGGACGCTAATTTAGCAAATCATTTCACTGCGAATAATACACAGTCATGTTGTTGGCAACACACCCTCACATTGCCAATGAAAACCCCTCATACACTGTAACAAATCCTCACATGTCATGTAGTAGACCCTCACACTTCCTGAAACAGACCTTCACACATACCATAAAAAAGAAAACTGTTACATTTCATCCTGCAGATCCTGGACATTGTTGTAAGTGGGCCCAATGCCTCCAGCAGACCCTGAATATTGCCTCTAGTGGTCCCACAGTATTGCCTCAAGCTGACTTTGCACATTGCCTCCAGCGGACCCTACCTTCAGCAGACCGCACCAGTGGATGCCCATATTGCTGCTATTGGAAACTCACATTGGCTCCACCTTACCCTAACCAAGCCCTTGTTAGAGGCTGCATGATGTTACAATGTATGCAAATACAACCATGCCTTTTCCACACAAGTACTACCACACGTTGACCTTTACAAGATGTGCATTACAGTGTAGACCTTTATTTTTTTACTTAGAACCTTCCCTTACCTCTACTCATCCCTAAACCCGAATATCACTCTTACCTCCAATACTTCCACCCAACGATAAATCCAAAAATCACCACTACTGCCTTTTACCTCTACCCACTGCTGAACCCTAAAATCACCCTTACCTCCCTTTACCTCTACAAGCACCTAAACCAATTTTTTTAAACAGAAAAAATATGATTAAAAACAATTACCTGTGTGGTAAATGTAGAACTATTTACCTGCACACACATGCCAAAATTTTAGAACAGAAAAGTGTGAGATTATGAGAAAAATAATGGGGGTGGCGGGGGGGGGGGGGTTATATTCTTCACAATTGACTTCTATGATGCAGGTGAAATTTTAGGCAGGAGACAGCTAAAATAAAGCTATTACTGGCTTGAAAAACCTGGAGTCCCTGCCTCAATCAGGTCTGTTGGCAGGATCGTTTGCATGGTAAATAGTGCTTAATTTGAGCAGCTGGTTGCCGGTGAGGGCCACCTACACTCATTTTTGGGCACCGGCACTTATTTGCCCACATCGGACATTCCCTGAGAGCAAGCGAGGGAAAAATAACCGATGGGGGAAAGAAGCAGAAAGACTGAAAACCATCATAAAGAGAGAAAGCAGGAACATGCCAGAAAAAGATAAAGGTGTAAGGGGTGTGTCTGGTAGTTGAATAAAGATGTGTGAGGCAGTGCTTGAAATGGAAAAATAGAAGTGCAGGTACTCTGGCCCGGGTACACGCTGTTTCCCCTAGTTGGATATTCATAAATTCTCTGCTAGGCCCCAGCACAATCCTCTGCAGGCCCTAACATATCTCACCCAGATGTGAGATAGCTTCCCGACAGCTCGTTGTCTCTTCTTCGTTTATTAGGTCTCGGCCTGGCGAAAGCAGCGCATGCGCTGCTCTGCCATGCAGAAACTTCTTGGAATCGATACAATTACAAAAGCCTCGTCCCAGCTCCGCCTTCAGTTTTGATTCGTGCACGTTGTTTTGCCTCCCGAATTATGCCAAAGGCAGTGCAATAATTGCACCGAAGGCATGTCACTCGCTGATTGTTGCCACCCTGTCTCCTTTTAGCCACGCCCCCTGGGATTTGGTTACTCGCGGCGCAATACTCTCTCCTTCATTAGTCATTGTAGGCACTTTTTTTTCCATTAAGGAGAAAGCTTTTCGCTGGTGTTTGAAGTTGCGGAGGGCAGACAAGGAGAGGTAATCCTGGGGCAGGCGGGGAGAGCTAATGACAAACACATGGGCTGGCCGGAGGTACAGTGTTTAGTATAGTCATTTCACCAAAAATATGAGCAGTGCAATGTGGCTACCATTACTCAAATGCACTCGGTTATTATTTTACGTTGATGCAGCAGATTGGGGAGTCACCACACTCGAGTACAGCAACCAAGCGCCTATCACCATTTATTCAGGCAAATCGCAAAGAAAGGAAACATCGAGTGAGTTGTGTGGCCGCTGAAATACTAAAACAACCGTGACATCCAAGTTTTAAATCGGTTTGTTTCGAGAGATAAAGCCACCTTCTGTTGCCTTCTTAATTTCCGTTTGTGTTTTGCATTTTAGTACCTTCATTAAGATCAGCTATATGGTGACCCAGCGTCCCTTTTTAGGAGCTCTGAATTGCTTTTCAATACGGGACTATGGGCACAAACACCCCCGAACAGGCCGGGAACACAAAAGTGACAAAATTCTTCCCGATTCAGTGGAAGCTGTCCAGATGGGAGGCTTTGTGAGACCTTCATCCAAGGCCAGATGTTTTCGTAGGGTCGCGCCATTGTGAAGCCGAGCGGCTTTGAGGGGCCCACAACACATCCCTGGAGAGTTCGCAGACTACATTAAACAGCCTGCATTAGTATGTTAAAAGGGCTCGATTGGTACTCGCAGCCGCCATTTTTGGCAGCCCCTCCCGCGTGATGCACGGGAATGTCTCCTCTGTTTGGTTGCATCTCAGTGCAACGCCCCTGGTGTTTTATGTGTCACTTGGTAAATGGAATAGATAAATAACAAATATTTTGTAATTGACTGGGTAAATCCAGACGCAGGCCTTGCCTTTTGAAATAAATGGATTTTCACTGTGGTCCTTTTTTCCGTATTGAGTTACAAGCTCACTTCTATGGGGTTTGAAAATTAGCTTTTGGTCTGCAATGGCATTTTACTGCATCTGTAAACGACAGCCCCCCTTGATTTCTGAAGCGCCAAGGCAACCAGACCCCTGCCTTGTAAAACACCTTAACAGCATGAAGTCTTCATGAAGTCTTTCGTGCCCATTGCGCAGCAAGGGTTCAATTGACTCTAAAGCAAGTAGTGGAAAAGGGCCCTCGTTCCCTGGTTTAGTAATAAAACACCTATAATCGGGATGCAGTGGACGCGTACACATCTGGGCCTATGTGCCCAATGACTTAAGGATTTGTGGGGCTCAGTGTATGATACACCCCCATCCTATTGTGGGCAACTTTGAAATTATTAATATTTTTTGGGCTCATTCAAGCCTGTTTGATGCAAAAAAATTGAACTATATTTTGAACTTTGCAAAAATAGCCAAAAGCTCAAGCTGTCTGGTGTACGCCAAACAAACAGCAGCAAAAGAAACATTGAACACGCATTCATAGAGCCATTTCTTTAGAGCTTGGATCTAGATTTTTGTTTTTACTTACAACAGCAATATTTATGTGGAATTCAGAGTCTATCATGCTTGTTAATCCCATTGTAGGAACAAGCATTGAAAATGCAACAGGTCTCGCCTTTCATTAACTTAAAGCCATTTGCTTGGCTATACAATACCATCAGGGCCGGACTGGAAACCAAAACCGGCCCTGGCAAAGTGCTCGGCCGGCCCCCCCGGGGCTTGGGGGTGCCACCGAGCTCTTTGCCAGGGCCGGTTTTCGGCCGATTTTGTTACAGGGCCGATTTTGCAGCTCTGCTGCAAAAACGGCCCTGTAACAAAAACAGCCCCCAGGGGCCCAAAACCGGCCCCACCCGTGCGGCGCACCGGGGGATTGCCCGGTTCCCGCTACGGCCAGTCCGGGCCTGAATACCATTAGCAAAGCAAATGGCATTAACTTAATCAAAGGCGAGACCTATTGCATTTTCAATGCTTGTTACCTCTGCTGTCGGTGCTCTTCCGGCATTGAGAGCCCCCTGGATTTAGGCAGTCTCAAAAACCAACTTGATGAACAGGATAAAGTGTGAAATAAGGTAGTAGGCCCCTTCGACTTAGCATGTCTTAGCGCCAGGCCGTGGAGAAAGTATGAAAAATGTTTGTATCACTGAATATACATAAATAAGAACTGAGTGTAGTTTTCTGGTCCTGTGACCCTACCCAGTCAATGCTGACTTCAGTGTCGGCATAACACCCGCAGGCAACGTGTGCACCTGCTACTGTTATCAGAATATCAGCGTGGGCAAAACAAGCTGTTATGGAGTAAACAATGTGTTATCCTTGTTTTTCCTGAAATGTTCAAATGTGTCCCTCATTGCAAGGCACCGAAATAAAATCCTGAAATGCTAGATTACTATAGATGAACGACTGCATTATTGTAGTACAAGACTCCCCTCCCTCTCTTGACCAATCAGTACCAAATTCGGAAAATAAAACCTATAGGAGGATCTCTTTTCTGCATGAACATATTTTATTGTTTTAGATTTACAAACACAAAGAAAAACACGGTTATGTATTAACAATAAAGTCATTCTATGAAAACGCTAATGGAGTATATCCTAGTCTGTGTAAGCGTCATCTCACAGTAGTGCATCCCAAGGATGCCCCTCAAACTGAACTTTGGTTGCCTCCACCAGGGAACCCACATCTTCTCATGTTTATTGGGGAATCCCTAGCTTGACCACTGCCTTCTGGGGCATTCCACACTGATCCGTGCCTCTCATACAGTCACCCGTGGTTGGGAGAAGGTAGATTTCCTTTTCTGTGCAATTTCACTTTTGGCAAGCATGAAGCCTATCTCCAGCAAGGTGTGAGCGTGTCCGGAGTCATTCCAGTCCCCCATCGCTACGGGCAAGCATAACTGGGATTAATCTTAGCCAGGGACTCAAAAGTATGCAATAGTGCTGTAACTATTCATGGCCGATAACATTTAGGATACTGCCAGACCATCTGGAACCTATGTTTGTTGAGTCTCACATTGTGGGCAGGTGGGGGAGGTAATCAATCCAGATTTATTTAGCTACAGAGGGAGAAGTGGCTCCTGTGTATTTAATCTGAATGAGGCATAGGCTAGCTGAAAGAGCCAGCTCTTGGGGTGCTATTTCGGCCTTCACCCAATCTTCAATGTCGCTTGGGCCAGTGCCTTGTTGCCAAACCTGTCAGAGTCGAATAACCTCGTCTGGTGCATGGACTGTAAGGAAGTGGTAGATCTGGGATATGCCGTACTCCCCCAGTGCTTTAGTCGTCACCTTAGATTCCAGGGAGGGAAACTCTACAAGGGAGGACATCTTAGTTTTGTATTGGTTAAATGCAAGTCATAGTTGCCAATATATCTGCATAGAACTGAGAGAGGTGAATTGTGGATTTCTTTATGAGCGGTTCAAAAGATTTAAGGTGATTGGTGGCCAAAATGTCATGTTCTTTTGAGATGCCAATAAAAGCCCATTATTTGAATACTTCTTTCATTGACGCCTGTTTGAGTATTGTACCATACTCTGGGTCGTGTGTTATTGTCTCCCGTACTCCCATCCATCTCAAGGCATTTTGCCAGCACCCATGGACCGTTTTTGTGGGCTCTGGAAAGGAGCCTGGAAATTTCGTCATATGTATAGACTGGATCTCAAAGCTAGGCCTGCTAAAAATGATAGCTTGCCGCCAATTGACTGATCGTCACTGTTCCCAAATATCCACTCATTGATTAAAATGAGCAGAGATGGGCAGAAGTATAGGTGTATATCGGTCATGCTGAGACCCCCCACTGTAAAATTACTAGATAAAGATCGTCACAGTCTTCCCCACCCAAATTAACCTCATATACATGTTCCTGATTGTGTTGAAAAATGTTGCTAGATCTCATGTGCAATTGTAATTATAATAACAATTTTGGGGCAGATGAGCATTTTACATAGATGGCAATCCGAATCAGATTATTAATAGGAAGAGTGTCTCATGTTTTCAAGTCTGTACAAGATTTTGTGATCCATGGATTCGGTTTAGGTCACAACAGACTACAGGGTCTGATGATAAGTGAATGCCAAGATATATTTAATGGTCAGTGGACAGTTTCAGTGGTAAATTCCAACCCCCCTTTCAGTACTTTCCCATTTACTGGAAAGATGATTTATTTGTCCAAGTTTACCACCAGTCTAGATGCCTGACCGCAGATGTCTAACATATGTTTGAAGCGATCTTCTGCCTATCTGGTATGACGAAGAAAGAGCAACATATCATCCACATATAGGAAAACCTCCCCGACTGCGCTCTCATCCCAGAAAAATCCTTGTTTAGGGCCATCCTCCCTAATTCAAATGGAAAGGGATTCTATTGCCATGGCGAACAAGAGTTGGGAGAGAGGACAGCCCGGTCTCGTACCTCATTCAATAGGGAATGGCTCTCCATTGTGCCCAGGGATTGTGACAAAGAGCAGGTAGTAGAAGCAGGGGACCAGAGCCCATTTTCTATAGGATCTGCCAAAGGATCTGACACTGTATGGAGTCAAACAGTATTCCAAAGACGTTTAACAATAGTGCGCAAGTCACTAGCATCTCCGAGCACTTGGCCAATTGGGCCTGGCGTAGACAAAGCAGAGTACCTCTCCATAACAAAGCAATTTTGATCTTACTGCATTGTTTAGCCTGTTTGCTGAAACTTTTGCTAAAAGTTGTATTTCATTATTTATCAGTCGGGTGAGCTTATATGACTGCTAATGGTCTGGAGGACGACCTGGTGTCAAAATCACAGATATACTCATGCCCCGGAGATCATGTGACAATAATCCCAATGGAGCAGCTTCTTTAAACAATGTCAGTAGATGCAGGACCAAGAGGAAGGCCTGTCAATTAAAAAAAGTCTACTGGGAGACTATCTGGGCTGGGTGTCTTGGTGGTCTGTGTCTGTTTCAGGGCATCTGTTAATTTTATTTTTCTGTTTGGGGTGCATCCAGGAGGTCCCTCGCAGTCTGAGACAAAATTAGGACAGGCAGCTGATATAGTTTGCTTGTGAGGCCATATGGGCTTAGGGTTAGCTATTTCCATTATGAGTCAAGCAGTTGTGACACGACATGCTAACTAGTATAGCAGCTTGCCAGCCTGGTCATCGAATTCATAAACTTGGTGTTGTGTGGCCTGCCAGTTGGCCCAGGCTGTTTCCATGGTCACATGGTGAGGCTCATGTGTTGTGATCTCTAATTGGAGAAATATGGATGCGTCTTTCACTGTTACATATTCTTTTTCTAGGCAGCCTGCTTTCATATCTAGGATGACCCATTAAATAGCATACCTGATATTGCTTCCTGAAGAATGCTTTAGTCCTGCCCCTAAACACGTCTTTATATGCTTCCCATATCTGCTTCCCAAGTGCCTTTAACTTTGCCAGTGTTTACTTTGAAATGTTTGGTATTCGTTATGCAAATATTTAACAAACCCACCATTCATCAACCACCATGCATTTAGTCGACCAGAGAAAAAAAGAAATCAATTAACAAGCATTGGCGATGCCAGTAGTTCTGTCATATAAATGAATGTTGCACGTCCGTCATTGATGGGTTTAGGTATTCAGTAAGTCACTAATACATGCAACCAGTTACTCATCTTGCTCTCATGCATTCATTCATCAAACTATTGACTCTTTCTTACATTCATTCACGTCCTTACATTGAACAATAAATGACTGACACATCCTCAACAATATATACCAGATAAATAAAAAAAAATGGAAAAAAAGAAAACATATTGCCAACTAAAACATGGCGAGTATATGCCTGCAACAAGCAATAAAATTCAACACGGCAGTTGGTGGCCTCTTGCAATGGCTTAGTACATCATGCATTGTTGTTTTATAGTTAAAGAAAGGCAGCCCCATTTAGAACCAACATGTTGTTCATTTGAATGGTAAAAACGAAGCACTATGGATAATACCGTTCCATGATGGGCACCTACTTTATAGACAATTGACGCATAGGATGCTGTGCAAAGCAGATTTAATTAGCAACAAGCAAGCAGTCTGTGAAGACCGTCTGTGGAGGTGTAGTATGCTCTAAAAGATTTCAGCAAAATGAGAAAAATGAAAGAAATGAAAATGGAAAAATAAAAGACTGGCCAACTATATTTGGCACTGAAACCTCCCCTTTTTCAGGCAGATGTGTATATGCCATTACTCATGGGGCAAAAAATGCCAATGGCTGAAGGGGACTGCCATACTGCATCATGTGGAACGCGGTCATGGATGGAAGCAGAGTGTGAATGGTATTCATATGGACCAATGGTAGAAGACGACTACCCTAAAGCCCCAACTCCATGCTGCTCAATAGCAAAGTCTGTGAGATGTGGTGTTATCCTCCATTGTTTGATTGGCAGCAGGGCCTGGCCACATGCTAGTCCTGTCCCCAACCCCCACTGTGCACAACCAAAGTGCATGTGCGGAGGCAATTGGTTGCGGGTGGGAGGTTCGCCTGGGGCCAAGCCCACACTCCACATGGCCAAAGGATGTGCACAGCAGGGTTGGCTGACCGCTGGGTCGACGCTCAGGGCTTGGCCACAGGCCAGGCCTTTTGCATAGTCAAAAGGTGTGCTCAGTTTGGGAGTTGGGTGAATATAATCAAAAAAGCACGGATTCACCAAATTGCCTGGGGTAACGAAAGTGACATCATAAATTTTGACCCCAATGACATCACAGGAAGTGATGTCATATGACTTCAGACACGCTGTCACTCATCCCTCAGCTGTTTGTGATCTGTCTAACACTTCTAGCTGTCACGTCTTTCTCAGCTGTTGTCACGTCTCTCCCAGCTGTTGTTGACTCTTGTTCACCCCTTCTATCTTAACGGTGTCTTTCTCACTGATTTCCTTATAACATGTTTTCCCCTCTCTCACTGATCTCTTTTCTCACTTGTTTAGTCTCTTTTCCCACTTTATTTCATTTTTCTCCCTCTTCTCCTTTTCCCTTAACTGTCATTTTTCACTTGTCTATGTCGCAGTCGGATTTATGTCTCTTTTATCCCTCTTTGTCTCTCTCAAACATACATCCTCCTCTTGATATCTCACTCTTCTCTCTGTAGTGTCTTCTTCCTTTCGTTACTTTAACCTTATACCGCCTCAAAGCCTTTTTACCTTTACGTCCTCTCTCTTTTTCCCTCGCCTTCTCCTAGTGCAAAACGTCTATACACACAATTTGTTTGAGCCGGTCTCCAAAATCTAAACCCTTGCCTACTACAATTATCTGTAAGATTCCATTAACAAAATGTGTGCATCCTGGCATTAGCACTGTGTAATAACATTACATCTTGAAGAGCGTATTGCCGTGGTCACATTCTTTTCACATTAAGTAACTCAGGCCAACGGGCCTGGTCATACTTTTTCATAACAAACAGGTTAAGCCTATGGATCCTGACATAACATTTTTCTCAGTATTTAAGTAATCAATAAGGCCAATAACCTTAACAATTGGCTTTTCACCATAACCAACGCCTGCCCACCAAATTGTGCATAACCTGGCAACTATCAGGCATGCAGTTATAAAATGACAAAGAGGTACAAAATTACATAGATTTGGTAAAAACACACATTCCTTTCAAAATTACCTAACAAAGAATATCACAATGAAAATCTTCTACCCGTAGGGGTTTTCTAAAGGTGGTGAAGAACAGCAAAACCCTTGCCTACCATGATAATCTATTCAATACGTATTATCCAACAGGTAACGATTAATAACATAAGAAACACAGTAAGTATTTAACATACAAAAGGGAAAGCATTTAGAGAAAGTGAATGTATATATAACATTAATTGCTCCCAGGTTACACTTAAATGGTGGCAATCATTATCATTTTGCATGATTGACATTTCAAGTTCACATAAATCTATATATGGATACCACAATTTCCGCATACTCCACCAATTTCGATATGGCTATGATTTAGCAATCTGTAGTCTGGCCAAATTAATGGTTGCAAATACCATCCCAGTATATTTCTGAGGGGCTTGTGTAGAACACCTCAATAGCAAGAGATTTGCACAGGGAGAGATAGTAATTGCAAGACATTTGCTAATTGCTTGAAAGACTTGTCTGCAGAAATTATATATTAGTGTGCAATTTATTAATACAGGAGTTGTAAACGCTGAGGTAGTCTGACAGTGGAAGCAGTCTAAGTCAATGCAGCACTTTCAAGAAGTATACAATCAGTGAGATTTTTTGGAAAGACCACCTGAGCGCAACTTGTAACACATTGTGTAATAACAATCAGCCATTAAAGGTTTTAACAAAAGTTTTTCACAATAAATAAGCCAAGCTTCTGCGGTCCTCAAACTTTTTTTTATAAATAACTTTTCAGACCTAAAGCACAAGACATAACCTTTCTCAGTGAACCAGTCAGGCCTACAGACTTTAGCACGGGCTTGTTACCAAATCCAACTAAGCCTACTGTACTGAGCATGGACTTTCCACAAGTCAACTATCTGGCTCCAAAGAGAGCCTAGCGAGGACTATCACAGTCCAAATCTTATATCTTCATGGTTTGTCATAGGCATAAACACAACAAAGCCTTGCCTGCAGTGGTAACCCATGAGATTACATATTTGAAAATAGATCATCATAGGCTTTAATATAGAGTAAAAACAATCTACCCTTTAATACCTATTGACTTCAAAGTACACTTTTCACAAGCAATAGTTCAGACTTACTGCCTCTGTTTTAACTTTGCATAATAAACAGATCAGTCCTATAGCCTCGATTCTAAACAGACCAGGCCCATAACCTTGATCATTGGCTTGCAACCATAAATAGCAACGCCCTGTTGTATTGAGTATAAGCTGCTCCACCAGGTAAAAAGTGCAATACAAACACTATTTTTCAATGGAAGCATACAACTTCTGCCCAGCCAAATTGTGTACTCATCAATAATTAGCATGAGGGTGAAACAAATGCTCCTCCATCAGTAGTAGTTCTGAAAGCTCTTCTTCTGTTGATCAAATCATGATCAGGAGATATTTGTGCTGTCAAGCCTGACCTAGAAAACAAAATAACTAAAAAAACAGGGAGCTCAAAGTGCCCTCTACTGGACCAAACAAACAAACATGCAAACTGTGGCATATATATATATATATATATATATATATATTTATTTTTTTGTTGTAAAGGATACATGTGGTGCATGGACACAGCCCTCAGAAGTGATTGCTTAAGCAGGCTTATCTTCTCCTTGAGATTGTGCATCTGGTGTCTCACCGTCATATTGAGCTGCAAAAAAGACAAGTTGAATCTGTTATTCCATTACAGGAGTGTTTGGGTGTCAGTCTAGCAGGACCATGTCAACAAACAAAGTAAGCATGTACCTATTTGAAAATCTTTCTTTTTTTTTTTATTGCAATAAAATGCGTTTTCAACACACAGAGGATCACCCAATTGTTGGCATAGAGGGGCACGCAAACTAATAATTCTGATGGCTGACAATCTGGAGTAGGCAAAGTATCAGGAGCAGTTACATTGGTCTCATAAAAAAGCCTGTAAGTATCTCAGTTGTGCACTTGGTCAAAGAGGATGCATACAGAGCCAGGAGTGGAGCGCTAAACTTTTTGCAGCACAGTGGTTTAATTAGTGAATTGTAGTGTAGATGTGCAAAACATATGGCAGGACATCTGCTGGAAATTTTACAACTTGCATGAATCTAATATATGACTCTACAGGAAGGCACCAGAGATTCTAAAGTACAGGGTGAGAGGTGAGTTACCACTTGGATCAGTTCATTTTAGGGACTCATAAGCGGTTCATCATATTCTATTCCTAGAGGAGGTCTAAGAGCCTTGTAATTCAGAACTAGAAACAAAAAGATGTTTGGCCTGAATCGGATTTCCACGTGGTACGCAATGACGTGGCGTTTTTCCCTCACACAGATTTCTTCAACTATAAACTGGCAAAAATTGTGCTGGAAAAAATTGCAAGATTATGGATTTTGAGACTCAGACCAGGGGCAAAACGTTTAGTATTGCTGCGTAATCCCCATTTTAATCTGTGGATTAGGGAGTCAATAATGCACCAGGGAAAAGGCAAACCCTGTAGTATCAGTGTTTTCCGGGTTAGTATTGCCATGTAGTATTACAGAGGCTGTTATAAGGAGTATAACAGCAGATACTCCCAACTTAAGCAAACTGTATGGTTCAAAGCAACTTACTTATGATATAACGGGGGCTACAAAAGGCAGTAGGTAGTAAATAAAAGAAATGATACGTACTGATTCTTTTATGTGAGTAAATGTAAAACACTAAGCTTTCTTTTTACTTTAATATTATTTTATATGCCCTAGAGATCTGCAGCGACCGCCTATCTTTGACCCAATATTTCCACTCAAATGTTGCTTGGAGGGTCATGACCTTTAAAGACTATACTTGTCACGTCGCTGCACATCCTCTGCATCCCCAAAGATCCCGTGACGTCAAGACGTGCCCACCAAGCATACCTTTCTACTAGGCAGGGAAAATATGAGTAATGTGATGCTGCCAACAGTCAGGTGTTCTTGTTGAGGCAACAAACAGGTCCAGTTGTTTCGCAGGCTTGTTTGCAGTAGAATCAAAACCTCCAACACAAAAAAACGCCAAAGTCACCTCCTGAAGAACGAAATAATTCCAGGAGGAAAGGCGTGTCCAGAGGAACACAAACACCAGGCCAAACAAGGCTGGGCACTTTTCCCTGCCAAAAACATGTTTCTGAAGAGCAACAGAACCTACGGCTATAGGCAGGCACTAGGGGGGTTGATCTTTACATATTCAAGTGAAATAAAGAGAAATATTCCAAAATGAATTACTGCGAGAGCTGATTTCAAGAAAGATGTAGAGGTCAATATTGGAAGTTGTCGGTCCCGCATTAAAGAGATACTGCTACAGACAACATCTCATTCGCACCCACTCAATGGAGCCATAGCCAATATAGTTAATGGGATTATTCCTTGGTCTCAATGGCTGAAGTTCCTGGAAGTCTTTCATGATAATGACCCCGTTCCAATTTCAGAGAGGTAAATTATACCTCTCACAAACACTTACACCTCTCACAAACACACTAGTGCCTCCAATGATTAGGGACAAAACTTGAGGAGCAAAGATTCAGATATGAGGCTTAGAAATGGGGGGCATGAACCGCAAGAGGGCCCTCTGCTGAACAGTTAACCCATTGGCTTAGGAGAGAAAAATACATTCTGCTTTTCAGAACAGCTTCGAATATCCACGACTTCTGTTTGTTGCCAGTAAGCTGGCACAAATAGTTAAATGCTCATCGCCCACGTATGCAGTGACAGGCAGGTCAAACTCTGAGTCCCGAAAAGACTACCATTAGAATGGGTAAACAAAACACTGGGTTTGTGCCCTAACAATGTCAAAATAAGTTTTACATCAAAAACATATATGGTCTGCCAAGCTAAGCAGTTTAAAGCAATACTGCTTCGAGTAGTTCTACTGCTAAACTGTACAGGAAAAGATTGCCTCCCAGCATCAGCAAAAACTGCTACTAACTTCACACCTTGAAATGTTCAGTTGTTAAAATGATATTTGTTTTCAGGCGTTCACAAACTCAGATCATAATTTGAATACTCCAGTCATGATGGAGTGCCCCATCATGGCCTTGCTTCTTTTTTGCCGAGCTTTCTGTTAAGGCAGAAGCAGAAAGAAGACAGGCTGTAAGGATTCCTGTCCACAGAAACCAGACCCTGCAGTCACAGGTCCCCTTGTTGATAGATGACATCAGGCACAACGGAAGGAAGGCTAGGGATGTGGCAGAGATGAGGCAGGAAGCATAGCATGAGTATATACCCCTAGTGTCCACCAGAGAATACCTTTCACCACGTCCAGCTTTTGGTAGCAAGACACATATGCAACATCCTTCTCTTCCAGATGTTGGTAGAGTGTGTAGCTAGCATGAGGGCCCCAGTTGTCTGGAACAGCACAGTTTCATGGGTAAAAAGGCTTTGCTCTACTAAAGGCAAGGGTACAGCTCTGAGTATTCAGGGTTCTTCTGCTGAACATCCCCCAAAATCACAGAAAACATCCAGTGAACTTAGTGTCTCGAGTCCACTCGTCGAACAGCACCGTGCAGGCCATGCAAACCGGGTTATACAGCTTTCCTCAGTCTTGTAAGGACTTCCATTCCTTTTGTCAAATCTCTAAACTCCCAGGCTTGTAGCTGAAAAAACCTTTAACAAAGATCTTGAAACAATATAAGAACGTGCTTTTTCCTTTAACCACTTAATGCAGAATGTGTCTCTAGCTGAATCTTTGATTTCACATTAGGGACAGTATTGCCTGGAATATGAATGTAATTATAATTGCCTGCCAAGGTAATTAGCGCATGAATTTACAGAATCGTCTGATCAAGAGTTAAATTCTTGCAATATTCATCACATAAATTAAATATAGCAGGTCTGTGGTCCACAAGTACTGCAAGCGAAAAATAACACGTTGCAAATAACTCCAAAAAGTATAAGAAGTCATTAAAAATTTGTGGAAATATCACCGTAAACAACCCTCCTGTCAAACGAAGGCAGTAAAAAGTCCTAAAAGAGTAGTGAATGAAAGAAAAGCTGTAAACAATACAAAACACTCAAACAAACACAATAATGCAAAAAAAACACAGCAGATGCACTGTTTGAGCGGAAGATAAAATCTTACACACACCTGCACAAAGGGCTAGACCTATAGAAACAGATAGACCGGTGAAGCTCTCACAGGTGGATTACAGTAGCTTACTCTTTCACTCCGCAGTACACTACCATGGATGCCGCACCTCTAGGCCACTTTATCATGCAATGCCAGGTCCATGTTCTGCTACAACAAACCATGCAGCAAGAGAAAGTAAACCAGGCCCAGATTCATGACCTGAAATTGTGCAGAAACACAGGAGGAGAACCAGAATTTGTGGCATAAACTGAGTCTCTGGCTCAGCTCTACAAGGTTTGCTCTTACACCCACGGATGACACTAGTTAACTTAATTCAATGCACCACACTTGAATGTGAGAAACAGGTATTTGTAACCCCGCATAACTCCCTCCAATACACAGATGAAATGGCATTTGATTTATCATCAGTCTCTAAAACAGAAATCCAGGGACACCGAAACAAACTTATTTCTCTCTCTTCCAACCATACATACACACGCTAAGAAAAAGATACTTGAAATAAAAAAGGCATTTATTTCAACAGGTGAACCCTGTTGGTCAACACATTTAAAATAACTACGCAGAATACAATTAAAATGGCACAGATTTATGTTGCAAACGACAAAAATAAAACACACATTTCTAACATGGTTAAAATGTCATCTAAAAATCTAACACCCTAAAACCTACTTCTATATGCTACACTAGGAGAGCATGGGAAATAGAATAACTCGCAGCTAGATTTTCTTAGGGATAATGGGCGCCCTGCATACCTTGTTTATAGCACACTGCTATAAATTTCAGGAGCAGTGGCGGCTGCCTCGGAACGGGGGTGGTGTGCAGGGGGGGAATATAAAAATAAAATAAACGTACCTTCGAAAGCCACTGCCACCTCTCCTCAATCCTCACTAGAAACTAGCAGCACCGGAAGCACCCAGGCTCTCCCGGCCAATCACAACGCTGCATCAGCAGCATCAGGATTGGTCTGAGCAGCCTGTTTTTCCTCTCAGGTAGTGCCTGGGCCTGTTCTACACCCGGCTGAGCAAAACTGCCAGGTGGATAACATGCTAAGTGCGCATGACGGTTTGGCCGGCCCTAGAAGGCTGGCCTAACCGTCATGCAAACCACTGCTCCCCCTGCTCTGGCCAGCCCAGCCCGACCTGGCTCGGAGTCCGGCATAGAAAAATAAAATGATAATAACGTCTTATCATTTTTTTTTCTTTTTTGCACTGGTCAAAGAGCAGTTGGGCAACACTCCTCTGCCTTTACGGATGAGCCGCCACTGATCAGGAGTGAGGAAGAATGTTTTACCAGCAAAAGGCAAACACGCGTTCAGCATCAGCATCTACTCCTCCAGGGCTCGGCATCAGCTTTTATTAAAAAGAGCAATACAGCGGCAGCATTTCTGGCAGGCAGGATCGTCTCCTTGTCTGGCAGTATCTAGCTTGTGATATTTGGGCCCAAAGGACCTATCTCGACAGGTAGTCAAGTGGTAGTCCTCTTATATTGTATCTTATCTGAGATGGAATTTGCAATGTCACCTTAGGAATTTTGATATGACCAATAAGCATAAAGATGCTAGTTTAGGATTCGTTCCATTAAACATATAAGGTAAAAGTATGACAAATCAGACTGCACTATTTTGACAATAGTTCTATGTTTGGCATAGAATCTGAGATACCAAGGCACTTGTTCCAGACTGATGTTGCATCAGTGGTTTTGTTGATGTCCATATGTAAATGACTTGAAACTTTCACAGACGACATCTGCGTCAAAGGCAGACATGTTGATAATTTTGCAGAAATGCAGAAAATGGAGTCGCAGCATACTTAAAATGGAGTCGGGCATTATAGCTTGAAGTCAGATTAATGGAATAAGGCTGGAACCCATAACATGAATTGTTGGACTTGGCCCTTTTTCCCTCATTTTTTTCGTTTTTGTAATGTTAAGGTGCAGGTGCTTACTTCGCCCAAGATGGCTGCCACAGACCCCTGCTACTGCAGGGTGGTCGTTTTTCATAGTAGCACCCTAGCTGCCAGGAGCTGGCTGGGACCCACAACAATGTTGCGACACCAGCCCGCCCTTTTGTCCCATAGGTAGAGTGGGGAAGCTCCTGGAAGATGCTGGTACCTTCTAGAAGGGAGGTGGGGTTTTACTTTTGCCGCCTTGGCTAGCGGTCACCTGACCTAGGGCTACTTAAGGGTGGGAGGGAAACTTTTGTGGTGAGTTGGCCATTGGGGTGAAGCAGAGCTGGAAGAATCCACCAGGAGTGTAGGCGGTAGGGCCTAGCCAGGGACTTATGCCTCTGAGAGTGACAGGATTTAGGTACTGCCTCTTAAGTGAGTGAGGTGCCCTGTGAATCCCACTGATCTTGCCCAGTAGTAGGAGGACCCAGAGACTCTCTGCCAACCTGACTAGGAAGGACCTAGTCGCCCTCTCCATCCCTACCCCTGTAACAGAACCCCTTAAGGGCGCCAGATACATCTGCGCCAAAAGACTGCATCTGTCAACTGAGAACTGAAACCTAACTTTAAGAACTGAGACTGCATGACAAGAGCGAGCTGTAAGCCTTGAATGCCAGAGCTGAGACTGCGTGTCCAAGCTACCCTATTGAACAAAATACTAAGCCGATTGCCAAGTCACCGGGGATCGACCAGGTACTAGCGCTGTGACCCCCGCGCTCCCTGCCCTGGTCTGGGACCCCCGGCAGCGTGCTCCGCTAAGCAGTTTAACCCCCATCCTTAATTTGAGCACCCCCCCTGCGACGACGAAGCCAGCGCGCTCACCGCCGCGGCCTGGAGGAGTGCCCTGCTGTGTCGCGAGGCCCAGGTGAAGTCCGGGGCCCCGTCGCTGCCGTCGCAGCCGTGTGAGGAGGTGCGCAAGGTCGGGGCCGAGTTCCCCCAACGTTGTGAGGACGGACGCCTGCTGACGCCGAGACGGAGGTAAGCCCGGAGGCCGAGATCCCCCCTGGTGCGCCCCCTGCTGGTCAGGAAACCACACCACACTTGGCCCGGGTTGTCCCCTCCGTGGGAGTCCCCTCCCCTGCCTGCGCGACGGAGAGACCCCGCGGAGGGATCCTGTCCGTGTCCCCCCTTCTGTAATACTGAGCGCGGTGCTCTGTGAACTGCACCGGAGCATAGGGACCCGCTCCTCAAGTCCGGTCACCCTCACCACTGGAAGCCGCCCAAAGAACTGACTGACATTACCCTCGTGTGGCGCTTCACGCCACCGACCCTGCTTCCCCAACCGGAGAGACCGGGACTGCGAGTAGCGCACTGTGTTATATGCTCTGCTCGAAAGTAAATTACATGCCAAGGAATGCGAGTAGCGCACTGTGTTATATGCTCTGCTCGAAAGTAACTTACATGCCAAGGAATGCGAGTAGCGCACTGTGTTATATGCTCTGCTCGAAAGTAACTTACATGCCAAGGAATACGAGAAACACATTACTTTATATGCTTTACCTGAAAGTATTACATGCACGTGATTACGAGAAGCACATTACTTTATATGCTTTACCTGAAAGTATTACATGCCCGTGATTACGAGAAGCGCATTACTTTATATGCTTTACCTGAAAGTATTACATGCCCGTGATTACGAGAAGCGCATTGCTTTATATGTTTTGCCTGAAAGTATTATATGCCTGTGATTACGAGAAGCGCATTGCTTCATATGTTTGGCCTGAACGTATTACATGCCCGTGATCACGAGAAGCGCGTTGCTTCATGTGCTCTGCTCGATCGTAGTGCCTGTCCGTGACTACGAGTAGCGCTTAGTTTATATGCTCTACTTCAAAGGGTTACGTGTCAATGATTACAAGGAGCGCTTCGTTCTACAGGCTCCGTGTTGAAGTATCTAGTGTCACCCATCACGAGTATTGTTCTGTGCTAGATGCCCCGTTCAGAGAAACCTTGCTTAACGCGCGCAGCGCTAGAATCATCTGTGCCTAGCCATATCCATGAACCGCATGTCTAGATTAGGAACTGCATTCATCTCTCATGTATGGCCTGTGTATGCTTAATGTCTGTATTACAACTCATGCATGACACTGTTATCTCTTGAACTGCAACTGACCAGCTATACTTGGATAAACTTGAAGTATTTGCATAATTTAAACGGTGTGGTGTCCCTTATTGTGTGTGACTCTAGTCCATGAGAAGCGTGTGGTTTATGGTTGCTTAACACATAGCCCTCTGGTTGCCCGACCGGCTCGCGCCACGTTACCGCCCTTAGGGCCTGGTGACCCCAGGTTCCTACATGAATCAACTTGAGATCCAGATAATACACAGGCTCAATATGAGCACCAAACAAAACACATTTTCATTACAGATACCCAGGAGCCTAACATAGGGATCCACTGCCGTGCCCCCTTCCTGAAAATGGGGTGGCATGGTGAGCAAAAGAACTATGGATTTTAACCAGATCTCGACTGGGGGTGAATGTATGATTTATTCAGCATTCCGTCCATCAATTGATGGCGTAGCACTTTTCACCCTAAGTGGGATGTGGATGCCCAGACGTGAGTCCCTTGCTCACTGTGCCACTGGATTCAAGCTAGCCTGGCTGATGAAAGGTGTTACCAAGAAACTGGTCCCAGGATGCTTGTTTCCGGTCCAGGGAAGACCTGGCTTGGCAGTACGGTCTGGATGTTCCCATGAGGCACAGGGTCTAGACTGATTTGCATATGGCTGGGTCTAAACTGGGGTGGCGTGGTGAGCTACAGAACAATGGATTTAATCCAGATCTCATGACTGTGGGTGAATGTATGATTTATTCAGCATTCCGGTCATCATTTGTTTCATCCTGAAAATGGTGGCAGCACTACAATTCTTTGCACCAGGCACCACACGGTAGTAGTGTAGCAACAAACTGATGAGCAACTCCCAACAGGGATTGGAGTCCCGAAGCAGGAGAACCATGGCCCTAGATCTTTGATACAAGTTGACTACAGGGTTCCCCCGCTTATAATACTTATGAGGCATAATAAGATCATTTTACAAAGGACAACCTGACAATTGTAGATCTGTTTGTATAACATGTATGAAAGTGAGACTGTTTAATGAATGGTTAACACAAATGGTGTAACGATACGAAAATGTAGCAGGAATGTACCACTAGTCCTGATGAAAGCATAATGACGCTAATGGACACAGAGGAATATACTGAAAAATGTAGACCTAAGAATCAGATGCAGGAGGAACTAACAAGCACCATTAGCATCTATCCCTGTTTTTATTCTTTACCAGTAGACCTCATTAATAAACGTGTACCTTCCTACTATTGGGCTACCTGCTAGGTCATTTTAACATTTGTAGCTCCTGTCTCTTGAACAAAGATCTCTAAGCTCTCCCTTAGGTCGAGTCCACATGAATGAATTTACATTACAGGAGATGACACAGTGATGACACATTGGTACTAACGTTTAGTGGGTAAGAGTCCTTTAAAAAAAAAGCCTAACGTCTTCATAAAAAAGACTAACATCTTTTGGTGTAAGGTACGAAGAGCATCAAAAAAGGTAGGAGAGCAAGCCTCTCTTATTTTTTTTACCCTGGGCTTTCTCTCGGATTGTTATATATAGCTTTCGAAGTAGAGCAAGCCCATTGAGAAATAATACTTCTTCCTTCCCCTATGGTTTTTTGATTCTCAATACTGGTCAGCAGTACCATTAGAACGTTGTTCGCCCCTATAACATCATATACATGGATCAATGAGAAAATGTGCACCTTATTACAACCGTCACTCTTCACAGTGATGATGATTCTCAGCCAAGTCAACTTTTTAACAGCCATATGTACTTCCATTACAACTCTCAAGTCCCTTACCTTGGATTCTTCCAATCTCATGACATTCTTTCATATCTTCCTCTTCAGACATGATGAAGATGGTCATCATTTTTACTTCCCATTGCTTGAGTTAGAGCTGGGGTGGAGAACTAGAGCAAGTTGCCATGGTTTTAATGCTCTCAACATCATGTGGCTATGTTGATTCAGTATTGACTTTGTCCATTTGCTTGTTTCATAGGCATGTTTTTGTTCTTTCTTTATGGTGGCATCCTCAGCATGAGATGGCACATTAGACAGTCATGGTGTTGTACTACCTCCTTGGCCAGTACCTCCAGTGAGGATACATAAACTTGTACTTCCTTTCCCAACATGGGTACATGATGGAAAAGTATGGCAGGTTTCTGCTTGTGATGACTGAGTGATATCAGAGTACAACAGTGGATTGTGTTTGTCTTGCGTCAAGGTGCTTTGCCCACAAAAAATAAATGCCTGCACACTCCCCACAAAAATGAGTGGTGTGTGTACTTTTGGGGTGTCCTATGATGCTCTGGCTGTTTAATTTCTCTATGAATTAATTTCCTCACTTCATGAACTTCTAATGCCTGAGAATGGGCACTTCCTGGTGTTTTGTGCATGAGCTATTTATCAGGTGCAGTATTTAACACATGCACCAAATAATGATTGAGCACTACATGGTAGAAATTCATAATCAGTGTTATTTAACATGCATTATTTACCTAAGCCAGTGGAATTCGTATTTAATCTATGTACAAGTTTTGTGGTATTTACCACAAACCTCAAACTCTTAATCAAGGCCTATATGTTTAGGCCTTCATAAATTGTTTTCCTCACAAATGATATGCAGGCTAAAATGTGTCTTTAGTACCTTCGCACCCTAGACATACTGTGGACTGTAAAGACATACCCACAGTTCCTATTTACTTGGAAAGGGATAAAGAAGCAATCCAAAATATGGTAACATTTTGGTTTTAGGAAAATTGGATAAACAGTTCTGTGCTACAAAGCATTTTGATTCTTTTGTAAAAATGACAAACAAAATGTTGGCTTTTCTAAAATCATTACCTTTCAACATACTGAAACAGGCAGAGTGAAAAATATATTTTTTCACCACTGTTTTTGCACTTTTATAGGTTGTGGTCAATATTTCCTAATGAACAAGTTACTTACCTTCGGTAACGATGCATCTGTAAGAAACATTAGTTAGTTAGATACCTCACCTTAGAATATCCCCAGGCGTCAGGCTGGATCCGGAAAGATTTTTCGTCAGCAATACCCCTTGCGCGTCGCTAGGCGTCGTCTGCGGCTCCGCGTCCATCGTCGGCGTCGTGCGCCGGAATGACGTCTCGGAGTACTTAGACGCCGCCCTCGCGCGCTGACGTCAGTTCTTGTACATAGCTTTCCGCGCCAGGAACGCAGAGCCATGCAAGAGACCGACACTGGTGCCAAAAAAGTCTAGGGCCCTGAAAAGGATAACCTTAACCCTAGATGTCGGTTCGCAGAACGGGAGGATGGGTGGGTCGGTGAGGAATCTAACTAACTAATGTTTCTCACAGATACATCGATACCGAAGGTAAGTAACTTGTTAATCTGAAAGAAACACGTTAGTTAGATTCCTCACCTTAGAATAGATACCCCAGCAATACCAACCCCTGTGGTGGGTCTGCGAACCAAGATCACACCAGAAAGTCCTGGAGAACAGAACGGCCAAAGAAGCAGTCTCTCCGGACTTGGCTGTCCAGGAAATAATGCTTGGCAAACGTGTGCAGCGAGGCCCACGTTGCTGCCTGACAAATGTCCTGCAAGGGGACTCCCCGACCCAGGGCAGTCGTCGCCGCCGTGGCCCGCGTGGAATGGGCCCTCAGCCCAACAGGAGGTTCCCTTTTAGCTAAGGAGTAACGAGCTTTGATGCACAAAAGGACCCACCGAGAGATGGTCCGCTTGTGCACCGCCCGCCCCTTTTTAGCGCCCACGTAGCCAACGAAGAGTTAGTCATCCACCCGGAACTGTTTTGTGCGGTCCACATAGAAGGAGAGCGCACGTTTTGGGTCCAGACGGTGGAGCCTCTCTTCTTCTTTCGAGGGATGCGGAGGCGGAAAGAAGGTGGGCAGCGTAACAGACTGCCCGATGTGAAAGGCAGTCACAACCTTAGGAAGGAAGGAAGGGCGAGTGCGGAGCACAACCTTGTCCGGATGGATAGAAAGGAAAGGATGCTTAGAAGAGAGAGCCTGGAGCTCACTCACCCTTCTAGCCGAGGTGATGGCTACCAGGAAAGCAGTCTTAAGCGTCAACAGACGAAGAGGACAATTATGAAGTGGCTCAAAGGGAGCGCACATCAGATATGTCAAGACAAGATTCAAATCCCACTGAGGCATTACGAAAGGGACAGGAGGAAACATGTGAGTAATGCCCTTAAGGAATCGAGAAACAGCAGGGGATTTGAAAAGAGAAGGCTGATCAGGAAGCCGGAGGAAGGCAGAGATAGCAGAAAGATAACCTTTAAGAGTGCCCAGAGCAGAGCCCTGCTGGGCCAAAGAAAGAAGGAAGAGAAGAACCTCAGAAAGAGGGGCGGAAAGGGGATCCACAGCCTTTGCTGTGCACCATGCCACAAATTTATTCCACCTACAGGCGTATACCGTTTTAGTGGAGGGACGCCTGGCTGCCAGAATCACATCGCAGACTTCAGGAGGCAAGTCAAATGGCATCAACTGTCGCCGCTCAATCTCCACGCATGAAGGTGGAGACTGGACAGGTTCGGGTGGAGGACCGTCCCCTGCTGCTGCGACAGAAGGTCCTCCTGAAGAGGCAGTCGTATCCGGGGATCGATCGACAGACTGAGTAGCTCGGGATACCAGTACCTTCGTGCCCAATTTGGAGCCACCAAGATGACTTGGGCCCGGTCGTGCCTGATCTTCTTCAGCTCTCTGGGCAGAAGTGGTATAGGCGGAAAGGCGTTGAAAAGCGCCCCCGAGCGAGTGCCGCCTTGGAAACTCCAACGCACAGAACTGCTGACTTTGTGCGTTCTCTTCGGTGGCGAATAGATCTAACCAAGGCTCTCCCCACTGCCGAAAGAGGCCTTGCGCCACGTCCGAGTTGAGACGCGCACTCGTGATCCATCATGCACCGGCGGCTGAGTTCGTCTGCTCTGGCGTTCAGAGAGCCCGCCAGATGTTGAACCACCAGGGTGATGCCCTGATGTTCCAGCCATGTCCAGAGGCGCAGAGCCTCCTGACAAAGGGTCCAAGACCCCACCCGGCCCTGTTTGTTGCAATACCACATGGCGGTGGTGTTGTCCGTGAACACCTGCACCACACTTCCCCGGACAACGGGAAGGAATGCCTTCAGTGCAAGTCGGATCGCTCTCAGCTCCAAAAGGTTGATATGGAGCCGAGACTCCGCCGGAGACCAGAGTCCTCTGATCTCTGCCTCCCCCATGTGGCCCCCCCATCCCAGGAGGGACGCATCCGTCACCACTACGTGCTCCGGGTGGGGTAGGGAGAGGGATATGCCGCTGACCCAATCGCGGTTCGTGAGCCACCACTGCAACTGTTTTGCAGTGCCCTCCGAGATCAAGACATGGTCGGACAGGTTGCCCCGATGCTGGGCCCACTGAAACTTCAGGTCCCACTGCAGAGCCCGCATTCGCCACCTGGCGTGATGCACTAACAGGATGCAGGAGGCCATCCGACCCAGAAGCCGCAGCACCAACCTGACCGAAACCCGGGATAGAGGCTGAAAGATGGGATCCAGAGCCTGAATATCCCGGACCCGCTGCTCCGGAGGATAAGCCCGGAACTGCGCCGAGGTCAGAACCGCCCCGATGAAAAGGAGCTTCTGGGAGGGACTCCGATGCGACTTCGGCACGTTGATGGAGAACCCCAGTAAATGCAGGAGGTCGGCCGTAGTCTGGAGGTGGGAGACGACTTGCTGGGGCGAGCCCGCCTTCAACAGCTAGTCGTCGAGATAGGGGAAGACTGGAACCCCTGATCTGCGCAGATGAGCTGTGACCTCCGCCATCACTTTCGTGAACACCCGAGGGGTACTGGTGAGGCCGAAGGGGAGCACCGTGAACTGAAAATGCTCCCGACCCACCGTGAACCGCAGGTAACGCTGGTGGGCCTGCAGGACGGGAATGTGAAAATAAGCGTCCTGCAAGTCCAACGCTACCATCCAGTCTCCTGGATCCAGGGCAGCCAGAACCTGAGCTAGGGTAAGCATCTTGAACCTCTCCTTCCGGAGGAAGGCGTTGACGCTCCTGAGGTCCAAGATAGGGTGTAGGCCCCCTTTGTCCTTCTTGGGAACCAGAAAGTAGTGGGAATAGCAACCACGACCTACTTGTAATTGTAATGAGATTTCTAGAGCGCATGGCTGCCCTTGAGCGTCCCAGCGCTAAAAGATGCACCAGAGAGATCAGCCAATTGCGGAGCAGATGGTTATGGGAACAGCCATGTCTTTAGTAACTTTCGGAAAGGCAGCAGATTGTGTTGGGCCCGAAGGTCAAGCGGGAGGGTGTTCCACAGCTTGGACGCGTGATAGGAAAAGCGCCGGCCTCCGGAGCGAGCTTTCTTTATCCTGGGAATTTGGGTTGGATGGGCGTTCGAAGATCGGAGAGTTCTAGACGTGGTATGCGGGACAACAAGGTCCTTAAGGATTGACGGGGCTTTTCCCTGAAGGATTTTGTGGGTTAGGCACAAGGCCTTGAAATGCACCCTTTGCTCCACGGGCAACCAATGTAATGCTCTAATCGCTGATTTAGCAGAGCAGCGGATCTTAGTGTTGGTAAGAATCCGAGCAGCAGCGTTTTGCACAACCTGTAGCCTGGCTGTAACTTTCTTAGGTGCGCCGAGATATAGAGCATTACCGTAGTCCAGTCTGGACAAGATGAGACCCTGTAAGAGAAGTTTTCTTGACTGAAAAGGGAGCAGGGGAAGGATCTTGCGGGTGGTACGTAGGAGACGAAGACAGGTTCCAGCAGTTTTTCTTGCCTGGTTGTTTAGGGTAAGATTGTGATCGAGCCAAATCCCCAAGCTTTTGATTTCGGCTTTGGGGGTTGGGGCGGGCCCATGCATGGGGGCCACAGAGACTCCGGGCGGAAATGGGACTGGTTGCCCATCACCATTATCTCCGTTTTTTCGCCGTTGAGTTTTAGGTGGGATGAGTTCATCCAGCTGACTATGTCTCCCAGGCAGGAATAGAGATCGATGGTGGGATTATCCTGCCGGCTGAGGGAGACAACCAGCTGGGTGTCATCCGCGTAGGTCAGGAGTTTGATACCATAAGGGATGACAATCCCTTCCAGTGACGACATATACACGTTGAAGAGCGTCGGGCTCAATGAGGAGCCCTGAGGCACTCCGCAACGTATAGGAGTCTCCCTGGAGATGAAGTCGCCCTCCGCCACCTGTAAAGAGCGGTTGTGAAGATAAGATTTTAGCCACGACAGGGCCGGCCCCGAGATACCAAGGTCACTGAGCCGCAGAGCCAAGATACTGTGGTTGACGGTGTCGAATGCCGCGCTGAGGTCCAGAAGGATCACTGCCACTGATCCTCCTGCGTCAATGATCTTCCTAGCCTCCTCGACAACCGCCACCATCGCTGTTTCCGTACCTTGGCCCGGGCGGAATCCTGTCTGTGACGGTTTTAGCAATTCGTTGATTTCCAGGTAGTTTGATAGTTGGCTGTTGATAAGCTTTTCAGCTATCTTGCTAACGCATGGTAGAAGGGAAATTGGCCTGAAGTTGGCAAGATTACTGGGGTCGAGATTGGGTTTTTTGATTAAGGCTTTGACTACCGCCTTCTTCCAGCTTGGCGGAAGCAATCCGCTTTCTATAGAGGAATTTATCAGATTCACCATTGGTGCGAGAATGGTAGGAGCAACTTGTTTAAGGTGTCTGACTGGTGCTGGATCATGTGGGGACCCGCTTTTGAGGGATTGAAGGATGGGCCTTAGGGTTTCCTCACAGATGGGAGAGAACATATTAAGTTCTGTGTTCGGGTTCTGGGTCTGCCATGAGTGGGTAAGTGGGGGGTCATCAGGAGGAGGGGGGGGGGGGGGGAGATGTTGGAGGATGTTTTGTATTTTTTGATCAAAAAACGTGGCTAACTCATTGCAGTGGTTGTCCGAGAAATTAAATGAGCAGGATGGTTCTGGGGTTTTTAAAAGTGTTTTCATAATTTGGAACGTTTCTCTGGACGAGCAGGATGCCTTACTAATTTTATCATTAAAGAAGGCTGTTTGAGCATTTTTGAGGGCTTTTTTGTAGTTGAGAATAGCCCGTTTATATTCACTTTTGCTGTTGGGATCGAAGTCTTTCCTCTATGCTCTTTCCGCTCTCTTGCAGTTTTTCTTTAGGAGGCGGACCTCGTGTGAAAACCACGGGGAGGTGGCTTTTTTCCTGGGTTTTAGATACGGTTTGTTGGGCAGAACGGTATCAAGGGAGTTTTCAATCCAGGACGTGAACTGCGCGTCCGCAGAATGAGGGTTACTTTCAAGCTGTGGTCTGGTATGCTCTAGTGCATGTTTCCATTTATCAAGATCAAGTTTCGGCCAGGAGCGAGAGAGTCTGCCCGGTGCTTGGTTGGGAGGAGAGGAGGTCTGGATCCGCCAGCTGGAAGGGATAAGCCGGTGGTCGGTCCAGGGCACTGGTATAGGCGTTCCCACCCTGAGGTCGGAAAAATTGCAAAATATTGGATCAAGCAAGTGCCCGAGATTATGCGTGGGAAGATTGTTTTGTAAGTGAAGTTGGTGGGCTGCAAGGTCTAGGATCAGATCAGTGGCAGTGTCATCATTATTATTGTCAAAATGGACGTTGAGATCTCCTAGAATTAGGAAGTTGGGCCGGGTGCTAGCCAAGGCCACGGAGCATTTCAAGAGTGAATTATGGAACTGTCCCATGGCTCCTGGTGGACGGTAGATGAGAACTCCTGAAAGGGAGTTACAGGGGGAGATTTGGATAGTGAAGTGCGTGTTTTCACAATCCGTCATTGGGCTGTTGAGAAATCTGCAAGAGAAGGATTCTTTAAAGATGACGGCTATTCCTCCTCCCCTGCCCTTCGAACGGTTCAGATGTTGTATAAGGAAGCCTTGGGGCAGTGACTGCACGATGTCGGCGTCTGAGTCTGGGGCAAGCCATGTTTCTGTGAGAAACAGGATCTCTAGATGGTGCTCCTCAATGAGTAGATGTATTTCGTGGGCGTGTTTGGGCAGTGACCTGCAATTAATCAGAGCCATATTTATGATCGTCTGAGGGTTATGCTCGTTAATAGAGGGGGTCAGTTTGAATGGACAGTGGGGACAATTAGTACGATGGGATTCGGCTCTAAGTGATTGAGAGCATAGGTGTAAGAGAGGCTGATTGAGATGGTGTAAGGATTCTCTGGAGTATTTAAGCCTCGACTGCTCGCTAGTGCCTGGCTCCTGGCTCGGTCTGGCGCGGACGGGCGCAGACGGGCTTACCTCTGGCGCACCTCCGGCGCGCCAACGACGCGCCCGCTGCGCTCGTCCGCTGCGCTGCCGAAAAAAGCACATGATTTATAATTGCGGATGAGAAAGATAGGGGGGCGTGGCCTCAATGAACACCGGAATGGCGGCAGCGCTGAACTCCGCTGCACAGCCTGACCAGGTGAGCCTAATGCCCAGAATCAAAGTGCCAGGAGGGGGGTTGTGAA